>NC_029785.2:38484356-38534565 GCF_000816755.2 Arachis ipaensis | reverse complement strand
ATAAAAGCATTTTTCAAAAAAATAATTATATATTATTATATCAATAAAAATAATTAATTTTTAAATTTAACACTGTTTTTGTCTGACCAGCTGAGATATAGTTCGCCTTTCGATAGGTGTTTATCAGCTTCCTGATTGGATCATGATATACGTCGGCCACAGACGGAACGGGAGTGGATACCTGCAAAGAGTACTTCAACGCTCAAGTCAGCAAATTAGAATATTAACAAAAGCTCTTATCTTGAAAAGATACCATACCTTCAAAATTCTGATTGTTTCTTTTTATAACCAGGAGACGAGGACGACCGTTTTCTCCTGGATTAATGACATTCAGAGAAAATTAATTGTCTTTTCGACGTTACCAAATAAAGGTCATTTATCATCATAAATCGGCAGAGTTAATGCATCGGTTACAAGGAGGTTTGTCGAGCTATAACTCGTAACTGACATATAATGGTCATATCACAGCCCCAAGCTTAGTCTGGTTTTAATGAGGCAAGTTAAGCTTTCGAATTTGCGTAATCGAGTTTTTATTTAGAATTGGGAAGGTCATGATGTTATTAATTATGGCAGTAGTTTTTGAAATAGGGTGCAAGTTCCTAAGTGGTCTTGTAACCGTTGGGAGTGGTCTTTTAATGAAGGGTCGTGATTTATTCTGGAACCGAAGGGTTTTATTAAATGAATGAGCAAAAATTCATTTCAAGTTACACTTACTGAGGGAAGGGTCTATTGCTTTAACTGGTGTTGCTTCCAAAGAGACGCAGAGAATGAGTAAAAGAGGTTAGTAACAACATTCTTTCTCGTTTTACCTTAGCTACTTTCTGGTTTCTAAGAGAAAAAGAATGGTTGAGAAAAAGGGGAAGGGTTTACCTAAGGTTGAAGATGATGAATTTTATGAGTGGGTTGATGGAGACGTGAAGATAAGGGCCTCTTTGTTCATTGATAAAGAGAGTGCAAATGAAGTTAAGCTGTCAAGAGTAGTAAGACCTGGATTTCGTATTGAACTGATGCCATGCAATCGCATGGATCGTATTTTTCATAGAAAGAAAGATTTTGAGAATTTTTACATATATAGCTGTGTTCTTGAGGAATTGTTTGTCAAGCTGCCTTTTACAAATTTTGAATGTGATTTACTGACACAGATGAACTGCGCTCCTTCTCAGGTCCATCCTAATGGGTGGGCGTTTTTAAAATGTTTCCAAGTCTTGATGCAATTTCTAGAGATTGAACCAGAATTGGAACTGTTCTTTTTCCTTTTTCAAGCCAAAGGTGTCTGGAAAGGCATTTGGGTTAATTTGAATAGTACACCTAGATTTTGTATTTTTAAATTGTACAAATCTTCTTTCAAATATTTCAAAGAAATGTTTCTTAAGGTGAAATCTATAGATGAGGAATTTTCATTTTACTTAGATGAACACCTTGGTGAGAAATTTTCAATTTTTTGGTGCTGTCATCCTCATCATATACTGGGTCCTGACCTTATAACTCCTCGGAACGAGTGCATAATAGGCTTTCTGATGGAAATGGTCAACAAGGGTGGTTTGATATCTGTTTTCGAGTTGCTTTTGTGGGAAGAAGATAGGACGTCTGTTATAAATTATTTTGGTGAGGGGGTTATGAACTGTATTTTTTTAGCTGAATAGCATATTAATTTTGATATACTGATTCAGTTTTATTCTTTTCAGCCAGTAAATATCCTGGAGTTTCAGCATCTACTCTGAGGGCTCGGTTTAGGGCTAAGAATTTTGAAGGGTCTTCTTCAAATCCAAAGAAGATGGAGGGTGGGGCCAAAGTCAATCAACCACCACCGAAGAAAAAGGGGATTATTTTCAAAAAAAGGAAGTCTGATGTGGTTAATGTTGATGAAGAAGAAAAAAGGATTCAGCTTGGTGAACTAGCGAACTTTACTGTTAAACAAGAAAGACTGCACTCATTTGAGGAAGAGGGGGATGGTTCATCAGTATGGGATAGAAAATTTCCTTTTAATGTTGTGGCAGACGAGGTTGTTCAATCTTCCTCGGACGTGTCTCGTATTGACGAAGTTGGGGACATGGGTATAGATCAATTCATGCAGGTCAGTGTTTTATCTTGGTCATGTTCTACTAAAATATTTTCAAAAACTCTGATGACCGATAGTCATATGTCTTTGTTACACCAGGTTTTGGGCTTTCAGCTAGCTAGCATAGGCCGGAGCCAAGAGAAAAAGCAGAGAAAGATGCTACAAACTACTGCGGAGAGGGTTGGTCTGAAAGAGCAGCTGGAATCAAAAGAAACTACCATATCTGAGATAAAGAAAGAACTTTCTGATGTGAAAGAGGAGCTGAGGTTAGAGAAAGAAAATCATGAAAAGGTCGTAGAAATGTTGAAGAAGAAAGAAAATGACTTTTCTAGCATGAGTGAGCAGATGATTGAGGTGACATTGAAATTAAAAAAGATGGAAACTAGCCGAGAAGGTGAGATTCTTGATGCCTTTGCTGAGGGTTTTGAACGCGCCATTACCCAGGCAAAGTTCCTCTTTCCTGATGGTGATTTTACTGCTATGGACCCAAGCAAGATAGTTCGGGATGGACACTTGATTGACGATGAAGATATCGCAGAGGAGGGTGGTGATAATTTAGCTGATTAAAAATTGTTATACCGTAGATCATTTGTTTTGTGCTCATCTTTTGGTGGTTTGTTACTAGTAGAGCATATGAAAGCCCTGTAGAAACTGTTATTTTAAATAGGGCATTTGTAAGCCCTGTAAGAACTGTTTCATCAGACTGAAATTGCTACTGATTTTGGTTGAAATATATTTCTGATAAATTAAGATTTGTTTGTTCCTAATAGTTTGTATACTCCCCTAAAGAGGATCTGATTACTGCAATGTACTGATTAAGCAATTCTCAGCTTAATTTATGCGCACAAGGTAATAGTACGACTTTTGATTTTGAGGAATAACTTTGTAATGTTGTAACATTGGTCGGACAGTGATAGGTTTAATCGGTAAAACCCTTTAAGTCGAACAAGCAATTTGTTATGCAAAAAATAACAAGAAGATAAACAATTTTTATTCAACGTAGTACCTTTACAAATTGAATCAGATAAGCTAGCCTCGTTAAAACCTTGATGAGCGGATAATTTATACACTTTTTGGCATTATTTTTACACAGTTTTCAGTATAATTTAATTAGTTTTTAGTATATTTTTATTAGTTTTTAATTAAAATTCACATTTCTGGACTTTACTATGAGTTTGTGTGTTTTTTTGTGATTTCAGGTATTTTCTGGCTGAAATTGAGGGACTTGAGCAAAAATCAGATTCAGAGGTTGAAGAAGGACTGCAGATGCTGTTGGATTCTGACCTTCCTGCACTCAAAGTGAATTTTCTGGAGCTACAGAACTCCAAATGGCGCGCTCTCAATTGCGTTGGAAAGTAGACATCCAGGGATTTCCAGCAATATATAGTAGTCCATACTTTGCTCGAGTTTAGATGACACAAACTGGCGTTCAACGCCAGTTCCATGCTGCATTCTGGAGTTAAACGCCAGAAACAGGTTGCAAAGTGGAGTTAAACGCCAGAAACAGGTTACAAACTGGCGTTCAACTCCAAGAGAAGCCTCTACACGTGTAAAGCTCAATGCTCAGCCCAAGCACACACCAAGTGGGCCCCAGAAGTGGATTTATGCATCATTTACTCATTTCTGTAAACCCTAGTAACTAGTTTAGTATAAATAGGACTTTTTACTATTGTATTTACATCTTCGGATCAGATCTTTGATCAGTTTTATGCTATCTTAGACCTTTATGGGTGCTGGCCATTCGGCCATGCCTGGACCTTCATC
The DNA here is from genome assembly GCF_000816755.2 of Arachis ipaensis. NCBI lineage: Eukaryota > Viridiplantae > Streptophyta > Magnoliopsida > Fabales > Fabaceae > Arachis > Arachis ipaensis. Next base: position 38,530,742 of record NC_029785.2, on the reverse strand, counting down.
ACTTATGTATTTTCAACGGTAGAGTTTCTACACACCATAGATTAAGGTGTGGAGCTCTGCTGTTCCTCATGAATTAATGCAAAGTACTATTGTTTTTCTATTCAATTCAAGCTTATTCCTATTCTAAGATGTTCATTCGCACCCAAGAACATGATGAATGTGATGATTATGTGACGCTCATCATCATTCTCACTTATGAATGCGTGCCTGACAAACACTTCCGTTCTACATGCAAACAAGCTAGAATGAATATCTCTTAGATATCTAATACAGAGGACCGAGTCCGAGATATTAGAATCTTCGTGGTATAAGTTAGAACCCATGGACAGCCATTCCTGAGATCCGGAAAGTCTAAACCTTGTCTGTGGTATTCCGAGTAGGATTTGGGAAGGGATGGCTGTGACGAGCTTCAAACTCGTGAGTGCTGGGCGTAGTGACAGACGCAAAAGGATAGTAAATCCTATTCCAGTATGATCGAGAACCGACAGATGATTAGCTATGCAGTGACAGCGCATTGGACCATTTTCACAGAGAGGATGGGATGTAGCCATTGACAACGGTGATGCCCTACATAAAGCTTGCCATAGAAAGGAGTAGGAATGATTGGATGAAGACAGCAGGAGAGCAGAGGTTTAGGAGTTTTTTAATTTTAAGCTTTTTATTTCTTATTTTCGAAAAATACAAAAAAATTTTCTTCTTTTTCGTTTTTCCAAAATAATTTTTGAAAAATCCAAAAAAAAAAAAATTAATAAAATCATAAAATCAAAAATAATATTGTGTTTCTTGTTTGAGTCTTGTGTCAAATTTTAAGTTTGGTGTTAATTGCATCCTTTTATTTTTCTTAAAAATTTTTCGAAAACACATGCATTGAGTTTCTTTCTTGTTCTTCATGATCTTCAAGTTGTTCTTGTTAAGTCTTCTTGTTTGATCTTTAAAATTTCTTGTTTTGTGTCTTTTCTTGTTTTTCATATGCATTCTTGAATTCTTAGTGTCTAAATATTAAAAATTTCTAAATTTGGTGTCTTGCATATTTTCTTTTATTAATTTTTTTTTAAAATACATACTTGATGTTCATCATGATCTTCAAAGTGTTCTTGGTGTTCATCTTTGCATTCGAAGTGTTCTTGCATGTTTCCTTTGTTTTGATCCAAAATTTTCATGCATCGAGTCTTTTTGATATTTTTCTCTTTCCTTGTTAAAATTCAAAAATAAAAAAAAATATCTTTCTCTTATTTCACTCATAAATTTCGAAAATTTGAGTTGACTTTTTCAAAATTTTTAAAATCTAGTTATTTCTTATGAGTCAAATCAAATTTTCAATTTAAAAATTTTATCTTTTTCAAATCTTTTTCAATTTTTTGTCTTTCATATTTTCGAAAATTTCAAATTAATTTTCAAAATCTTTTTCTTATTTTTATTCGATATTTTTGAATTCAATGCTAACCATTAATGTGATTGATTCAAAAATATTAAGTTTGTTACTTGCCTAATAAGAAAGGTTCAATCCTTAAATTTTAAAATCAAATCTTTTTGTTTCTTGTTAGTCAAATAATCAACTTTAATTTTCAAAATCAAATCTTTTTAAAATTCTTTTTCAAATCTTTTTCAAAATAAATTTCAATCACATCTTTTTCAAAATTTAATTTCAAAATCTTTTCTAACTTTTTATCTTTTCAAATTTGATTTTCAAATCTTTTTCAATTAACCACTTTACTTTTTGTTTGATTTTTATCTTTTTCAAAACTACCTAACTAACTCCCTCTCTAATTTTCGAAAATCCCTTCCCTCTTTTTCAAATTTTCTTTTTAATTAACTAATTATTTTAATTTCAATTTAATTTGATTTCAATTTTAATTTTCTAAATTTAACTTTAAATTTTATTTTTATTTTAATTGATTTTCGAAATTCCCTCTCTCTCATCTCCTTCTATTTATTTATTCATCTACTAACACTTCTCTTCCACCCAAAAATTCAAACCCCATCTTCCTCTCTGTGTGCGAATTTTTCCTCTTCTCCTTCTTACATTCTTCTCTTCTTATACTTGCATAAGGAATCTCTATACTGTGACATAGAGGATTCCATATTTTCTGTTCTCTTCTTTTTCATATGAGCAGGAACAAGGATAAGAACATTCTTGTTGAAGCTGATCCTGAACCTGAAAGGACTCTGAAGAGGAAGCTAAGGGAAGCTAAAGCCCAACTCTCTGGAGAAAATCTGACAGAAATTTTCGAAAAAGGAGGAGACATGGCCGAAAATAATAACAATGCAAGGAAGATGCTTGGTGACTTTACTGCACCAAATTCCAATTTACATGGAAGAAGCATCTCAATTCCTGCCATTGGAGCAAACAACTTTGAGCTTAAACCTCAATTAGTTTCTCTGATGCAACAGAACTGCAAGTTCCATGGACTTCCATCAGAAGATCCTTTTCAGTTCTTAACTGAATTCTTGCAGATCTGTGATACTGTTAAGATCAATGGGGTTGATCCCGAGGTCTACAGGCTCATGCTTTTCCCGTTTGCTGTAAGAGACAGAGCTAGAATATGGTTGGACTCTCAACCTAAGGATAGCCTAAACTCTTGGGATAAGCTGGTCATGGCTTTCCTAGCCAATTTCTTTCCTCCTCAAAAGCTTAGTAAGCTTAGAGTGGATGTTCAAACCTTCAGACAAAAGGAAGGTGAATCCCTCTATGAAGCTTGGGAAAGATACAAGGAACTGACCAAAAAGTGTCCTTCTGACATGCTTTCAGAATGGACCATCCTGGATATATTCTATGATGGTCTGTCTGAATTATCAAAGATGTCATTGGACCATTCTGCAGGTGGATCCATTCTCCTAAAGAAAATGCCTGCAGAAACTCAAGAACTCATTGACATGGTTGCAAATAACCAGTTTATGTACACTTCTGAAAGGAATCCTGTGAGTAATGGGACGCCTATGAGGAAGGGAGTTCTTGAAATTGATGCTTTGAATGCCATATTGGCTCAGAACAAAATATTGACTCAGCAAGTCAATATGATTTCTCAGAGTCTGAATGGAATGCAAGCTGCATCCAACAATACTAGAGAGGCATCTTCTGAAGAAGAAGCTTATGATCCTGAGAACCCTGCAATAGCAGAGGTGAATTACATGGGTGAACCTTATGGAAACACCTATAACCCCTCATGGAAAAATCATCCAAAATTCTCATGGAAGGATCAACAAAAGCCTCAACAAGGCTTTAATAATGGTGGAAGAAACAGGTTTAACAATAGTAAACCTTTTCCATCATCCACTCTGCAACAGACAGAGAATTCTGAGCAGAATCCATCTAGCTTGGCAAATATAGTCTCTGATCTATCTAAGGCCACTTTGAGTTTCATGAACGAAACAAGGTCCTCCATTAGAAATTTGGAGGCACAAGTGGGCCAGCTGAGTAAAAGAGTCACTGAAATCCCTCCTAGTACTCTCCCAAGCAATACAGAAGAGAATCCAAAGAGAGAGTGCAAGGCCATAGATTTAACCATCATGGCCGAACCTACAAGGGAGGGAGAGGACGTGAATCCCAGTGAGGAAGACCTCCTGGGACGCTCAGTGATCAATAAGGAGTTTCTTAATAAGGACCTAAAGGAGTCTGAGGCTCATCTAGAGACTATAGAGATTCCATTGAACCTTCTTCTGCCCTTCATGAGCTCTGATGAGTACTCTTCTTCTGAAGAGAATGAAGACACTACTGAAGAGCAAGTTGCCAAGTACATTGGTGCAATCATGAAGCTGAATGCTAAATTATTTCGTAATGAGACTTGGGAAGATGAACCTCTCTTGCTCACCAATGAACTGAGTGATCTGGATCAACTGGCATTGCCTCAGAAGAAACAAGATCCTGGAAAGTTCTTAATACCTTGTACCATAGGCACCATAACCTTTGAGAAGGCTCTATGTGACCTTGGGTCAGGGATAAACCTCATGCCACTCTCTGTAATGGAGAAACTTGGAATCTTTGAGGTGCAATCTGTCAGAATCTCATTAGAGATGGCAGACAACTCAAGAAAATAGGCTTATGGACAAGTAGATGACGTGTTAGTAAAGGTTGAAGGCCTTTACATCCCTGCTGATTTCATAATCCTAGACACAGGGAAGGATGAGGATGAATCCATCATCCTTGGAAGACCCTTCCTAGCCACAGCAAGAGCTGTGATTGATGTAGACAAAGGAGAATTGATCCTTCAACTGAATGAGGACAACCTTGTGTTTAAAACTCAAGGATCTCCTTCTGTAACCATGGAGAGGAAGCATGAAAAGCTTCTCTCACTGCAGAGTCAACAAAAGCCCCCACAGTCAAACTTTAAGTTTGGTGTTGGGAGGCCACAACCAAACTCTAAGTTTGGTGTTGAACCCCCACATTCAAACTCTAAGTTTGGTGTTGGAAGGTCCCAGCAATGCTTTGAACATCTGTGAGGCTCCATGAGAGCTCACTGTCAAGCTATTGACATTAAAGAAGCGCTTATTGGGAGGCAACTCAATGTTATTTAATCACATCTATTTTATTTTCTTTTTGTTATTTCGTGTTTTATTAGGTTGATGATCATGTGAAGTCATAAAAACTACTGAAAAAGCAAAAACAGAATGAAAAATAGCATTGAAAACAGCACACCCTGGAGGAGAGCAGTCTGGCATTTAACGCCAGAAACAAGCATCAACCTGGCATTAAATGCCAGAAACAAGCAACATTTGGGCGTTTAACGCCAGAAATAGGCAGCAGCCTGGCGTTAAACGCCAGGATTGCACAGCAAGGGCGTTTTACACGCTTAATTAGAGCAGGGATGTTAAGTCCTTGGCCCCACTGGATTTGTGGACCCCACAGGATCTGTGGACCCCACAAGATCCCCACATTTTCTTCTCTCCTCTTCACACCTTTTCATAACTCTCTTCCCCAAATACCCTTCACCAATCACCTCAATCACTATTTTCCATCACCTCTTCACCACTCACATCCATCCTCTCTTCCCTATAAACTCCACCTACCTTCAAAATTCAAAATAATTTCCTTCCCTAACCCAACCCCAATGGCCGAAACCTACACCCCCTTCACTCCTATATAAACCCCTCACTCATTCTTCATTTTCACACAACACAACCCTCTCTTCCTCTCCTTGGCCGAATAAATCTTCTTCCCCCATCTCCTCCATTTTCTTCTTCTTCTACTACTTTCTTTCTTCTTTTGCTCGGGGACGAGCAAACATTTTAAGTTTGGTGTGGTAAAAGCATATCTTTTTGTTTTTCCATAACCATTTATGGCACCTAAGACCAGAGAAACCTCTAGAAAGAGGAAAGCGAAGGCAATTGCTTCCACCTCTTAGTCATAGGAGATGGAGAGATTCATCTCAAATGTCCATCAAGACCACTTCTATGAAGTTGTGGCCAAGAAAAAAGTGATCCCTGAGGTTCCTTTCAAGCTAAAAAAGAATGAGTATCTGGAGATCCGACTTGAGATCCAAAGGAGAGGTTGGGAAGTTCTCACCAACCCCATATTCAACGCTCAATCATTCCTACTAGTAACCGGTCTGAAGTTACTATAGACCGGGCCATTATGATCCATAGTATCATGATTGGAGAAGAGGTGGAAGTTCATGAGATTATATCTCAAGAACTCTACAAGGTGGCTGACAAGTCCTCCACTTGGGCAAGGTTAGCCTTTCCTCACCTCATTTGCCACCTCTGCAATTCGGCTGGAATTGACATAGAGGGAGAAATCCTCATTGAAGAGGACAAGCCCATCACTAAGAAAAGGATGGAGCAAATAAGAGATCATGGACCTCAACATGAGCATGAGGAAATTCCTCACCATGAAATCCCTGAGATGCCTCAGGGGATGCACTTTCCTTCACAGAATTATTGGGAGCAAATCAACACTTTCCTAGGAGAATTAAGTTCTAACATGGGACAACTAAGGGTGGAGCACCAAGAGCACTCCATCATCCTCCATGAAATTAGAGAAGATCAGAGAGCTATGAGGGAGGAGCAAGAAAGACAAGGAAGAGACATAGAGGAGCTCAAGAGCACCATTGGTTCTTCAAGGAGAGGAAGATGCCACCCTCACTAAGGTGGACTCATTCCTTAATCTCCTTGTCTATTTATTTTCTGTTTTTCGGTTTTTGAGCCTTATGTGTTATTTATGTTTGTGCCTTTACTACATGATCATTAGTGTCTAAGTGTCTATGCCTTAAAGTTATGAATATGAATCCATCACCTCTCTTGAATGAAAAATATTTTAATTACAAAAGAACAAGAAGTACATGGTTTCGAATTCATCCTTGAAACTAGTTTAATTATTTTGATGTGGTGACAATACTTTTTATTTTCTGAATGAATGCTTGAACAGTGCATATGTGTTTTGAAGTTGATGTTTATGAATGTTAAATATGTTGGCTCTTGAAGAATAAGGAAAAAAGAGACATGTTATTTGATAATCTGAAAAATCATAAAAATGATTCTTGAAGCAAGAAAAAGCAGTGAACACAAAAGCTTGTAGAAAAAAAAAATGCGAAAAAAAAGAGAAAAAGAAAAAGAAAAAGCAAGCAGAAAAAGCCAAAAGCTCTTTAAACCAAAAATGCAAGAGCAAAAAGCCAATAGCCCTTAAAACCAAAAGGCAAGGGTAAATAAAAAGGATCCAAGGCTTTGAGCATCAGTGGATAGGAGGGCCTAAAGGAATAAAATCCTGGCTTAAGCGGCTAAACCAAGCTGTCTCTAACCATGTGCTTGTGGCGTAAAGGTGTCAAGTGAAAACTTGAGACTGAGCGGTTAAAGTCGAGGTCCAAAGCAAAAACAGAGTGTGCTTAAGAACCTTGGACACCTCTAATTGGGGACTTTAGCAAAGTTGAGTCACAATCTGAAAAAGTTCACCCAATTATGTGTCTGTGGCATTTATGTATCCGGTGGTAATACTGGAAAACAAAGTACTTAGGGCCACGACCAAGACTCATAAAGTAGTTGTGTTCAAGAATCAACATACTGAACTAGGAGAATCAGTAACACTATCTAAATTCTAAGTTTCTATAGATGCCAATCATTCTGAACTTCAATGGATAAAGTGAGATGCCAAAACTATTCAAGAGGCAAAAAGCTACAAGTCCCGCTCATCTGATTGGAGCTAAGTTTCATTGATATTTTGGAATTTATAATATATTCTCTTCTTTTTATCCTATTTGATTTTCAGTTGCTTGGGGACAAGCAACAATTTAAGTTTGGTGTTGTGATGAGCGGATAATTTATACACTTTTTGGCATTATTTTTACACAGTTTTCAGTATAATTTAATTAGTTTTTAGTATATTTTTATTAGTTTTTAATTAAAATTCACATTTCTGGGCTTTACTATGAGTTTGTGTATTTTTCTGTGATTTCAGTTATTTTCTGGCTAAAATTGAGGGACTTGAGCAAAAATCAGATTCAGAGGTTGAAGGACTGCAGATGCTGTTGGATTCTGACCTCCCTGCACTCAAAGTGGATTTTCTGGAGCTACCAAACTCCAAATGGCGCGCTCTCAATTGCGTTAGAAAGTAGACATCCAGGAATTTCCAGGAATATATAATAGTCCATACTTTACCCGAGTTTAGATTACACAAACTGGCGTTCAATGCCAGTTCCATGCTGCATTCTGGAGTTAAACGCCAGAAACAGGTTGCAAAGTGGAGTTAAACGCCAGAAACAGGTTACAAACTGGTGTTCAACTCCAAGAGAAGCCTCTACACGTGTAAAGCTCAATGCTCAGCCCAAGCACACACCAAGTGGGCCCCAGAAGTGGTTTTCTGCATCATTTACTCATTTCTGTAAACCCTAGTAACTAGTTTAGTATAAATAGGACTTTTTACTATTGTATTTACATCTTCGGATCAGATCTATGATCAGTTTAATGCTATCTTAGACCTTTATGGGGGCTGGCCATTTGGCCATGCCTGGACCTTCATCACTTATGTATTTTCAACGGTAGAGTTTCTACACACCATAGATTAAGGTGTGGAGCTCTGCTGTTCCTCATGAATTAATGCAAAGTACTATTGTTTTTCTATTCAATTCAAGCTTATTCCTATTCTAAGATGTTCATTCGCACCCAAGAACATGACGAATGTGATAATTATGTGACGCTCATCAACATTCTCACTTATGAACGCGTGTCTGACAAACACTTCCGTTCTACATGCAAACAAGCTAGAATGAATATCTCTTAGATATCTAATACAGAGGACCGAGTCCGAGATATTAGAATCTTCGTGGTATAAGTTAGAACCCATGGACGGCCAGTCTTGAGATCCAGAAAGTCTAAACCTTGTCTGTGGTATTCCGAGTAGGATTTGGGAAGGGATGGCTGTGACGAGCTTCAAACTCGCGAGTGCTGGGCGTAGTGACAGACGTAAAAGGATAGTAAATCCTATTCCAGTATGATCGAGGAACCGACAGATGATTAGCCATGCAGTGACAGCGCATTGGACCAGTTTCACAGGGAGGATGGGATGTAGCCATTGACAACGGTGATGCCCTACATAAAGCTTGCCATGGAAAGGAGTAGAATGATTGGATGAAGACAGCAGGAAAGCAGAGGTTCAGGAGGAACGAAAGTACCTCTATACGCTTATCTGAAATTCTCACCAATGAATTACATAAGTATCTCTATCCCAGTTTATATTTTATTTATGTTTTTATTATCAATTCACCATAACCATTTGAATCCGCCTGACTGAGATTTACAAGGTGACCATAGCTTGCTTCAGGCCGACAATCTCCGTGAGATCGACCCTTACTCACGTAAGGTTTATTACTTGGACGACCCAGTGCACTTGCTGGTTAGTTGTGCAAAGTTGTGATAAAGAGTTGAGATTACAATTGTACGTACCAAGTTATTGGCGCCATTGATGATCACAATTTTGTGCACCAAACCTCCTCAAGCAAAACCCATTTTTGGGAGAAAATCTCGAGGTAGGAAAAAGAGTACTAGCATTCTGCCATTGTTAGCTATAGTATTGATTCAAGGAATTAACATTCCAAGTGCTAGGTAGTTTTGTGCCGTCTAATCGTTCTAGTTGATAAGCTCCTCTGCCGAGCACTTGATGAACTCTGTAAGGGTCGTCCCATGTCGCGGCGAGTTTTCCATGCGAAGGGGTTCTTCGTGCTTCTTCAGTTTTTCTCAATACCAGGTCGCCTACATGAAAGGATCTTGTGTGCACCTTTTTGTCATGGCGTTGGCCTACTCGTTACTGTAGAGCCTGGTGAAGAACTGCCACTGTGGAGCGCACCTCCTCAATTAGATCAAGCTCAGCGCGCCGAGCCTGGTCATGATTTTCGACTTGCATTCTTAAGGAGCCTTGTGAAATTTCGATTGAAATCATTGCATCGGATCTGTACACCAAATGGAATGGTGTTTCTTTGGTTGTTGAGTGTACTGTGGTGTTATATCCCCATAAGATTTCTGGAATAAGCTCAGCCCATAACCCTTTAGCGTCATCGAGCTTTTTCCTTAGAGCTTGTAAGAGGTATTCGCAGCTTCTGCTAACCCGTTGGATTGAGGGTGCTCTACCGATGAAAAATGCTGCTTTACCTGTAAGTTCTGCAAAAAAGCCTTGAAATTATGGTCGGTAAACTGACCACCATTGTCAGTTATGATATGACGAGGTATACCAAATCGATAGATTATTTTTTGCCACACAAAGGATATCATCTGTGTTGATGTAATTTTAGCTAAAGGTTGAGCCTCAATCCATTTAGAAAAATAATTAATTGCCACCACCAAATATTTTACCTGTCTTGGGGCAGTGAGAAAAGGTCCGAGGATATCAATTCCCCACTGATTAAATGGCCAGCTTACCACTGAATGGTGCAGGTTATCAGCTGGGATGTTGATGATTGGAGCGTGCTTTTGACAGTGATAACAGGTCTAGTGTAACGATCCAACTTCCAGTACGTCATGATCGTACCGAAAGTAAGGCGTTACCAACCTGCTTTCCTTTATTAACTATTTACTATTGAGCCTCTAGTTCGATATCGCGATCCAGTTTTAGTAAAAATACCAGAAAATTTTGTTTTTATTAATCAAATCATATATCAAGCATCACCAAATAATAATAATAATCATATAATTATTAGTAAATATTATACAAGCAAATTCAAGTGTAACTCAGATACAACTCCTATCCCTCTTTATAAAATAAAATCTTAAGCAACAAAGGCGAGGAATTCTATGAAAGCAACTCAATTCAAAAACTTAACTCATAAATAAGGTCTAACAATCGCCCGCAGCTTCAAACTGAGTCTTCGAACCTGTATCACTGAAAGGGTGGAAGATTTTGGGGTGAGAACAAACCACACGTTCTCAGTAGGAAATGGGAATGCCGTAAAAGTAATGATTAACATGCAAATAATTAACATACTCAAGGAAACTATATTTTTATCAAACCCTCATGAAAATACTATTCTTGGTTTTACTTTAACTAATTATTTACCTCTTCCAAAGAAAATCTCTAAGCTCAAAACAAATTCCAAAATATAAAACTGGTCACATTAAGCATTTCTCAACCACACAATTAATTTTCAATCACAACATCAATTCTTACTCACCATCATACATTCACCAACTAATAGCACTAACAAAGATTCAATTCAACACACAAACAAGTCACAGCAAGGCAAACAGCACAATCACAGGGAAGTACAACAAGCAAACCCAATCAAATGCAAATGCACACACAAGGATGATGCATGTCTAGTCCTAGTGCAGGTAATGAGCTCATTTGTCGGTTACATACCCGCTCCCGACGTTACCCGGAGTTCTTTGACCAGGTAAGGCTTCCCTGTTGGCAACACCCATCGCAAGAGTCCTTTGACTTGCGGGGCAAACCACTGCAAGAGTCCTTTGACTTGCATGGTGGCACTAACAACCCACTACAAGAGTCCTTTGACTTGCAGGGCGGAGCTAGTCTGCCGAACACACTCACTGTAAGAGTCCTTTGACTTACAGGAGCATATGCTAGTTATGTATTTTCTCGATACCTCTGTAAGAGTCCTCTGACTTACAGAATAGCATTATAGCTAAGTATCCCAGGGAAGCGCTCTTAGTGGTCGTACCACCATCTATCTGGCTGCCTTCACGCAGCAGATCATTACATAATCATTCTCATTATCATCATTCATTATCATTCTCATTATTCATCATTACTTTCACATTCTTATGCAGTAGCACTTTCTTTCTCTATTCAATCATACTATACAAACTTTACATCTTTCACTTTTGTAATATCTTGGCTCAAGCCATTTCTTTTTACCGTTCGTTCATAAAAATCTCAATCATCAATTCAGTTCATAATCTTTGCTATGGCAATCTTGAGTCAAGCCAACTTTAAAACTATCTTTCATTCTAGTTCTCTATCAAAGACTCAAGAAAATCATTTATTTTTAAATTCATTAAACACTTTTCAAAACATAACCTTTCATTAGAAGTAATCAAATAAAACTCTCTCAAGTTTACTAACTTCACAAAGATTCAAAAATCATCTCTCTTACTGTTCAAATTCAAATATTATTATTTCACCAAATTTTTAAAAAGATAATCCTTTATTTCAAACCCAAAACACAACTCTCTTATATTAAATCAAACTCAAAACATAAACATTTCCTTGATAAATCGATTTCATAATAATATAATTCTTTTTTTCTCAATAAATAAAACTCCAAACATAGTTCATTTCTTTTCTTAGTAAATTAAAATCAAATAATATAATTTTCCAAATCTTACTCTTTTAAAAGAACCTCAGATTTAATAAAATTTCGGCAGCACCTCCCCTAAAACTCGGACTTAGCCACCCTTACGGGTTCCCTCTTTCTCAACAAATCACCAGCCCTTTTCTCAATAATTTTCAAACAGACAATTCTCAATCAATCAGATATTCGCATTTCATAATAATTAGCAAATCAATCATACTCCACAATTTCTGCTAATCCATCAATCCAATCTCACCATTTCATATTTACTTTTCACTTATCATAAAATCCTTTCAAAATTAAACACAATCAACTAGTAATCCCAAAAAAATCAGCCTTTCATAATTCAAAGTCGTTTACTTGTTAACAAAGTAACTGTTTTGGTTTAGAAGTCATATTTCAAGAGAATAATTCGGTAATCAAACTTCAATCTTTTAACAGTTCTCAAGCATGACTCTAATTAATCACGAATCAACATTAACAAGCATCAAAACCAATTCCAACCAGTCACAAGTCAATTTCACAGCCATTCCAACATATCATATTACTAAAATCAACAACAAATGCTTATTCTCAATAATCAAAATACAGCCACAACTCAAACCATCATCACAATAATCCCAAACCAAACACAAATTTAACTCAGTTCATCAATTATCAATACGACAACTTTTCAATAGTTAGCTCATCAAATTTCAATTTAACAAGTATTATCAAATGAATCACCATTCACAGCCACTTTTCAACCAATTCAGCAATATCACATAGGTCAGAATTTTCAACAAATCCATCAAAATCAGAAAAACCAATATCAGTCACAGCATTAACCAAAATTAACCTTGTCAAATCAATTACTCACAATAACAAAAATCTAGTGACATTCTCAGCCATAACCTAAACTCAATAAACTAATTGAAACACCAGAATATCATCTCAATATCAGACTTAATCCAAATTTCACAACCTCTAACCAAGCTTATTCCTATCAATTAATCATATTTATGAATTATTTGCAATTACTCACTAAACCTCATTGGAATTCATAAGTTAAAACTGTTAATTTTTGAAATAAATCCCCTACCTCAATGTCGCATTAACAACGCAATTAAACCAAGCAGCAGCCTCGGTGACATTTTTTCTATGAGTTCTCTTCCTCTGGTAACAACACAGCAGCTCGGGACCTACGTAGCAGCATCAGAATCATCAAGAGTGGCTCCAACATTGGTTCTCGGCGACTCCAATGGCACTAGCAATCTCCAAATAGAGCCAGCAGCTACCTCCAGTAACGGCGGCGGCAAGGCAATTTTACAATAATATCTTTATACAATACAAACAGTTTCAGGGACAAGCTTCAAAGTAGAAACAAATTGGTAGGACAAGGAAGCAGAAACAGGGGGTAGAGCTTACCAAAATAGTAGTGGTTCTAATGGTGGTTTCTTGGGCAGCTCGAATGTTAGTTCCCGGTGGTAGAGAGCTTCGGCAACTCACAGAACCCAGAGGCAGAGGCAGAACTGGCGAGCGCTCCTCCTCCAGCGGCGGCCTGGTGAGACGCGGCGGCAGTAGAGTGCGGCAACGGCGGCGCTGTGGCTCAGTAACGATGACGCGGTGGCAGCTCGCGAGGATGGCGACGGCAACCCACAGCGCTGACGGCGACAAGGCTGGTCGCGGGCTTCTTCCTCTCGCATAGGTCACATTGGCGATTTACAGGCCCAACGACAGTGACTGTGAAGGCAACGAGCGGCTTCTTCCTCGCGGTGTCTGGCTCTCTCTCCGCGCTTGACGGCGTTCGATGGCAATGGAGCCATGGCGGCGACGCAGCAAAGGTTCCCTCCTCCCTTGGCTCTCACGCGGTTCTTCCTTCCTCCTTGAACAGCGACGACGACGTCCTCTTCGTCGGCAATAATGACGGCGGCGATGGCGAGGCGGGCTGGGCGTGGTGCAGCTCCGTTCACGAGGTGTGGGTGTGTGACAGAAGGGGTGTGGGCTGAATGAGTGTGGTGTCCTGAGTGTGTGTGTGCTGCGGTGAAGCTGAGGGAGAGAGGGTGAGTCTGTACGCTTGTGATGAGGGTGACGGCGCTGAGGAGAGTGGGGGAGGGTTAGGGTTTCTGATTAGTAACTTAGGGTTTCTAATTTGGGAAATTAGGGTTAGAAATTAGGATTTTATAAAGAAATAAGGATAGTTATGAATAACTATTTTGATAAAATTGAAGGGTAGGATAATTTTAAAATCAAATGTACTTTATTAAAAATATTTAGAAACATTATTTATCAACATATATTTCAATTATACCAAATATCTAATAAAGATTATATAAGAATTCTAATTAATTTAAACTCCAATTATCATGAAACTCTATTTAATTATCATTAGTAAAATAATTTTCTTAAAATAAATCACAAATAACTAATTATTTGATTTTCAAAAACTAGGGTTGTTACATCTAGACCTTTTTCCGGTTGTCCTCCCATATAGTGGGCTAGTAGAAGCCAGCTCGAAGTATCTTTTGTGCCAGACTTCTTGCCCCTGAGTGTATTCCACAAATGCCTTCGTGAGCTTCGGCTAAGGCTAAATCGGCCTCCGACCTGTCTAAACATTTCAACAGTGGTCGAGAATAACCTCGCCTATACAAATTATTATTTAATAGCGTAAAGAAAGATGCTTGCCGTTTAAATTATTTTGGATCTTGGATTCCTTGTGAAATGTCTCTGTTTCTAAGGTTGTGAATGTATGGTTGTTGCCAACTGCTTTCATTGATGATATTAAAAATACGGGCTGTATCTATACTTGGTCTGTCTAATGTTGATTGCAAAAGTGTTGCATTATGTGATTGTGTAGTGGTGAGTTTTGATAAAACATCTGCCCGATGATTTTGCTCCCTAGATATGTGACTGATTTCAATCTTTAAAAAGGTTCGAAGGAGGTGTTTGACAATATCCAGATATTTTAACAGAGTTGGATCTTTTGTTTGAAAACAATCATTTACATGTTGAACAACTAACAGAGAATCACAATAAACTTTTAAAGCGATAATGTTCAACTCAATAGCTAACCTGAGACCAGTGATGAGAGCTTCATATTCAGCCTGGTTGTTACTTGCTTTAAAAGAAAACCGAAGAGAATGCTCCAGAATTATTCCTTCCTCATTTTCAAGGAGTATACCTGCTCCTGATCCTTGAGTGTTTGAAGCTTCGTCGACAAACAGAACCCAGTCCGGGTTTCGTGTGTCCGAGGTTGTTCCAGTGAACTCGGTAACAAAGTCAACCAAGTATTGTGATTTGATAGACCTTCTAGGTTGGTAGTGAACATCGAACTCTGAAAGCTTGATAGACCACTTTATCAATCTTTCAGCTAGCTTGGGCTTGGCGAGTATTTGTCGAAGGGGTTGCCCAGTTCTAACATTGATCGTGTGGCTCTGAAAATAAGGTCGGAGCCGCCTTGCAGAGAACACTAACGCGAAGGCGAGCTTTTCTAACCTCGGGTNNNGCAAAGACTTGCTAATAAAATAGACTGGTTGTTGAATTTTGTTATTTTCTACAATAAGAACAGAGCTGATCGCTGTGTCAGTAATAGATAAATACAGATATAATGGTTCCCCTAGCTGAGGCTTTTGCAAAATAGGTGGTTTGGAAAGAAATTGTTTTAAAGCTATGAAAGCAGCCTCACAATTTTCATTCCAGTGAAAATTTGTATTTTTACATAAACATTGAAAAAAGTGGGAGAATTTAGAAGCTAAACACGGCAGAAATCTGGACAATGCCGCTAATCTCCCTGTTAGGCGCTGAACTTCTTTCACTGTTGCGGAACTATGCATGTCAAGTATTGCTTAACATTTTTCAGGATTCGCTTCAATGCCCCGACTAGTCAGAATAAATCCGAGGAACTTTCCTACACGAACACCAAAGGTGCATTTTTCAGGATTCAGTCTCATATTGTATTGTCGGATCTGTGAAAAAATCTCGGAGAGGTCGTCGATGTGAGACTTGCCGACCTTTGTCTTAGCGACCATGTCGTCGACATAAACTTCAATGTTCCGACCTATTTGTCGGTCAAAAATTTTGTTCATAAGTCTCTGATACGTTGCCCCTGTATTTTTTAGGCCAAAAGGCATAACATTATAGCAATGATACCCGAAAACTTGTCTCTTAACAAATGTCCACCGGTAAGTGCACTGGATTGTCGTCAAGTAAAAACTCACAATAGAGTGAGGTCGAATCCCACAGTGATTGATTGGTTGAGCAATTTTAATTGAAGGAGTGTTCTAGTTGAACTGAATCAGAATTTGAATTGAGGATTGCAGAATGTAAATTGGCGGGAAACTTAAATGGCAAGAAACGTAAATGAGCAGAATGTAGATAACAGAAACTAAATGACAGAAAGTAAATTGCAAGTAATTAAAGTGCAGAAGCTTAAATTGCAAGAAATTAAATGGGAATGGAGATTGTTGAGCTTCAAATTAAACAGCAGAATGTAAAAGAATGTGTAAGATCAGAAGTGGGAGAGCTCATTGGGGTCAGGAGATGTTATAATCCTCCGGATCAAGTTCACTTTCATCTCTTCCTCAATCAATGCATTCATTGATCTCCTTGGCAATCTTAGGTGATTGGATCCCAATTCTTTGTCAATCCAATCTCTCTAAGTATGAACAATTGCCCAATTCCTTGATTTAAGTGCTCATGGGAAGAGATGAAGTATGGTCACTGATTATACCACACACATTCATAGATCACAGTATTGGTAGGATTACATGTCACGATATCCATCCAAACCCCAACCTAATCCAATGTGAGAAAGATTTCAAGCATGATTCTGTGATTTCTCTTCCAAGCCTATCACAGAACCCAATTACATTCAATTTCTTTCCCAAGACAATTGAATAATTGAATGAAGAACGAAATCCTTCTAGGTAAATCAAGAGAAAAGACAGAAGAAGAAAGATGAAAACTAATATTGATCCATTGAATTACAACAGAGCTCCCTAACCCAATGAAAGGGGTTTAGTTGTTCATAGCTCTGGAAATGGAAATGGAAATTGAAAAATACATTGCAGAAGTAAATTGTAGAGAGTATAATTTCAGATCTCAATTTGTCCAACCCCAAACAGAAAAAGAAAAGAAAAGAAAAATACATAAAACTAAAAGACAATGCAGAGAAAATGAAAATCAGAGTTCTGAACTCCTAGAGCCCCCTAAAGGCCTCCCAGAGAGCTCCCTTCAATCTTCCACAATTCTTCTATTTATACTCTTCTTTCTCATCTTCAATTGGATCAAGTACTTGGATGTGGGCCTTGGCTGAAGTAGTTAGGAATGATTCTTTAGTAATTGATAATGGACATTGGCACTAACATTCTACTCTGCATAGGTGTAATTTGGAATGGAATTAGCCTTAACATTGATGATCACGTTTGTAGAGGAACGTTGGGTCAAACGTTGCTTGAAAAAAAATTAATTCTGGGCTTTGCCAGCAACGTTTGACTCAACATTGGTGCACCAACGTTTGTGCATCCACGCGTGCACATGGCCCACGCGTACGCGTCGAACAGGTTTTTTTGCGCGTATGCGTTGCTTAGGCGTTCGCGTGCAAGGCCGAAATTCTCATCCACGCGTAGGCGTCATGGACGCGTATGCGTCGCCTCAAATTTTCCCAATTCCAGATTTGGAAGCCTCATCACAGCCGTTGGACTTAACATTGGCTCGCCAACGTTCCCTCCAACGTTGGCCTTTCCACGCGTGCGCGTCACCCACGTGTACGCATCGCAGCTAATTTTTCAAATTTCCAGAAAGCACACTGTATTGAAAAACGTTGGAGTTTATGTTGGTTTACCAACGTTTCCTCCAATGTTGGCACTAAATGCTTGCAGAACGTTGCCTTGCCCCCTTTCCTTGCTCTTTCTCTGCTTCTTTCCACTTATCTCAACCAAACACATGCATCAAAGCCTTGCTAATTTCACAAGATTTTGCATCATTCATAATAGACAATAAAAACTAGCATAAATCTCATGAAAATACATCAAATTAACAATGTTTGATTGAATCAAGGCATGTATAGAATTCTCATCCAAATACTTACTTATTACCTAAGAAATGCATGAAACTACTCTAAAACAAACTAAAAATGGCTTGTAAAACTAGCCAAGATGTACTGGCATCACAATACCAAACTTAAATCTTGCTTGTCCTCAAGCAAGTGATAGAACATAAGAGGAATAGAATGAAAATACAAGAGATACAAGTCCTTATTCAGAGAATTCAATCCTTGGTTCATGGAGTTTCATGCATGGCACTTTAGGTTTATGTTCTTGATGGTTTCTAGGCTCTCATATGCTCTTGAATTATCACTCTATTGCCTTCTATGAGACTTTTATTCTTGATCCTTAAACTTCTCTATTTTTCTTTTCTTCTTTAGAGCTTATTACTTTCTGCAGCTAAGTGTTTTGTGCTGAGACAACTCTTTAGGATAGGCTTTCAGCCAACACTCCTGAACCAGTTAGTTCAAGGTGCTAATTGTTAAAATACCCCTAAGGACTTAATCACCCAAGTCTCTCCTCAGCACATACACACCACAGGCACATGGTTTGTTATTCATTCCTTAGACCTTGGTGTCCAGCACCTCTTTGGGTTGCTAAATATTTTGTGACAAGGTTGCTCTTGATAGTGGACTTTCAATTGACAATCCCGGGTTAGTTACCCCAAGTTGTCAAGTGATAAAGCACTCCTAAGAACTTACTCATCCAAGCAGATCCCTGCACAAAAAACACCACAGACACATGCCTCAAGGTTTAAACTATTAGTGCCTAGCTTTATTTTCTGCTCTTTTCTTTCTTTTTCATTTTCTTTTTCTCTTTTTAGGATTTTATTAATTAATTTAAGTCTCATAGAATGCACTTCAAGCTCATAATTCAAGAGATATCTTAGCCTTGTACCTTATTGATAAACCAACTTAGCTAGCAAACACCACCACAACACTAAGACTTTATTCTTCACATTGGATTTCACTCTTGTCTTTCACAGCAAATTCTCATAATTCCTTTTATTAAGCTCAAGGACACAACATACAATTCAAGCATGATGAAAATGAAGCCAGTACTTAGGCTAGCAAGCCATAACAATTTCAAAACAAACAAACAGCAATTGACTCATAACTAATAAGACACAATTCAACATGGGTACAATTGCGCTTCCAATTAAAGCACTACAAACCAGAAATAGTTAAATATCAATACAACCTCTTGGTGTCTTCTTTGTTTCTTCCTTCTCATCATCATCCATAGCTCTTATATCCTTCTTTGTCTCCTTGGATGATGGTGCATAGTTCTTCCAAGAGATTGATTAAATTCCTACAAAATTATTGGAAGTTGCTTGTTCCCCAAGAACTTAAGAAATAGTTAGCATGCATGTATGCTTGTGATTTTCTAAACTTAAATTGGTATGTAAACACCAAACTTAGTTCCTTGCCTAATGTAGCAGATTGAATATATGCAGAGAACTTCATGTGCTTTTATTAAGAAAACAACTATGAACTAGAATTTAAGCATTTGTTAAGTAGTTTTTCTGATTGTTTGGAATCAGTGACTAGTCATAAGAGGGTTGCAATGTGTTTTTAAATGAAATCTGTGGTGGAACACCAAACTTAGAATTACACATTGACCCCAGAATTACTTTGGTGTGCAACACCAAACTTAGCTCCTTGCAATACAGAGAAATCCACTTAACTCTTTTATTGAAATAACTAAGAAAAGAAAAGAGAGTTATCTCTAGTTGGGTTGCCTCCCAACAAGCGCTCTTTTAATGTCATTAGCTTGACATTTTGATCATGAATTTCTTCCTCTTTTTCTAGTTTGTTAAGAGGAATGACCTCAAGTGGAAAGAGGGACCGGTTACTGCCCTTTGTTTTGAGTGTCTCTTCCCAGCAAGCTTTCTTTTGTGATTCGCTTGAGTGAACTTGCTTGTTGGATAAGGGGGTGGATTGTTCGTTGACCTTCTCTTCTTCATGGATATGGTCCTTTATTTTTCGGTCACAATCCTCCTTTTGGTGCTTGTATTTACCGCCTTCACATCTTTGATCTCAAGGCTTTGGTATTGTTGGATAGTTGGAGCATCTTTTTCATCAAGGAATTGTTGGACTGGTGGCTCATTTGGTACAAGGATCTCTTTCACTTGCTCTACCAACTCCTCATTTTCACTCTCATTAAGCACTTCTCCACTCCTTAGACTGATGGCATGATATTCTTCCCCTGGCCAAGGGAAGACATAGGTTGGTTCCTGATAAACCCCAATTTGTGGTTTATCTTGTGCTTATTTTAGGAGATTTTATCACCTTTCCCACATTTATTCAATGAAATAGCATGGTTTTGTAATTCTCCCTTAAATTGTGCTTAAGTGTAAAAACATGCTTTTTAGGCCCTTAAATTGGTGATTTTAATTCACTTTAATTCCATTCGATGCCTTGATGTGTTTGTTGAGTGATTTCAGGTCCATAAGGCAAGTATTGGATGGAAGAAATGAGGAGAAAAGCATACAAAGTGGAGAATGCATGAGGAAACAAGGATTTGGAGTACATCAACCCATGCACACGCGCAGCAGACGCGCACGCGTGGAAGTTAAGTTGCATGGCGATGCGTACGCGCACATGACACGTACGCGTGGATAGTAATTTTTCCAAGTGACACGCACGCGTGACCCACGCGTATGTGTCGATGCTCGCACATGACTCACTTAAAGGCAAAACGCTGGGGGTGATTTCTTTGCTGCCCATGCCCAAATCCAACTTGTTTCTGAGGGTATTTGATGCAGAATTGAAGATTGAGCAAAGGGGGGGTGGAGCACTTAGTTAGTCAACATGAGCCTTTAGTTAGTTTTCTAGAGAGAGAAGCTCCCTCTTCTCTCTAGAATTAGGTTAGGATTAGGTTAATTTCTATTAGATCTAGCTTTGATTACTTGATTTCATCTTGTTTCCTTTATGAATTCTTGCTTCTACACCTTCATTCTCTTAGTTTGTGATGTTAATTTTACTTTTATGCCTCTTTTATGTTCATGCACTCATGTTGGATTTGAATCCCTTTTAATGAAATTTAATATTTGATGTTCTTTTTATTGATGATTTGAGTTGTTGATTTACTTTTCTTGCAATTGATAGTTGTTAGATTTTGTTATTCTTGCACATTTATTATGCTTTCCTTTGATACCTTCCAAGTGTTTGACAAAATGCTTGGTTGGATGTTAGAGTAGATCTTGAGCATTCTTGGCTTGGAAAGAGTAATTAGGTAATATTGAGTCAACTCATGTTGGTGATCTAGAGTTGTTAGTTAATATTATTTCCATTGACTCTAATCTCTTGCTAATTCCATTAGTAAGTTGGTTAGGATTTTTGGATTGAGATTAACTAGTCTTGTTTGACTTTCTTTCATGGAAGATAACTTACACCTTCTTCCAATATTGGAGATGACGAAATAAGATAAATTCTTGTTAATTATTGTTATTAGTGACTAGGATGGAAAGCCTATGATCTCAATTTTTGCCATGAATGTCTCTTTTTATTGATATCTTTCTTTAATTGCTCTCTTTACTTTTCTTGCCATTTAAATTCTTGCCCTTTTATTAACCAAACCCCCTTGCATCTTCATAGCCTATAATTGATCACTTTATCGCAATTCTTTGTGAGACGACCCGGAGTCTAAATACTTCGGTTAATTTTCATTGGGGTTTGTACTTGTGGTAGAACCAATTTAAATTTGATGCGAGAGTTGTTTGTTGGTTTGGAGCTATGCTTACAACGAAGTAATTCTTTTTTATAAGAGAAAATCTAGATCGACGACAATTTTCGCCGTCAAATTTATGGCGCCGTTGCTGGGGAATTACAATGGTGCTACGTTATTGGCTATTGTATATGTTGTGAATAGCTTGATTTTTGGTTTGTTTGTTGGTTTTTGCTAGTTTTAGGATTTTGCTCTCTTTGTTTTTTGTTAGAATTTATTTTTGTTTTCTCTTATCACCATGAATTCTCATCACTTTGGCTATGAGTGTGGTTCAAACTATGTTTTAGGAAATGGAAGCTTCAATGAGGATGTGCATCAAGGATTTGAAAATCAAAGGTGGGAGGAGCCCCAAGCTTATGGACAACCTTCGTGGCAACAATCTCCTTCCGAATCGAGTTTGGCAAGAGTGATCGGGGACATGACTACTCTCCTCATGGAGATGTGCAAGGACCAAAAGGCATTTTATGCCATTCAAGCCATTCAAGCGCCACCCCAACATGTTTACTCTTCGGATTCTTATGGGTACAATCCAAATCCTAATGCATACCAATCTAATGTATGTGATGACCCTTATTGTGATTGTCAACCACAACCACCACATACATATGAACCCCCTCATCAATATAGCCCTCCACCATACTCACAAGCCTCATACCACTATTCACCTCCACATGATCCTAACTCATACACACCATATCAACCACCATATGAACCATATCTAGAGCCACCACCATTCCAACACCAATACTCCCAAGAACCACAAATTCCATATACACCACCTCAAGACTTTCACCAATATGAACCACCTTCCAACTACAATGCCTTTCCCTCAAACAATGAACCCTCTCTTTCACAACTACCTTCATCGGAAGACCTAATACAAGAGCAACAAGAACTTCTAGCTAGGTGTACGCATCATGAAGAACCGTTCAAGGAGCTAGAAGCCAAGATGGCTATCATAGCGGAAGCCGTTAGCAACATGGTCTCATCCCACCTAAGCCTATGCGATCAAGGCACTCCCATTGTTGAATATGAAGAAGCAACCAAAGAGCTTAGCAAAGAGGTAATTTTGGAGCTCCAAGGTGAAGAAGAGGAGTTAAAACAAGAAATGCAACAAGAAGAGGAGGTAGAGATTATTGAACAAGAGGAAGTAGTGGTTGGGTATTTAGGATATGTTGAGTACATAGAGGAATCTCAAGTGGAGGAACCTTCTCCCATGAAGTGCGAAATTGGTGTCAAGGAGGAGAGTGCACAGCCTCTAAGGCACAATGTGATTGGAGAAGTGGAAGAAGTGGTACAAGCAACAAGCCCTCCTATCTATGATGATTCCGCATCAACATATGATCCTTTTGAGCTTGATGAGTCCTTTCCCACTATGCTTGGAATTGATGAGGAGGTAGATTTTACTAAACCTCCTATTTATGATTTGAGTGATGGGGAAGAGATAGAAGAATTTGGTGAAGAAGTATATGAACTTGAGGAAGTTTGGCAAGAGGTAGAGCTTGAAGCACCGTGCCAAGTGGTGGAAACCTCTAGAAGAGGATGGACGAGAGTGGAGCGTGCTTTGTCAAGACCGTTGGGAACTCCTCCACCTAGGTTGTCGTCTACTCCTTTATTTGAGTGGGTAAAACTTCTAACTCTTAGCTTTGTTATCCCACTTGAATATGGCATTCTTGAAACGGATGGCCAACTTAGGGCGCTTTATGGAATCAAGCGTAAGAGGAGAATATTTAGTGGTTGACGTTGTAAGTCTAGGCTCATTATGGTGGGAAGCTCAAAATTGAGGAGCATAGATTGGTGTAGTGCTCAATTGGATGGGTCTAGGAGGGTAGTTTGGTGCCTTCATGAGAATTCCGCTTGCTTAGCACCCGGACGGAATCAAAGTGATCAAATTGAAGATGGGTGTGAGAACAAAGTATGGGACCCCAGCTTACAAAAGGAGGATCAACTTTGGGAGCCCATGGGTTGTGAAGAACTCCATCAAAGCTTAGAGTTATTAACTTTCAATGATGAAGCACAATGGAAGTCCAAGCGTTGGTGGATGTTCAAGGATGGATTCAAGCATAAGCCACCCTGATGAGAAGCTCCCCATAAGTCCAACTTAAGGACAATAAACAAAAGTGCTAGGTGGGAGACACCCCACCATGATAACATCTTTCATTTTTTCTCTTTGTAAATATTGGTAATTTAGGTTTAATTTCATGTTTTGTTTAATTACTTGAGTTTATTTGAGATTCTAGTAGGTTAAATAAGGTTTTATGATGTTTTGGTAGCCGTTTGGAGGTTTGGAATGCTTGGTTTGGTGCAAAAACATGGAAAAATTTTGAAAAACAGAGCACCATCTACGCGTACACGCACTCCACGCGTACGCGTGACCCAAGTATTCTTGACCATCCACGCGCCCGCGCCATGCACGCGTACGCGTGGATTGCATATTTCCACTTTCCAGCCATTTTCCCGAGAGTTTTGCGAACAGCGCGTGCACACTGTGCGAAATGCATAAGCCAACCCACGCGTAAGTGTACGTGACGCGTACGCGTCGCTCTGGAAATAACCCATCGATGCGCACACGTGCTTCACGCGTACGCGTCGCGCCCATTTCACCACTCTACGCGCACGCGTCACTGACGCCTACGCGTGGGCTGCCCTGCATCAACCATCTTCTTTTCTTCTCTTCTTTCCATTTCTTTCCTTCTTCTCTCTTCTCTTCTTTTTTCCACCCTTCAAACATCATCCAACACTACCAAACACCATATAACACCATTCCTTTTATTTAGTTAGTTAGTTCAATTTTTGTTTAATTTTTATTTTCCATTATATGTGTTGGGTTACTATTCTTGTTTACTGTTTACTGCTGCTTATTACTAATAAGATATTAGTTTAACATCATTGTTGTTAATTGTCATTGTTGGATTTCTTTGTTGAGGTTGTATTTGGTTACTTGGTTTGGAACTTTTCACGCTTAATGTTTTTGAATACCAAGTACATGTTACATTGCTTTCATGCATCTTAACTCTTTGAATTGCATGTTTTGGCCACCATGCATTCATCATCTATTGTTAGGCAAATGTACACTATCGATGCATTGTTTCTTAGGTGTTGCTTATTCATGATTGACCCTTATTTACATCACCTATTTTCATGCATTGAGATTGTGCGGTTGAGGAATTGGATCGAAAGCTTACCTAGTGACATATTTTTGAGCTTTTCAAGCTTAGTGGACCTTGCTTGCTATGTGATCGATTTTCACTTCTATATTCTTTTCTCTAAGTTCCATAGTACTCATGTGTTCCACCTCTATGTCACTTAGGTATTGCAACAACTTCAATATGTATCATTGATTGTTGTGTTAGCTTCATGTACCATTTTGTTTACTAAGTTAACTTACACATCAATCAATGTCCATTCATTATCCAATTTCACAATTGCTTGACTTTTGGCTTGAATGCTTTCATGCTTCTTTATTGCTTGTTTGGTTGTCTTATCCTACAAGTTTAGAGCATCTCAAGCACATTAGGATGAGTGAAGTGCATGTTCCTTTTTATGTAATTGTGATATAGTTCTCTTTGTGCCAGTGTATGTTCTAGACCGCATGCATCTTAGAACCTACACACCTATCTTTCATCAATGTCACACTAATTCACTCACTTTATTCTAGTGATTTACCTCCTTCCAATAATTTATGCTTTCTTGCTTTTTACTCTCTTATCTTACGGTGCTATTTTCTATTTTTCATGACTAATGCACCACAAGCAAAAATGGAAGCGGAAGGAAGAACACGCAGCACCGGTTGACTCACCAGCTGAAGGTGGCAACCCAAAGAGTCGTCGTACCCCCTCACTCATCTTTGAGTGCACCGAGGACGGTGTAAACTTTTAAGTTAGGGGAGGTCGTCCGACCAGTCGCCGTTTTTGGGTGATAAGTTTCTAATCCCAACACTTTTGCATTTCATTTTTATGACTCTTAGGAATTTTAGTTGCATTTTCTTATTTTGCATATGTATATAATAAGCGTAGTTAAATAATGAGATTCTCCAAGGATTTTTATCTATAGGATACCCCAATTGATTGAAAAAAAATTTTTTAGAACTTGCTTGAATTATACATTGTGGAACATGATTTTTGAGCTAAGAACACAAGCATGTGAGATTTGAGCCTAATTGTGTGGTTACATCATATAACCACCTACTTTTATTCTTGTGTGCATCATTCTCTTCCTATGATTGTAATCCTTGATTTGTTTGATTCTTTATGTCCATTATTCTATGTATATATGCATTTATATGATTGATGCCATTATTCAAATAGCTCACTTACCCAAATAGCCTTACCTTTTATCTTCCATTGTTAGCCAATTTTGAGCCTATGCTTAACCTATTTGTTCTTAATTATAGCACATCACAAACCTAAGTGAAAAATAATAAATGTTCCTTGTTTGGATCTTTGATTAGCTTAGGCTAGTGAAAGTGCTCATCATGTAAGTTTGGGAAAGTTGGGAACATTGGTTGGGATAAAAGTGTATTTTGTAGTTTTGTTGAAAATTATGGGAATTGGGTACATACTCATGTATCAATTATGTTTAAACCATATGCATTGATGCTTTTGTGTATATTTTAGTTTGAAAAAAAATTTAATGAGAAAAACAAAAAGAAAAAAATAAAAAAAAAGAAACAAAAAGAAAAGCAATAAAAAGGGGACAAAAATGCCCCCAAAGTTCAAAGTTCAATAAAAATTAATTTATATGAGTTGTGATCAAAGAGAATGTATGAGCGTATGAAAAAAGTGAAGAACGGGTAGTTAGGCTAGCTTTGAATTGTATAGGTTGTTATATAGGTTAGGTGGGAAGTTTAAGTTAATCAAAGATTCAAATTTCAAGCTCACTTGATCATATGCATCTTACCTTGACCCTAGCCCCATTACAACCTATGAGAAAGTCCTCATGATATTTGTATGCATACATGAAGTAATTGTTGATTGTTAGATGAAAAACAAATCTTGGAAAAGCATTATTAGGGGAGAATTGAGTGAATCAACTCCATACACTTGAGTAACTAGAGCGGATACTCATCCGGTGAGGGTTCGATCGCTCAATTACATGTTTCCACCCATGATCATCTTTTCTTGCAAGTTTGTAAAGTCTTTCAATGATTCAATTCAATTGTGGGTTTGCTTTGATTACTATTGCTTTAGCCCTTGTACTTGTACATGTATTCTTGGAGATTGATTTATTTTGACCAAGCAATTGCATTCATGTAGATAGATTACATATAGATAGATTGTATATAGCTAGTTTACATTGCATAAATGTTGATACCCCTTTGCTTCTTTCTTGATTTTAGCATGAGGACATGCTTAGTTTAAGTGTGGGGAGGTTTGATAAACCCTTTGTGGTTTATCTTGTGCTTATTTCAGGGAAATTTATCACCTTTTCCCACATTTATTCAATGAAATAGCATGGTTTTGTAATTCTCCCTTAAATTGTGCTTAAGTGTAAAAACATGCTTTTTAGTCCCTTAAATTGGTGATTTTAATTCACTTTAATTTCATTCGATGCCTTGATGTGTTTGTTGAGTGATTTCAGGTCCATAAGGCAAGTATTGGATGGAAGAAATGAGGAGAAAAGCATATAAAGTGGAGAATGCAAGAGGAAACAAGGATTTGGAGTACATCAACCCACGCGCACGCGCAGCAGACGCGCACGCGTAGAAGTGAAGTTGCATGGCGACGCGTACGCGCACATGACACGTACGCGTGGATAGTAATTTTGCCAAGTGACACGCACGCGTGACCCACGCGTACGCATCGATGCTCGCACGTGACTCACTTAAAGGCAAAATGCTGGGGGTGATTTCTGAGTTGCCCATGCCCAAATCCAACTTGTTTCTGAGGGTATTTGATACAGAATTGAAGATTGAGCAAAGGGGGGGGGGAGCACTTAGTTAGTCAACATGAGCCTTTAGTTAGTTTTCTAGAGAGAGAAGCTCCCTCTTCTCTCTAGAATTAGGTTAGAATTAGGTTAATTTCTATTAGATCTAGCTTTGATTACTTGATTTCATCTTGTTTCCTTTATGAATTCTTGCTTCTACACCTTCATTCTCTTAGTTTGTGATGTTAATTTTACTTTTATGCCTCTTTTATGTTCATGCACTCATGTTGGATTTGAATCCCTTTTAATGAAATTTAATATTTGATGTTCTTTTTATTGATGATTTGAGTTGTTGATTTACTTTTCTTGCAATTGATAGTTGTTAGATTTTGTTATTCTTGCACATTTATTATGCTTTCCTTTGATACCTTCCAAGTGTTTGACAAAATGCTTGGTTGGATGTTAGAGTAGATTTCTTGGCTTCTTGGCTTGGAAAGAGTAATTAGGTAATCTTGAGTCATGAATACCCAACTCATGTTGGTGATCTAGAGTTGTTAGTTAATATTATTTCCATTGACTCTAATCTCTTGCTTATTCCATTAGTAGGTTGGTTAGGATTTTTGGATTGAGATTAACTAGACTTGTTTGACTTTCTCTCATGGAAGATAACTTACACCTTCTTCCAATATTGGAGATGACGAAATAAGATAAATTCTTGTTAATTATTGTTATTAGTGACTAGGATGGAAAGCCTATGATCTCAATCCTTGCCATGAATGTCTCTTTTTATTGATTGCTTTCTTTAATTGCTCTCTTTACTTTTCTTGCCATTTAAATTCTTGCCCCTTTATCAACCAAACCCCCTTACATCTTCATAGCCAATAATTGATCACTTTATCGCAATTCCTTGTGAGACGATCCGGAGTCTAAATACTTTGGTTAATTTTCATTGGGGTTTGTACTTGTGGCAAAACCAATTTAAATTTGATGCGAGAGTTGTTTGTTGGTTTGGAGCTATGCTTACAACGAAGTAATTCTTTTCTATAAGAGAAAATCTAGACCGATGACAATTCTCGCCGTCAGTTCCTCAACAAAATGTTGTGCCAATTGTCTCATTTGCTCTTCTTGATTTCTCCTTGAGATTTCCATATCTTCAATCACCTCTCTTACATTTTGCCTTAAAAACTCACTGACTTGGGCAATGAAGAGGTATCTCTTGGAGAGTTCTTCTATTGCAAATTCTAGAAGATTTTGTGGAGATGCATCAGTTGAACAATTACGGAGTGATAGTCCTTAATGAATGGGGTATGCAGCATTAAAATCCCTTCCCAAGCCAAAATTTCTGTAGTTATCATAATAGTATGAACTATGTTGTGGCTCTGGAAAGTACCCTATGAAATTTGATTGACTAAAATATGATGGATACTCCTTTCTTTCCTGCAAAATGCTCTGTCTCAAACAATAATCACCAAAAGAAATTGGAGTCTCCATTGTCATAAATGAGGGATTCTTAGTGAGGCAATATTACAAACATTTAGTGGATGAAAAAACAAGGAAAAACAACTTACATGATAGAGAATAACAAATAACAGTTGAAATTGAAACTAATTAACAAAAGAAAAGAAAAATGTTCAAGCTAGTTATCCTCTAATTTAATTATTGTCAATACAAAATCAATCCCCGGCAACGGCATTGATAAACCATTATTTTATGGTTTATATTGTGCTTAATTGAGTGGTTTTATCATATCTTTATCCCCTTATTCATTAAATTAGCACGTATTTACAATTCCTTCCCAAAAATACTTCATGATTGAAAACTTGCTTCCTAGAGACTTTTAATTTTGTATTTTTAATTCTCCTTTATTCCATTCGATGCCGTGATATGTGTGTTAAGTGTTTCAGGCTTTATAGGGCATGAATGACTTGGAGATTAGAAAGGAAGCTTGCAAAAATGGAAGGAACACAAGAAATTGAGGAGATGACCAGCGAGAAGTGACGCGGACGCATGGCTCGCGCGACCGCGCGACATGGAGGAAATTGCAGTGACGCGGACGCATGGCTCACACGACCGCGCGGATTGGAAACTGCACAAGTGACGCGAAGGTGTGGATGACGCGCACGCGTGGCAAGGCAAAACGCTGGATGACGCGAACGCCTAGATGACGCGATCGCGTGACATGCGCGATCTGCAGAATTTGCTGGGGGCGATTTTGGGCCCTATTTTGACCCAATTTTCGGCCCAGAAAAGCAAATTAGAGCTGGGGAACATGCAGAGATCGGGAGAGAACATTCATTCCGCATAGTTTTAGTTTTTAGATCTGAATTTACTCCTCCTCTAAGTTTTCTCTCTACACATTGATAGTTCTTAGGATTTCGTTTTTATTCTTTTTTGGATTGGGATATTGAGAAGAGTTTTTACCTCCGTCAAGACTTCGTCATTCTAGTTTGTTTTCTTACTTGTCACTTACTCTTTCATGTCCTTTATTTACTCAGTGTTACTCTTGGATTATTTCTAGAATTTATTTATACAAGAACTATTCTTATTTTTAATTGATCCTTTTAATTATTATTTATTATGTCTTTCAGTATTTCTCTTCCTTATTTTGTGAAATTTACATTCATAATGAGCGAGTAGTTCCATAACTTGATTGGGAGATGATTGAAAGGAAACCTTGAGTTGGATTACTCAAGAGAAAAATTGTAATTGGGTTTATTGTTGGATCGCCCTCTAGTCACTGACACTAGTCCTTCCCAAGGGAGAGGATTAGGACTTGTGAATAGAAATTGCCTTCCAACTTGCTTGACTTTCCTCTACCTAGTAAAGGATAACTAAGCAGAACAACCTTCAATTATCATTTTAATCTTGGGAGAACTCCATCAAGGATAGGGCTTCCAACTAATCTACTCCCAGTCAAGGTTTTTATTTAAATTACATAATTTCTTTGATTTAATTTCCTGTTTATCAACTCAAACCATTTTAGACAACATCTGATTAATAAAATAGCACACCTTTCTGCAACTCGTTGGGAGACGACGACCTGGGATTCATACTCCCAGTATTTTAATTTTAATTTTGTGACAACCCCTTCTAAATTGATAAGTGGATTTTCGGCGGGTTAAGAACTGTACTTGCAACGTATCTCTTATAACAATTTCTTAACTCGCCAATTTTCGCCACGTCAATTTTTGGCGCCGTTGCTGGGGAGTTGCAATAGAGTGCAAAGTTATTGATTGAAATTTATTTATTTACATTTTATTTTATTTTTGCTACTATGAGCTACATGTTTCTTTCGTTAAATGACGCATTCACTTCCTGATCCAAGCTTGCCAGTATTTGATCCTGAGATTGAAAGAACTATTTCACGTATAAGGCAAGCTCGGCGTCAGTTAGTCCTCTCCGAGGGCGAATCTGAAACGTCACTTGAAGAAGAAACAAGCTCCCTTTCTACTGATTCGGTTGATTCACGTGCAGGTGACATGGCAGAACCTAGAAGAGTTACTATCCAGGAGGTTGAAGCCCCTGATTTCACAATGCAACCATTTCAAGCGCATCACCCAACAGTGGCTACAGACTTTGAAATAAAGACTGCACTACTCACCTTGATGCCTAAGTTTCATGGCTTACCTGCTCAAGAGCCTATCAAGTACCTTAGAGATTTCCAAGTAGCCTGTTCTACTGTCAGGTACGATGGTGCAGATGAAACTTCTATTCTGTTAAAAGATTTCCCATTCTCTCTTGAGGGAAAGGCGAGAGAGTGGTACTACACTCAACCCAAAGCAACTGTTTCTGACTGGGATACACTTAGAAGAGAATTTTTGGAAAAATTCTTCCCAGCTGAAGTTACTGATAAACCGAGGAAGGACATTTCCATGATTGTTCAGGACAAATCCGAGACTCTCCATGAATACTGGGAGCGCTTCAACAACCTTCTAGAAGCATGTCCCCACCATATGATTGACAAGATAGTGTTGCTCAGCTACGTCACACAGGGCATGAGGCCCCAAGATAAGACCACATTGGAAAGTGCTAGCAATGGGTCTATGAAAAAGTACAAGACCACTGATGAGGCATGGCAATTGATCAGTGACTTGGCTGAGTCTACAAGGAATCACAGGCAGAAACAAGGCCGGTCAAAGGCTGTTGCAGAGGTATCTTCTAGCAAGAAAACTACTGCTCTGACTCAGAGTATATGTGAAATGACCAACTTACTGAAGCAGATGCAGTTGAGTCAACAACAAGCACAGCAAAGCCAACAGTTAGTCCCATAGAGAGTGTGTGGGATCTGTGCCGATTACAGCCATTATACTGATGAATGTCCGCAGCTCTAGCAGGAAGACAACACCGTGGCAGCCACTCATAACTTCTATGACCGCCCCAACCAAGGGTACAATCAAGGTGGCAGTTACAACCACGGATGGCAGGACAGTTCTAACCAAGGTTGGAGAGATAATTCTAACTAGAATTGGACGGACAACAATAATAAAGGAGGCAGAGACAATCAAGGATATCAGAGGTGGAATAATAACAACAACAGGCAGCAGAACCAGAACCAACCTTACAGAGCACCTCACCTGAGGCAGTCCCAAGGACCACAGCACAACCAACAACAAGTTTCGCAGATCACTCAATCTAATTCCTCTCCGAGTGACGATGCTCTTCAATCCATTGCACAAGGACAAAGGAACATGGAAAGTTCACTTAATGGCCTAGCATCCGCTATACAAGCTCTCATCTCTCAGCTGGCACCACCCAATACCTCAAACACTCAACAGGCAAGCTCTAGTGGAATTCCTTCTCAACCCTTACCCAATTGAAAGGGTGGCATCAATGCCATCACCCTAAGGTCCGGAACCACACTGCAAGAGAGGAATCAGAAGGAGCCAATCCCATCAGAACATGCCTCAGCTGAAGAGGTGGTAGAAGTAGAGGATGCTGAAGAGGAAGAGGAAATACAAGACATGGTTGAAGAAGAAGAAGTTCAACCACATGAAGCACCTAAGGATGCAGGTGCTACAGAAAATGCCCTCCCTATTCCATTTCCACAAATTGCAAGGAAGCCCAGGAAGCAGATGGAACTTGATCCCAAAATGGTGGAAATATTCAAAAAGGTTGAGGTAACTGTTCCCCTTTTTGATGTTATTCAGCAGGTACCTAAATACGCAAAGTTTCTAAAAGATTTATGTATACATAAAGACAAAATTAATGAATTAGAAACTATTCCTTTAGGTAGTTCTATATCTGCTTTAATGGGAGGTATACCTGAAAAGTGTAGTGATCCAGGTCCATGTATGGTTAATTGTACTATTGGTGGTGTGATATTTTCTGACTGCATGTGTGATCTAGGAGCATGTGTTAGTATAATGCCTTTGTCTATATATGATACTTTGAGGCTCCCTCCCTTAAAAAGGTCGGCAGCTCGTTTTGTGTTAGCAGATAAAAGCATTATTACAGTGGTTGGAGTTGCTGAAGATGTATTAATGAGCATTAAGGGGCTCACATTTCCCATTGACTTCTACATTCTGGAATAATGACTTAATGACTCAGGAAGGCCATCATCAATCCTGCTTGGAAGACCATTCCTGAAGACTTCAAAATTCAAGCTGGACGCATTTTCTGGAACTTATTCTTTTGAAATAGATGGCAGAATAGTGAAGTTCAGTTTAAATGGAGCTATGGAGCACTATCCGGATGATTATTCTATCTCCCAGTGTGACATCATAGATGAAACCGTGGCTGAAGTTCACCAGGAAGAGTTAGAAGAGAAGTACACAGGACAAAGTCCAAGTGTGGGGACACTCTTAGAGGACAATGAGGGCACTTTGCCATTATCACCAGCCCCGGATAATCCAGAGCCTGACCACGAGGAGAAATTGGAATTAAAGTCCCTCCCTCCACACCTCAAGTATGCTTACCTTGAGGACAAGCAAAAGTTTCCAGTTATTATTGCAAGGGAACTCACTTCCCAACAAGAAGAACAGCTACTCAGTGTGCTGAGAAAACACAAAAGAGCAATTGGATGGAGCTTGGCAGACATAGAAGGCATCAACCCTCAAGTTTGTGAGCACAGAATATTTTTAGAAGAGGGATCTAGGCATGTTCGTCAACCCCAGAGAAGACTAAATCCCACTATCTTGGAGGTTGTCAAAAAGGATGTGACCAGACTACTTGAGGCAGATATCATCTACCCTATCTTAGATAGTGAATGGGTAAGTCCAGTACAAGTGGTACCCAAGAAGTCTGGAGTCACTACAGTGAAGAATAAGCATGGAGAACTCATAGCAACCAGAGTACAGAATGCATGGAGAGTCTGCATTGATTACAAGTGCCTCAACCAGGCCACTCGTAAGGATCACTACCCCCTTCCATTCATTGATCAAATGCTGGATCGCCTGTCAGGTAAATCACATTATTACTTTTTAGATGGTTACACAGGTTATTTCCAGATTCATATAACTCCTGAAGATCATGAAAAGACTACTTTTACATGTCCTTTTAGGTCTTATGCTTATAAGAGAATGCCCTTTGGCTTGTGCAATGCACCAGCTACTTTCTAAAGGGGCATGATGAGTCTTTTCTCTGACCTTATTGAGGACTGTATGGAGGTTTTTATGGATAATTTTATCGTTTATGGTGATTCCTTTAGCCTTTGCTTAGATAGTTTATCTAGAGTATTAGATAGATGTGTCAGTACAAACCTTGTATTGAATTTTGAAAAATGTCACTTTATGGTTAAACAAGGGATTGTACTAGGACATGTTGTGTCTAATACAGGCATTTCTGTAGATCCAGCAAAGGTGGATGTTATTTCTAGTTTATCTTACCCCTCCTCTGTGAGGGAAGTCCGTTCGTTCCTTGGCCATGCAGGTTTTTACCAGAGATTCATTAAGGACTTCAGTAAGGTAGCACTACCCTTATCCAGATTACTGCAGAAAGATATTGAGTTCGAGTTCAGTGAGGATTGCAAATAAGCGTTTGACAAGCTAAAGACCGCCCTGACTCAAGCTCCAATTGTGAGAGGACCTGACTGGAGCCAGCTATTCGAAATCATGTGCGATGCTTCCAACCATGCAGTAGGAGCAGCGCTCGCTCAGCGTGAAGGTAAGGATCCTTTTGTCATTGCTTATGCGTCTAAGACTTTAGACACAGCTCAGTCTAATTACACTACTACTGAGAAAGAGCTTCTTGCTATTGTTTTTGCTCTGGATAAATTTCGAGCCTATTTAATTGGTACTAAAGTAGTAGTGTACTCAGACCATGCAGCTCTCAAGTATTTATTAGCTAAAAAGGAGTCCAAACCAAGGCTTATACGTTAGATACTGCTACTACAAGAATTTGATTTAGAAATTAAAGATATGAGTGGTAACCAAAATCTAGTGGCAGACCACTTGAGTCGCCTTGAGCACATTAAGGATACCTCCACTCCTATAAATGATAATTTTCTATTTGATAACCTGCAAGCAGTATCTGAAGTAGTCCCTTGGTATGCGCCTGTAGCTAATTACCTAGTTAGCCGCACCTTTCCTCCAAACTTTTCTAAGCATCAAAGAGACAAGCTAAAAAGTGAGTCTAAATATTATATATGGGATGACCCATATTTATGAAGATGTGGCGCTGACCAGGTAATTAGAAGGTGTGTGCCTCAATCAGAATTCCAGTCCATTTTAGAGGCCTGTCACTCATCTGAGAGTGGAGGACATTTTGGCCCTCAAAGAACAGCTAGAAAAATCTTAGACTGTGGATTCTACTGAATTTTGTAAATCTTGTTCCCCATGCCAAAGGTTTGGTAATATATCCAAGAGGGATGAGATGCCTCAACAGACTATGCTTTTCTGTGAAATTTTTTATGTTTGGGGCATCGACTTCATGGGTCCATTTCCAAATTCTAATGGTTATTTTTATATATTGTTAGCTGTAGATTACGTTTCTAAATGGGTGGAAGCGATTCCTACCCGCACTGATGATGCTAACACTATTATTTTCTTTGTGAGAAACCACATTATTTGTCGCTTTGGATCACCACGAGCAATCGTGAGCGATCAAGGCACCCATTTTTGTAACAGGAGACTAACAAGATTACTAAAGAAGCATGAGATACTTCATAAAGTGGCAACAGCCTACCACTCCCAGACTAATGGGCAAGTTGAGGTGTCAAATAGAGAGATAAAGCGTATATTGTAGAAGATAGTCAAACCTCATAGAAGAGACTGGAGCACCAGGCTACAAGATGCACTCTGGGCATACATAACTGCATACAAGACACCCATTGGGATGAGCCCCTTCCGCTTAGTTTATGGAAAGGCCTATCACCTCCCAGTTGAGGTAGAGCACAAAGCCTTTTGGGCAGTAAAGGAGTGCAACATGGGATTTGAGAAAGCCGGAGCTGAAAGGAAGTTGCAACTGCAAGAATTAGAAAGCCTTCGCCTAGAAGCTTATGAAAACTCAAGGCTGTACAAGGAAAAGATGAAGGCTGTACATGATAAGCACATCAAGAGGAGAAAGTTCCAACCTGGGGACTTAGTCCTCCTTTACAACTCTAGACTGAGGCTCATGCCAGGCAAGTTGAGATCAAAATGGGAAGGTCCATATAGAGTAGAGAAGGCTGAGCCATACAGAGTTTTCCACCTGAGTCATCCTTCAAGATCTGAATTCATCAAAGTTAATGGACATCGTTTGAAACTATATCATGGTGAGAAGTGACAAAAAACAAGGAGTTAGAAATCTTCCTCTTGGAAGATCCACTCACAGCAGAAGACTGAGCTAGTGGAGCGTCCAACTTACGGACGTTAAAGTAAAGTGCTAGGTGGGAGACAACCCACCATGGTATGATCGTTCCTTTCTTTATTCTTAGTTTTCTTTTTCAATAACTCTTCTCTTTATTAGCACATTTAGTTTGCATCTGTATTTGCATATTTTTATTTTTTTAAAAAAAAAGAGAGGGAGAGCACGCGACGCGACAGCGTCGCCGACGCGTCCGCGTCGCAGGTGGCTCAGAACGAATAAGAAATTGAACAGAAAGTCACATGGGAGCGTGGCTGGAGGCGTGCCTTTGGCACAAATCACCCCACGCAACCGCGTCGCTGACGCGTCCGCGTCACATGGGATACATGCCTCCCACGCGTCCGCGTCACTCACGTGGACACGTGACCTAAAAATCGACGTAAGAAAGGGTGCACGACCGAAAGTTGTGCTAGAGTAGTGCTGGACTGGTGCTGAACGCACAAGCCTTACCACGTGGACGCATGGCTCACGCGTCCGCGTCATATCCCAATAAGGGTCACTCACGCAATCGCGTCGACCACGCGACCGCATCACCCTGGAATTTGGCAATAATGAGTTTTGAACATAGAGTTGTGCGAGCGCGAGGCTGCCCTTGCACCAGTAGCACAAAACGCGTCACGCGTCCACGTGACCGACGCGACTGCGTCAATTCATTTGAGCGCCATCCGCGCGAACGCGTACCCCACGCGTCCGCATCGCTTGCGCCGCACAGCTTATCCTAATTTGCCAAATATCTTATCTTTCTCTTCCCCAAATCCTACTTTTTCTTTTCCCTCCTCATTATTTTCTTCCCCTTTCTTCCTCCTTCCTTCTTTCTCACTTTTTACTTTCTCTCTCTCACCACCATTATCAAGGTTTTTCTTTTCTTCTTCCTTCCTTACTTTTCTATTCTTCTTCTTAATTTATGTTTTCTTCTTCTTTTCTTTTTCTTTTTTTTACTTGCATTATCCATGTTTTTCTTTTCTTTCTTTTTCTTTTAATTGGCGTTGAAAATTTATTAGGGTCATTATTATTCCTTATGGTTTGCTTGTGGATTGTTAAGGACTTGTTTGGTAATTATATATTAATTTTTCAGGGTTACTTGCATGTTCAATTTATTATTTTCATTAGCTTATTTATCATGCATGCTATGTGTTTGTGAAAATGTCCGTATGACATTGTGCACTATTTTTGGATTTCTTTTAATCTACTACTCTAAATGCTTTCTTTTCACAAAACCCCTTTTTATATTTTATTCATTTAATATAATTGTTGTTACAAACAGGTTGTTAGTATGACAGACTTGGTAATCTAACTTGGACATTGAATGCTTGATCTATGCTACTCATGCCTTCGCCTGCATGCCAATAAACACCTAGCATTTAATTGTCCCCATATGCACTTGCTATATTTCCATTGATGATTTTCCACATGTAGTCATGACCATGTGTTAACATCATTCATCTTTTAATGTGCATTGATTACCACTTTTTCCGCCCTCTCCCTTGCTCCAACCCTTGACATTTTAACATACTTTTCCTTTCTTTCTTTCAGGATGGCCACCAAGAAAGGCAAGGAGAAAGCTGCTCCCAATCAACAGCAAGGAGAGGAACAAAACGAGCATTAGTGGCAGAGCCATCTTCAACTGCAGTTAAACCCTCAACAAAAAGAATTAAGAGGATTATAAAGGTTGATGATAAAGAGAAAGCCTTCCCAGCAAAGGACACTGCGCGATTTACCAATCGCTACTGTGAGCAGATGTTTTTCATCCTAGCAGAAAGGAGTTACAACAACGAATACCTTCTTATCCTCCCAAACCATATTGCTGAATTTGTTGAGCCACAAATTGCACGAAGACAATGGGGTTTCCTACAGAGACAGCCATGGCAGGTTAATCTTTCCTGGGTAGTCGAGTTCTACTCAAACTTCCACCTGCCGACCCTGCAGTCTGTCTATGTCCGTCAGAAGCAAATCCCCATTACCGAAGAGGCCATTCAACAAGCTTTAGATCTTCCCCCTACTCCAGAAGGGCTGTACGCATTTCAAGAAGCCGCACTCAAGCGCCAGATGTACCAATTTGACTGGGACGCTGTTCTCAGAGTCATCGCGCTACCTAGCAGCAGATGGATCTACGGATACCATCGTTCCCGTCCTAAGGGAATATCGGCTTTCGCACTTACCTTGGAGGCTCGCGTATGGGCACAAATTATGTCCCATTACATCTTTCCGAGCACTCACGAGTCCTCCTTCACTGCAGACATGGCCGTTCTACTATGGTGCATCCTTACAGATCAACCTCTGAACCTACCAAGACACATCCGGAATGCTATGGGACACGTACAAATCGCAGGCAACTTACCTTTTCCCGCCTTGGTCTCAGATCTTGTCTCAGCAGCCGGAGTCTCATACAGAGCTGGGGACACCAAGGCCATGCTTCCACGGGATGATCAGTATGTCCCTAACGGGAAATATATCAGACCTCCAGCAGCCGCTACAAGCCAGCCTACTGAACCGGCTGAAGACATTCCTCCTTCAACACCACAAGCACCTACAACCAATCAACTGCTCCATCAGATACTTCAAAGGTTGGATCGGCAGGAACACAAAGCAAAGCTAAGAGAGCGCCGTAACAAGCGCCAATTCACATACCTCAAGGAGCTACTTAAGGAAAAATACAGAGACTCAGACACCTCAGACTCTACTTCGTTTACCAGCACAGGGAGCCATGACGGTCCCGACTGTGGAGATACTGCTACCAGCCCACCTTTGTTCCTGACAGATGGCACCGAGGACGGTGCAAAGCTTTAAGTGTGGGGAGGTCGGTCAGTACATAGACTTTCGGAAGTAAATTCTCTTCCCTAACACCAATAAAATAGGATATTTAGTTAGTTTTTCTTTTGTAGAATAGGATTGATTGCATAATAATAGATTAGTTGCATGCATGTTCTACTTGATTGAAAAGACAATAAGTTTCTTCTAAGACCCTATTTTTAGAACAAAATTTCACTAATTTTAATTAAAACTTTTGTGTTAAATTTGCTTGAAGTTATATTTGGAACATGGTTTTTGAGCTAAAGAACACACAAACTGTGAGATTTGAGCCTTTATACATGGTTACATTATTTAACTATAATTATTTTATTCTTGTATGTTTACTTCTCTATGACTGTAATCTGCATTTTGTTTCATCCTATATGTCCAATGTTTAATATATTTATATGCCTGCATATGATTGAGGCCATCATTTGTTTAGCTCACTTATCCAAATTAAGCCTACCCTCTCAATAACCTTTGTTAGCCACTTTGAGCTTTTAAATCCCATTTGTTCTGCATTTTACCACATTACTAGCCTTAAGCGAAAAAACAATTATATATCCCAATTGAATCTTTGGTTGGCTTAAGATAGAATTGTGTGTGTTAATTAAGTATGGGAAAATTGTGGGAACAAAAGATAATGAAGGAATGTGTCATGATGATATAATGGGAATTTGGGTACCTACTCATGTGAAACTATAAGAATTAAAAATCTATGTGCATTGATAAGCTATGTTTATTTTTATGTTTATGTTAAAAAAAATCCAAAAATATTCAATAATTAAATAAGGGGACAAAATTACCCAAATATTAAGTTAAGAATTCAAAGATCAATGCATGTATGATAAAATTAAAATAAAAGTTGATATATGAATAAGGAATGTGAAAAGAAATTTTGGGTAGCTAGGTGTGAAATTTAAGCTATAAAGAATATATATGTGTGTTAGGTGAAAGCTTGGGTTAATTAAAGATTCAGTTCATGAGCTCACTTAGCCATATATGTACCCTTACCCATACCTTGGCCCCATTACAACCTTGAAAAGACCTCATGATGTTTGTATTGGTATATTAAATGTTGTTGATTGGTTAGGTGAAGAACAAAAATTAGAAAGCATGATTAGAGAAGGACAGAGTGATTACCCTATACACTAGAGAGATTAGAGCATACATACATCATCAGTGAGGGTTCAATGCTTAAATTCTATGTTCCCTGCTTTCATGAGCTATCTTCTTGCATTTTTATCTGTTCCTACTGTATAAGAATTGAATTAGTTGAATTTGATTTGTGATTGTCTTGAAGAGCTTATTTACTTTTAACCAGGTGGAGAAGAATCATATAGTTGCATTCATATATATAGGTTGCATTGCATTGGATGAGTTCTACATGTTCCTACTCATTTATTTTGTCTCCTTCAACTAAGCATGAGGACATGCTAATATCTAAGTGTGGGGAGGTTGATAAACCATTATTTTATGGTTTATATTGTGCTTAATTGAGTGGTTTTATCATATCTTTATCCCCTTATTCATTAAATTAGCACGTATTTACAATTCCTTCCCAAAAATACTTCATGGTTGAAAACTTGCTTCCTAGAGACTTTTAATTTTGTATTTTTAATTTTCCTTTATTCCATTCGATGCCGTGATCTGTGTGTTAAGTGTTTCAGGCTTTATAGAGCATGAATGACTTAGAGATTAGAAAGGAAGCTTGCAAAAATGGAAGGAACACAAGAAATTGAGGAGATGACCAGCGAGAAGTGACGCGGACGCATGGCTTACGCGACCGCGCGGCATAGAGAAAATTGCAATGACACGGACGCATGGCTCACGCGACCGCACGGATTGGAAACTGCACAAGTGACGCGAAGGCGTGGATGACGCGCACACGTGGCAAGACAAAACGCTGGATGACGCGATCGCGTGACATGCGCGATCTGCAGAATCTGCAGAATTTGCTGGGGGCGATTTTGGGCCCTGTTTTGACCCAGTTTTTGGCCCAGAAAAGCAGATTAGAGCCGGGAAACATGCAGAGACCGGGAGAGAACATTCATTCCGCAAAGTATTAGTTTTTAGATCTGAATTTACTCCTCCTCTAGGTTTTCTCTCTACACGTTGATAGTTCTTAGGATTTCATTTTTATTGCTTTTTGGATTGGGATATTGAGAAGAGTTATTACCTCCGTCAAGACTTCGTCATTCTAGTTTGTTTTCTTACTTGTCACTTACTCTTTCATGTCCTTTATTTACTCAGAGTTACTCTTGGATTATTTCTAGAATTTATTTATACAAGAACTATTCTTATTTTTAATTGATCCTTTTGATTATTATTTATTATGTCTTTCAGTATTTCTCTTCCTTATTTTGTGAAATTTACATTCATAATGAGCGAGTAGTTCCATAACTTGATTGGGAGATGATTGAAAGGAAACCTTGAGTTGGATTACTCAAGAGAAAAATTGTAATTGGGTTTATTGTTGGATCGCCCTCTAGTCACTGACACTAGTCCTTCCCAAGGGAGAAGATTAGGACTTGTGAATAGAAATTGCCTTCTAACTTGCTTGACTTTCCTTTACCTAGTAAAGGATAACTAAGCAGAACAACCTCAATTATCATTTTAATCTTGGGAGAACTCCATCAAGGATAGGGCTTCCAACTAATCTACTCCCAGTCAAGGTTTTTATTTAAATTACATAATTTCTCTGATTTAATTTCCTATTTATCAACTCAAACCATTTTAGACAACATCTGATTAATAAAATAGCACACCTTTCTGCAACTCGTTGGGAGATGACCTGGGATTCATACTCCTAGTATTTTAATTTTAATTTTGTGACAACCCCTTCTAAATTGATAAGTGGATTTTCGGCTGGTTAAGAACTGTACTTGCAACGTATCTCTTATAACAATTTCTTAACTCACCAATTTCCGCCACGTCAGGCATCATAAACTTGATACTCAAAAACTTGTCTCTCAACAAATTTCCACCGACAAATGCACCGGATTGTCGTCAAGTAAAAACTCACAATAGAGTGAGGTCGAATCCCACAGGGATTGATTGATTGAGCAATTTTAATTGAAGGAGTGTTCTAGTTGAACTGAATCAGAATTTGAATTGAGGATTACAAAATGTAAATTGGCAGGAAACTTAAAGGGCAAGAAACGTAAATGAGTAAAATGTAGATAACAGAAACTAAATGACAGAAAGTAAAATGCAAGTAATTAAAGTGCAGAAGCTTAAATTGCAAGAAATTAAATGGGAATGGGGATTGTTGAGAATCAAATTAAACAGCAGAATGTAAAAGAATGGGTAAGATCATAAGTGGGAGAGCTCATTGGGGTCAGGAGATGTTATAATCCTCCGGATCAAGTTTACTTTCATCTCTTCCTCAATCAATGCATTCATTGATCTCCATGGCAATCTTAGGTGATTGGATCCCAATTCCTTGGCAATCCAATCTCTCTAAGCATGAACAATTGCCCAATTCCTTGATTTAAGTGCTCATGGGAAGAGATGAATTATGGTCACTGATTATACCACACACATTCATGTATCATAGTATTGGTAGGATTACATGTCACGATATCCATCCAAGCCCCAACCTAATCCAATGTGAGAAAAATTTCAAGCATGATTCTGTGATTTCTCTTCCAAGCCTATCACAGAACCCAATTACATTCAATTTCTTTCCCAAGACAATTGAATGATTGAATGAAGAACGAAATCTTTCTAGGTAGATCAAGAGAAAAGACAGAAGAAGAAAGATAAAAACTAATATTGATCCATTGAATTACAATAGAGCTCCCTAACCCAATGAAAGGGGTTTAGTTGTTCATAGCTCTGGAAATAGAAATGGAAATTGAAAGATACATTGCAGAAGTAAATTGCAGAGAGTACAATTTTAGATCTCAATCTGTCCAACCCCAAACAGAAAAAAAAAAGAAAAGAAAAGTACATAAAACTAAAAGACAATGCAGAGAAAATGAAAATCAGAGTTCTGAACTCCCAGAGCCCCCTAAGGGCCTCCCAGAGAGCTCCCTTCAATCTTCAACAATCCTTCTATTTATACTCTTATTTCTCATCTTCAATTGGATCAAGTACTTGGATGTGGGCCTTGGCTGAAGCAGTTAGGAGTGATTCTTTAGTAATTGATAATGGACATTGGCACTAACATTCTACTCTGCATAGGTGTAATTTGGAATGGAATTAGCCTTAACGTTGGTGATCACGTTTGTAGAGGAACGTTGGGTCAAACGTTGCTTGAAAAAAATGAATTCTGGGCTTTTCCAGCAACGTTTGACTCAACGTTGGTGCACCAATATTCGCGCATCCACACCTGCGCGTGGCCCACGCGTACGTGTCGAACAGGTTTTTTTGCGTGTATGCGTCGCTTAGGCGTTCGCGTGCAAGCCCAAAATTCGCATCCACGTGCGCGTCTTGGACGCATACGTGTCACCTCAAATTTTCCCAATTCCAGATTTGGAAGCCTCGTCGCAGCCGTTGGACTTAACGTTGGCTCGCCAACATTCCCTCCAACGTTGGCCTTTCCACGCGTGCGCGTCACCCACGCGTACGCGTGGATTGTAAAATTTCCACACTTCACGCGTACACGTCGTCCACGCGTGCGCGTCGCAGCTAATTTTTCCAATTTCCAGAAAGCACACTGTATTCAAAAATGTTGGAGTTAACGTTGGTTTAACAACGTTCTCTCCAACGTTGGCACCAAATTCTTGCAGAAAGTTGCCTTACCCCCTTTTCTTGCTCTTCCTCTGCTTCTTTCCACCTATCATCAACCAAACACATGCATCAAAGCCTTGCTAATTTCACAAGATTTTGCATCATTCATAATAGACAATAAATCTAGCATAAATCTCATGAAAATATATCAAATTAACAATGTTTGATTGAATCAAGGGATGTATTGAATTCTGATCCAAATACTTACTTATTACCTAAGAAATGCATGAAACTACTCTAAAACAAACTAAAAATGTCTTGTGAAACTAGCCAAGATTCCCTGGCATCAAGCAATAATTACCATATTCAGTTACAAATGCTGTTTTGTCTTGGTCTGATGGATGCATAAAGATCTGGTTATAGCCAGAGTATGCATCCATAAAACTCAAAGTGCTGTAACCACAAGAGTTATCAACTAGAGTATCAATGCAAGGTAAGGGGTAAGTATCTTTTGGACAAGCCTTGTATAGATCAGTAAAGTTGACGCACATGCGCCATTTACCATTACTTTTCTTTACCATTACCACCTTAACTAACCATATTGTGAACCTGATTTCTCGGATGAAATTTGCATCAATGAGCTTTTTAGCTTTTGCCATGGAGGCTAGGCACTTTTCTGTTCCGAGGTTACATTTTTTCTGAGCTATTGGTCGGGCTGCTGGACTAATCGCCAACTTATGAGTGATAACAGACGAGTCTATGCCTGGCATATCAGTGGAAGTCCAGGCAAATAAGTCAGCATTCCGGCGTAAGAAACTGACGATCTGTTCTCTGTCTTCATTTTTGGTGGACGCTCCTACAAAGGTAAACCTTGAAGGGTCGTCAGTCAAGATGACCTTTGTCAGCTCTTCATTTGGCATCGGACGCTCTTGGAAGTCAGCCCTGGGATCTAGCTCAGCTAATGATGTTTGTTCAGCATATATGTTTGTTCAGCATATATAACATTGGCGAGCTTCTTGAAGGTCACCATGAACTGTAGCCACCAAATTATCCTGCACAGGAAACTTAACGCAAAGGTGGATTATGAAAATAATTGCAGCAAATCTATTTAAAAAAGGTCTACCTAATATGATGTTATAA
Source organism: Arachis ipaensis (assembly GCF_000816755.2). Classification (NCBI taxonomy): domain Eukaryota; kingdom Viridiplantae; phylum Streptophyta; class Magnoliopsida; order Fabales; family Fabaceae; genus Arachis; species Arachis ipaensis. Next base: position 38,486,011 of record NC_029785.2, on the reverse strand, counting down.
GGGCTAAAACAGTCGACCACAAGATATTGAATATCTTGTGTCTTAGATAAAGGTTGCTCACCGAGTGTGGTTTGTAACCACACTGAACCCAAAACGGGAACCCGTTCTCCAGAAAATCCGACTAAGTCCCCCACAGATGGCTGTAGAATGTTGGTGCTCAATTACATTTTTTCGAATGTAGCGAAGAACAGAACATCAGCGCTGCTGCCTAGGTCAAGTAAAACCTTCCGGACTATGAGGTCGCCTAACTGTATAGAGATGACGATAGGGTCATCTAGATTGGTGTCAGTCGAATTGAAGTCGGTTGGATGAAATGTCATCTCGGGAATGCTCTGGTGTAACTGATTATTGGAAACGGTATCTGCAACAGCGAGCATAGCCCTATAAGTGCATTTTCTGGCTGAGCTTGTAGGTCCGCCACTGGCGTATCCTCCTGAGATACAGTTGATTACGCCTCTGGGCTGAACAGGAGCTTTGTCCTTCTCTTTTGAGGAGGGACCCGCTATAGATAGGTCGGAGGTTGGAACTGTTCTCTTCTAAATATGACCTGCAATAAATTTGTCAAGATGCCCTTGTTTGGCTAGTCGTTCGAGGAGGCCCTTGACAATCACACATTCATCGGTCGTGTGGCTGTGCTTTTGATGAAAAGCACAGTACTTGGATTTGTCAATGTTCTTCGGCTCAGGATAGGTGCCGGCCTTTCGGGGGGAGGGGGGTTTGATCAGCTTTGAATTGAGAATTTCCTTAATAATGTCATCCCTTTTTGCATTGAACTGGGTGTACGAATCGTAACGAGGAACTGGTTTAAAGGTCTTCTTGTTATCCCGAGGTTTATCGTCGTCCTTAGTTATTAATGACTTTTCTGCCTTTCTGGCTTGGTGAAGCTCTTTAATGTCTATCTGGCCCTTTGCCTTTTCGCGGAACTCGGCTAAGGTCTTCAGCTTGGCCACAGCGATAGCTTCCTGGAATTTACTTGGACGAAGGCCGCTTTTGATAGCGTGCAGGTGGACCTCAGGGTGAAGATCAGGAATTCTCATGGTTACCTTCGTGAAACGGGTGATGTAATCTTTCAGGCTCTCCTGGAGACCTTGCTTGATGGTAGTTAAATAATCAGAATCATGCAAGTATATTGCAGATGCTGCAAAGTGGTCCTCGAATTGCTTCTCCAACTCCTGGAAGCGTGAGATAGAATCCGCAGGCAAAGAGCAAAACCAGTCAAGTGCAGGACCATCTAAAAAAGACGGAAAACAACGACATAAAATAGGGTCAGATGCACCATTGAAGATCATTATAGATCGGAACTTTCTGATGTCTTGCTTTGGATCCCCTAATCCATCATAGGGGGCTAAGGTCGTAGGAAGAGTGAACTGTCGAGGAAGTTGAAAAATCATGATGTCAGTTGTAAATGGTCTTACAGAATTGTCGGGCTCCGCGTCCTCAGCTTCAGCTCGAGCCCCGTCATTTCGAGGACCTTTGTCATCATCATTACGAGGCGTCTCTGAGACATGGGTCGGCTCCGATTGTTGCTCGTCATTTAGCGGTCATTCCTGATGATCATTATTATGTTTGAGGCGAGCGTTAGCTAATTGAGCAATTTGCTGCTGCATCCTCTGGTTCTCCTCCGCCATGCGCTGGTTTCCTTCGGCCATGCATTA
>NC_029785.2:38478378-38483380 GCF_000816755.2 Arachis ipaensis | reverse complement strand
TCGGACGGAGTGGGTGGAGGTGCGTCAGTCATGAGGGAATAAAGGGATATTTGGGGCTATAAAGAGAGGTATCTCGAGTTTTTTTTTTCTTTCGACCCACGGTGGGTGCCAAATGTTCTTGCCTGACCAGCCAAGGTATAGTTCACCTTCCGGAAGGTGTTTATCAGCTTCTTGGTTGGATCATGATATATGTCGGCCATAGATGGAACGGGGGGTGGGTACCTGTAAAGGGTACTCCGACGCTCAAGTCAGCAAATTGGAATATTAACGAAAGCTCTTATATTGGAAAGATAACATACCTTTAAAACTCTGATTGTTTCTTTTTATAACCAGGAGACGAAGATGACTGTTTTCTTCTGGATTAATGACATTCAGAGAAAATTAATTGCCTTTTTGACGTTACCAAATAAAGGTCATTTGTCATCATAAATCAGCAGAGTTAATGCATCGGTTACAAGGAGACTTGCCGAGCTATAACTCGTAACTAACATATAACGGTCATATCAAACACTAAAAATAATAAAAGACTGACCCGTCAAACTTATCCAAAACATATTAAATTAAAAGTGTTCATCAAACTTATACCATTAAATCGGTATGTTTTGATGAGATGAGAGGCAAATAACAAGTTGATTCGATGGCATAGTTTATCAAACCCAACCCGACCCACTTGGTCAAACCAAAAACCTGATCACTCTGTCGTCAACACAAATTGTGTCATCATTTGAATCCAGCAGATAATTATTTCGGACAAATTTAATTAAACTCGAAAAAATCGGTCAATCCGATTAAAATTAAAAAATTAAATTAAATTTTATATAATTATTTAATTATGATCAAATCAATCAATCAACTTATGACCTACCAATTGAACTAATGACTTAATAATTCAATAATCTAAACTAGTTGATTTGATTATCAATTTAATTCTAATAACTATGCTTTGATACCTAAACTTTTGCTTTTTTATTTCTAAAAAATGGATGAGAACAACATAAGTATATATACAAAAGTTTAAAATAAGAAATTTCAAGCACACTTTTTCGCTTGTTTTTTATTTTTATTTGTTTTTGTTGTTTTCTATATTTTCGTAATTATTTTATTCTTCTATCATATATATGTTTCGAACTATATGACTTAAAGGTTTGTCTCTTAAAACAAAGATGATGTTTTTTACACAAACTCTATCTCTATTCTTTTTTTTTTTTTTGTATTGTATTATAAATTTTGTTATTGTTTCAAAATTGTTTGTTAACTAGAAATTAAGTTGAAACTATTTTTTTAAAATTCCTTTTAGTAATATGAGAATAAATGTTGTGATAGATAATTGTTATGATCCAATTTTGAAATTACGTCTAAGTATTATTCCTAATCCACGAACACCATCACAGAAGATACGTTAGTTCAAAAAAATAAAAAATTTCTAGATCATATCTTCGAATATGGGACGTATTCCACATGGAATCACATAAATTTCTTTGGATTTGCCTCACCAACAACTATAAATGGAAGTAACATTTCGCCTCCAAGATATAACATTCAAAATTTAATCTATACATCTCTTAAACTAAAACTAACTTGAGTGTTAGAGTCATTGTAAGTATTTTTACCAGAGGTTCAAAAATTGGAAGAAATTTCCATCTCTCGTAGAAGAGTTTGACTAGATAACTCCATCGAATAGAAATTTTATTCATATTAAAAATTTAAAAAAAATTATGAAGATAAAATTGTATTATAATTTGATTATTTTTTATTTATATTAAAATTTTATTTGTCATTTTTTATTAGATTATTTTACTAATATAAGAAGTAAAACAAGATTGTCAGCCAACTAACCAATTCATCATAAAGTAGAGAAGACTACCAGATCTATTTTTTTTTATAGGCCTTGCAGGATGGGTAGTTCATTATGCCACCACTATTTATCATTTAAAAAATATCTAAAAATATAAATATGATCATATTACAATATTACATTAAAATTATCATTTAAAAAAGGATTTTCATGTAATAAAATATTTGAAAACAGAGACAAAAAAAATAAGCATTTGAAAATCAATATTACATAATTGTCATAAATTATTTTATGTTATACATTCGTGCTCTTTTTCAAATGTAAATTGTGGCTAGGTAAAATAATTTATCATTTACACAAGAAAACATGTTTTCTTACCACGATTTAATAAGATATAGTTTCAACCCGGTAAATCATTATCCTACCTGATTTACTTGGGAATATGGAGGAATGCGTTAAATTATTGCACCCCACAACAGTTTAACTTGAGACACGCACGATGGTGATAAAACACACACGGGTAAAATTTTAGCGATGCCCATTTAAATAACAGACTTCAAGTTGATTAACATCTGTGTGTGTGTTAAATTGCTAATAAATGTTTGGTAATTTTTTTGTTCTTGTACACTATAAAACCAAAATTTAAGAAACTAGAGAGGAAATAATTTTTACTGACAAGAGTCTAATAAGTGTCTTTATCCAACTATCAACTATTTTTTGCAAAATTGTAGAATACTTTTTGTTTCAAAAAACTTATATGGAAAATGTAACGTCCTCGCCTAGGAGTGTTTAAAACCGATCCAGATCGAACTAAACCGACCAATTGAACCGAAAAAATCGAAAACCGAATAAATTAAAAATCGAAAAAATCGAAAAAATGGGTTTTGCAGTTTTTTTTTTGTGGTTCGGTTCGATTTTCGGTTCTGACCTCCGTCCCCAATCCAAAGCTCTCAGCCTGACAGCCTCTCACAGTCGCGCTCTCCTCTCACGGTCTCACTCTCCTCTTTGCAGTGGCGCTCTCCTCTCACGGCGGCGAACCCACGTTCCTCCCAGTCTCCCACCATGTTCTTCGCGGACAACAGAACCATGAAGCCCCAGCCAGCAGTAGCAGTCTAGCAGAGCACGACCCTTATTCTTCGCACCCAGCGCTAGCAGTAGCAGAGCACGACCCTCGCAGTCTCGCACCCAATAGAGCACCACCCTCGCCAGTCGCCACCCACAACACAGCACCCACCAGTCACCGATTCAAGTCTCCCACTCAGTCATTGATTCAACACAGCATCCAATCAGGTATCTAATTTAACTAATTTTTGTTCAATAATCATTGATTCATTGTTGCAGTTTGTTGGTATTGTTTACTTTATTGTTGGTATTGTTGTTGTTGACTCATTATTGCTGACTTGCTATTTTTTTATTCATTGTTTACCAATTGCTGTTTATTGATTCATTATTATCATACAGTTTTGATTTGACACTATTGTATTAGGAGGAGAAAGGTTTCAAGGTAATCGAAATGGCTAAAATAGGAGAAATGTTAGAATTAACTAATTGATTTTGTATGATGACATGGGTTAGATTTGAGAAGCTAAGAAAAGACTCAGTATCTGTCTGAAATTTTAATTTAATTTCAAACTGTATATTTGTTTGTTTTGCAGATCTCAATTAACTTAGAACAATTTGATTGTTTGCCTCTTTCACCTGTGCTTAGTGGTTCCACCCTGGTGAGTTTTAAAAATTTGGTGCCAATTATATTGTTGTTTTAATTTTAATGTTATTTCTGGTTTTGTTTTATGCTGTTGAATTACTGAAACTGCCTCTGTTGTGTTTTGTTTTGCTGTTCTACTGAGTGTTGAACTACCGAATTACTTTTGAAGTGATTTAGTATGATTTTTTTGGAGCTTCTGGATCTTTATAGGGTTAGATTGAAATCAATATGGTAAGCTAAATTTGAATAATGAGAACAGGATCTTGATTTTGTATGGTATGAATTACTTTTGTTGGTATTGTTGTTGGTTGTTTAATGAATTTGTAAATTGCTTGATTTTGTAAATAGGATATTGATTTGGTAAATTGCTTGATTTTGTAAATAGAATCTTGATTTTGTAAATTGGCGCTAAATTTAATTTTTTTCTTGTTGCATGTATTTATTTATGCCTTTATGCAGTTTTTGTAAACAGAATACTTTTTTACTTCACCAAGATGTGGTTCGGTTTCAAATAGGTGAGGTCTTTGCACATGTGCCAAAGGATGAAGTTGAGAATAGGATAGAAAATATGAAAGAGGTGACAAGCCAGAAACTGACAAAGCTTGACGAGGAGAAACAATCTGTGGTTGCTTAGATGGCTGAACTGAAGAAGATTTTGTATGGGAAGTTCAAGGACTCGATCAATCTCGAGGAGGATAGTAGCCTTCTTCTTGTTCATAGATCTTTCTGGGTTGATTTGAACTCTATTGGACTTTGGAAATTTTTCAATCAGATTGCCCCATGTTTTATTTCATTTCATGTTTAGAGTATTTTCTTGCTTGAACTCTATTGTTCTCTTTATTATTAGAATATATAACTAGATTAGAATATTTTTCTACTAGTCTTATATTATTATTATTATTATTGTTGTTGTTGTTGTTCTTATTATGTAACTACTTTTTGATTTCAGGTTGGTTTGCGTTAAGAAGTTTAGCTTTTGTTGCAGAAGACACTATAATTTGGCTATCTTTTAATGGAAATTTATTTTTATTTTTAGTTGGGTTGACTATTGAACTTTTAAACTTCTTTAATTGACGTATTTGAATTCCTTTTGTCCTTAAATTTCATTAGACCAAGACTTTGTTAGCTATTGTGTATTTGTGCTTGTCGATTTCAATGTTATGACTTTGTGAAATAGTATGGTACTATTTTTTTTAATTGATTAAAAAAACCGAACAAACCAAACAAAACCAAACTGATTTTAATTGGTTTGGTTTGGTTCGGATGGCTTTAATAAAAAACCAAACCAAACCGAACTGTAGTTTAATTGGACGATCGGATCGGATGACTTTTCTTTTAAAAACCGAACCAGACCGCATCGCGAACACCCTACCTCGTCTATCAAACTATAGTGCTTAAGTCACAATAGTTGATAGACAAAAAATGAAGAATGTGTCTAAAATGAGCCTAATATTTTTGTGCGCATTAAATATAATATTTTATTAATTATTTGATTTAAATAA
>NC_029785.2:38475642-38478327 GCF_000816755.2 Arachis ipaensis | reverse complement strand
TATCAACTATATCAACTAATTAACTACTTTTTTTTAAAATATTATTAAATAATATAACCTTTTACCAATAAAAATTGAGGTAATCATTTTAAAAAATAATTATTCATATCATGTATAACAAGGATTTTTTTCGTAAATAAAATAAAAAAATTAATTATTTTCCCATAAAAGAGATCTCAGCTTTATTTTCAAGAATACGATTTTTTTTAGCGAATAACAGTAAGTTCGCCACACTCCCGGCGAACTCTATATAAACCGTACTCTGGCGAACTCAATGTTAATTTCGGAAATAAAAGCAGGCCTATTGGAGAGTAGATCAAGGAGCTACAATTTCTCTATTTACTTTCTTTTTCACTATTAACATTGTCTCTATGATGTCAGAAAATCCATTGTTATCCATTCATTACGATGGTGAAATAGTATATGATGAAGAAGGTTCAATCGTTTTTAGATCGGGCCAACCGATAATTACCTATATGACACTGGAAGTCAACAGTTTAATAAATTTGAAGAATATGATATTGTATTCCGTCGGGCAGCAAGAATCTAAAATGGTGAAAAAAATTTACTATAGATATCCGACCGAAATAGATGGCAATTTGTTTTGAAAAAGGTATATTACAGTTGTATTATTTTTGTCTCTGTTACTAGTATATTTATCAGACCATGGTTGTGAGAGATATTTCAATTATTTTGAATTAGGTACCGATTGCGCGACGACGAGGACGTACGACTTATAAGGTCGTGGCACAACCGATGGACAGATATTCATCTGTTGGAATTATACGTGTTTCTTGTGGACTTCGGTGACCGAGGATCATCTGCAGATACTGTCGATGATAGTCCGATGAGTGGAGTTGTTAGACGAACTATCAGAAGGACGATGGTGGATCTACATATACCACCTGAGGGTAGTCAGGAGGGGTCTAATGTTGAAGTTCGTAACGTTGACTTAATGGATGACGGTCTTGAAAGTCATGATGGTTCTACTATTAGAGATCCAATGATGGAGCAGTTTGAAGGCAACCCCGATGACGAAGATGATGCTGATGAAGAACCACCCGAAATTCCTGATGATAGTGACGAGAAAGAGGAGATGAACTACTACGGTGATACATAGATTGCTCTGACACAGCCTTCCATTTTTCGACCATATGACTGGCCAGATCATTTCAGGAGGTTGAATCTCGATGTAATGACTTTGGATTGGTCGTTTACCCAGGGAGGTCTTGAAGAAGATCCAAGCAACGAGTTTGACGTTGGACAATAATTTGAGAACAAGGAAGAAGTCATGTTGGTAGTTAAGCAGCACAACATCAGGAGGGTTGTGGAGTATAAAATAGTAGAGAGTGACCATTTGAGGTACAATGCACGATGTATCCAGTTCGGACCCGGTAGATGAAAGCTATGGGACTCAGGCCTCCACCTCTCTATCAATGCCGATGCAAGTGACCAATCGTACTCGAACTCGACCATATAGGCCACGTACTCAAATCTAGCCCGTCTCAGATATGGCCTAAACTGCTCCGACGGCCGTGTCATCAGATTCCGATCCGTCTGGTGTGTAAGATCCGAGGCGCCTATCAAACAAAAACAAAAAATTAAGAAAAAAAGGGACAGTGAAGACATATAATAGTAAGTTTACTGCTTATTAAATACAATAAAATAAAAATAGTGAAAAAATATACCACTCAATCAAGCCTCCCAGCAATGTACTCAGCGTGATCCAATCTATATATCTCATCCTCATAACCCAATAACTGCTGCTCCATCGAAACACAATCTAGTAAAATAAAATCACACACTAAATTATTAAAAATAAATTAAATGAAAAATAGCCCCTAAACCTACTAATTTTAAGTTTATCCTATTTAACTGACACCATCATCTAACTAATTAATTTATAACTAACCCAACTCTAAATTTTATTGCTCATATTTTTTTCTTGTCTAATTTAACCGAATTAACTATTTCACTAATTACCTTATAATTCACAATGCAAGCTAATAACTCTGACTAAATTAACTAATAATATACTTTCTTATATTCATTAACATGTTCATAGACAATAAACAGTAATTATAATGATAAACGGTAACATAAAAAAATCTACCTAACATAACAACACTTAAAAGTACATCTAACTAACTAATATGTAAATAGTAAATCTGTTATTCTAACCAACAAAAAAATTATACCTAACAATTTTATCTAACATGTAAACAATAATTTTAATTAAGCAAAAGAAATAATTCTAATTAAGATAAAAAAAAATTGACTATAACTTATTTATTATTTACTAATCTGGAACTGAGAATATCGTCCACACCAAACTTTACGGATGTCGAAAAGGCAGAAAAGAGTAACAAAAAAAATTTGGAAGATAGAATAGAAGAAAAAAGGGACAAATAAAAATGGTCCCACCAGGTTTATGAGAAAATAGAGTTTGCCGGGGGTGCGACAAACTTGCTGTTATTCCCAAAAAAAATTATATTCTTGCAAATAAAGTTGAGATCTCTTTTATGAGAAAATAATTAATTTTTTTATTTTATTTACGAAAAAAATCATGTATAACAAGGTATAATTAATACCCCTTTTTTTAAAAACGAATTGGAAAAATAAAAAAAGCTAAATGTTTCTCTGTATTATATATGATATTTTAGGATAAATTATATTTTTATAAAT
>NC_029785.2:38468057-38475430 GCF_000816755.2 Arachis ipaensis | reverse complement strand
TAAAAGATACTTACTTATTTATGTGCTGACATATTTTGTCTTTATTGGAGTACATTAATACTCTTTATTTGTAGCAATCTTAATTTTTATTTAATAAAATCTAATGATTTATAAAAAGTGCCACATTCAATAGGTACAAAGTTGTTATGCTTATTTTATACTGATGCGGGCTAAACGTTTGTTCAGAATTTCTCAAAAGAATCTCATCAATAGTATAGTTCCAAACCAACAAATGACAAGTATAAGAGTTTAGTTTGTTTGTCACGAATTTAAATCAATAAAAATCAAAAGTTTTAAATTTTGAGTCGTCTCTCAAAGAAATTGCAGTGAGGTATGCGTATAATTGGTTACGAGTGAAAAGGGGTTTTGAAAACAATTGACAAAAAATTAAATTGCAAGAAAGTAAGGAGTAAACAAAGAAATTAAATGCTAAAAGACATCTTGGTAAGGATTGAGAGTCAATGTTTCCTATCCAAGTCATTGACCACAAATATGACAATTAAGAAGAGTTAATCCCACTTCGTCATCCCCAAATACTAGGAAAAAGTCAAATATGCATAATTGATTTTAATCCACAAGTCCTAGCCAACTCTAATTAGACTTAGACTTGGTTTGGTAAAACTTTTCTAAGAGGTGCTTGTGCTTTTTTAAAAGCACAAGCACCTTATTTTGCATTTGGTAAATTAAAAAGTCCAAGTGTTTGTGTTTGCGGCTTTTAAAAGTTAGGGGTGCTTTTGAAAGCACCTAAGCGGGAGCTTTTCAAAGCTGGCTTGTACTTATCAAATTTTATTTATTTTTCTGCACATATTTCTTGCTATTATATTGCCATTGAAATCCTTATATATTTCTAACTTCTCATCCTAACCTTCACAAATTCTAATACAGTCTTCATATATTTTTTATTTTTAACCTAATCTTCACAAATTTCAACACAAATACATCTCTATCACATATTAGGTATGACCTTCTATCTATTTATATTATTTTTTTGTGCGTTATTTTTGTATTATTTTAATAGATCTATGATGTTTGTTTGTTTTTTATCTGTTCTTTGAAATGTGAAGAGGTTGACTTGGTTTATAAAAACCAATCATAAAATTTTCCTTGCATGAATATTAGTCAAAATTATAATAACAATAAATATATATATATTTGAGATATAGATATGTATTATTTGAAATATGTGTCTCATTTTTTGTGATCTGTAAAGGTGAGCCAATATATAAAATAATTTTTTATTTTAAAATTATTTTATTTTAAAATATTATATAAAATTTTAAAGAATTTGAAAAAAGAAATTATTCTTCGTTATAAACATGTTTATTATAATTTTTTAGAGTTTTAAAAGTTGTTTTACCAAACACAATTGTGGTGTTTGTATTTATTAAAAGTCATTTTTAATTTGATTTTACCAAACGCAAGTGTTGCAACTTTTAAAAAGCTGTCTTTTAAAAGATAGCTTTCATAAGCTACTTTCAAAAAGTAAAAGTTTTACCAAACCAAGCCTTAGTGAAAGACTAGCATCGGTGAAAACAAAACTAACTAACAACCCTAAATTACTAATCAATATTATATATCAATGACTCAATGTCATCTAAGTTCTCAATTCAAAGCCAAGAATGCAAAATTCTACTCTAAAACTAAGACATTTTAACAAACACTTGTAATGCATAAACGAAAAAACATGGTAAATTGCATGAATAATAAAATCTATAACTAATCAAAGCAAGAAAGAAATAACCACAATTCAATTAAGCAATAATAACATGAAAAAATTAAAATCGTATTAAAGGTAACAAAAATTCAACATGTGTATAGTAACTAAAATTAACCAAAATTGAAAAGCTAATAAGTATAATTAAGGAAATTAAGATATTAGAGCATGAAATATAAAGAAAACTAAACCTGAACAAGATTAAAACCAAAATCTAAGGAAGTTTAACCTAAGAAACTCTAAATTTTAGAGAAAAGTTGGAGCTTTTCTATCTAGAATTGACCTAAAACATGATCCTAAACTACTACTATACTAAAACTACTCTACTTGGTTGATCTTTCTTGAGTCTTACCTTCAAATGCTTCATAAATGAGTTAGATTAGCAAAAAATTGGGCCAGAGATCGCGAATCACATGCCATTTTAAGTGAGGAACGAGATTAGGGTCATGCATATGCATATATCATGCGTATGCGCGAATTGTGAATGATGTGTATTGACTTATGTGTACGCACAACTATGAAAATCTCAAATCTTTATTTCTTCATGAATTCTCCACTTTTACATATTTTTTCTCCATTTCTTCAAGTCATTTTTGCCTTGTAAACATTAATCACGCAAACAAACACATTAAGGCATCGAATCGGATAACAATGAATTAAATTTAGCAGTTTTCAAGCATAAAAAGTATATTTTTCACCATTAAGAACAATTAGGAGAAATTCATAAAATTATGTATTTTAAATGAATAAGTGCAAGATAAGTTGATAAAATTCACTCATTTCAACCCAAAAATCATCATAAAATATAGGTTTATTAATCTCCCCACACTTAAATAATAGTAGGTCCTCATGCTAAACATCTAGAAAGACACAATCAATGGATATTCAACATTTATTAAAAGTAAACTATGTATATCTATTCTATCGATTTCTATCTATTTGTCTAATTGTATCTATCTATATCTACTTGGTCAAAACAAATCAATTTTCAAGGAAATATGTAAACATAACAGGCTTAAACAATATAGCAACCAATTCAATTCTATAAATCCATTTGAGCTCTAAAATATATAATAACTTGCAAGATAAGAAGTCATAAAAAGTGGAAACATAGAATTGAGCAATCGAACCCCTCATCGGATGTGTATACTCTCTAATTGCTCAAGTGTTTAGGGTTGACTCACTCAATTCTCTTCTAATCTTGCTATCCAAGACTTTTTTTTTCTTCTAACAATCAATAATTATTCAATGTATGTATATAAGTATCATGTGGACTTTTTCAAGGGTTGTAATGGAGTTAGGATAAAGGTAAGGATATATATGGTTAAGTGGACTAGAATTTGAACCTTCAATTAACTTAAACTTTCACCTAAGGGTGTTCAAAAAACTGGTTTAACTAAATTCAACTAAAACTATAGTTTTTATAAAAGACCGATTTTTAAAATACTGGTTTTATGGTTCAGTTTGGTTTTAAACCAAATAAAACTGGTTTTATTCAAATTCCAAAACTAGTTTTTAGTTTTTACTTTTTACATACTCTCTCTCTCCCTCCCCTCTCTCTTCTTTTCTTTTTCTCTCTCTCTCTCTCTCTCTCATTCTCTCTCCCCCTCCTCTCTCTTTCTCTATCTCTCTCTTTTTCCTCTTTTTTCCTCCCTTCTCTTCCTTCTCTCTTTTTTTCTTTCTCTCTCTCTTTTCTCTCGTTCTTCCCCTCTTCTCTCTCTCTCTCTCTCTCTCTCTCTCTTTCTTCTTCTTCTTCTTCTCTCTCTGTCTTCTCTCTTTTTTCTCTCTCTTTTTCTCTCTCCTTCTTCTCTTCAAAGAGAGAAAGGAGGATGAGAGAGAGGAGAATTGGAGAGAGAGGATGAAGATAGGAAAGAGAAAGAGAGGAGGAGGATAGAAAAAAAAGGGAGAGAGAGGAGGAGAGAGAGAGAAAGAAGGGAGAGAGGGACAGAGAGATAAGGGAAAAGAGGGAGAAAAGGAGAGGGAGATAGAGAGAGAGAGAGGGAGAGAGAAAGAAAGATAAAGAAAGAGAGAAAGAGAAAAAGAAAGGAGAGAGAGAAAGAAGGGAGGGGGAGAGGCACAGAGAGAAGGGGAGAGAGAGACAAAGTGAGAGAGGGAAGGAAGGGAGAAAATATGGGTAAAAAGAGGAGAAGGAAAGAGAGAAAGGATGTAAAAAACTAGTTTTTTTATATGTTAAAACTTGTTTTAGCCTATAAACTAGTTTAAACTAGTTTTTTTAATTAAAACTGGCTTTATTTTTATGAACTGGTTTAAACTGGTGCACTGTATTGTAAACTGGTTTAAAATCAATTTCTTATGTGACAAAACAGTTTGGTTCATTTTCTAAACAATTTAAAATGGTTTAGTACAGTTTCAGTTCAGTTTGTGAAAAAACTAAACTATGAATACCCCTACTTCCACCTAACCTACAACAACTTATTCAATTCTAATGTGAAACCTGGCTACCTATTATTCAATTTTTCACACACTCATACATTCTTTCAATTTATATCATATATGCATTTATTTTTCATACTTTCCTTTTTGGAGTGACATTTGTTCCCTTTTTATTGCTTTCTCATTTTTTTTTCTTTTTTCTTTTCCTTTTTTTTTTCAATACATAATATATACAAAAAAGATTAATGCATATGATTCAACATTCAATGCATGAGTATGTAACCAATTCCTAAAATTTCAACAAAAAATGTAAAATACGTATTTTTCTCAACTAATGTTTCCAAATTTCATTTTTTTTCACACTTAGATAATGCACACTCTCACTAGCCTAAACTAACTAAAGATCTAAATTAAGGACATTTATTATTTTTCACTTAGGGTAGTGTTGTGCTAAATTTAAGAACAAAAAGGGGATTAAATAGGCTTAATATTGGCTAACAATGGTAGATAAAATGGTAAGGTCATTTAGGTAAGTGAGCTCAAACAAAATAAAAGTCTCAATCATGTAAATGCATTCATATACAAAATATTGAACAGAAAGAATTAAACAAATCAAAGATCACAATTATAAAGAGAGAATAACACACACAAGAATAAAAATAGTGGATATTATAATGCAACCACACATTAAAGCTCAAATCTCACTTGGTTGTGTGTTTTAACTCTAATCTATGTTCCACAAATAATTTTCAAGCATGTTCAATAAAATTTTTTTTAACTCAAATCAATGGGATGCCCTTAAAAAAAGTAATTATTTTGACTAAGCTTATTTTATATGTATGTATGTATGTATGTATATATGTATGTATGTATGTATGTATGATGCGATTGGATGAAAAATAAAAAATCCTAAGTTATTTTTTCTAATCTCATATCATTCCAAATCATCATCTGTATATAGAAAATTGAACTAGGTTCTACTATCCATATCATCCAATCACAACCAAAAGCTTAAGATATACAAAACATATTAAAAAAAAAGAAAAATATGCAAAAACTAGAATAAGTATCTAAGTTATGTACAAACCAAAATAAAAAGTGCAATAAACTAAAAGATACTCAAAGTATCAAAATACTAACAAAATATCCAAAAAGCGTAATAAAAATGAAAATAAAAGTGTTTGGAAGGAAAAATTGTCACCCAACAGCCGATCTGGTCGCTCGACTAACCTCCCCACACTTAAAAATAAGCACGATCCTCCGTGCAATTAAGACAATGTTGGAGCTCTACTCGTCTCTACCTTCATCTGGTGAATTTGCAGGCAGGTGAGAATGGGGTGCCTCTACGTCCACTACCTGGTCATCATCTTCGCTCCCCTCCGAGGGAGTCTATCCAGCCAGAAAGCTTCTTCAATTAAGTGACACTCCATCCGAGTAATCTCCTCGAAGAGCCTTTGGACAATGTGGTGGATTGACTGTGATGATGGTGGTGATGTTGCTGCTAAGGAGGAGTTTTCTCCCTTCTCTATCCATTGCGCTATGTTCCTTCTTCTGCTTTCCTTGTTGCTTATGATTACTCATTCTAAAAAATATAAAATATAATATACTAAGACAAGTAAATTCTAAGACAAGAAAGCATAGATTGCCGGAATGAGGTAATAATCACTAAAGTAAAGAGTTAATCAATTTATGACATTGATAAAAGCAAGTGTGTGAATTCTAACTTTGTGCGTGGTTTAGAACTCGTACACCAGCACTTGAGAGCTGTGTCACAACTACACAAAGTACGCATATACTTACTTATTTTAATGTGCCTAAGATCTTTTATAGATAAATATGCAAGTTAAAGCAACAAGCAATCAACAAGAAGCATAAGAACTTAGGCGAATAACCAAGTATTTGTGAAGTGAAAAGAGGAAAGAAAATTGATTGAAAGCCTATTTATCCAAAAAGTATGGGAACATGGTTACTATGTACTTAGTGAAAAGAAAAGAGGTTAGTTGAAAAATAGTTAGTTATCACGTACATAGCAAACATGGTCCTTAGAACTTGAAAATTTTCTAAAAGATAAAAATAGGCAAGCTCACAATCCAACCTCACAAATCATGCATTATGCCAAAATGAATGATTTAAATTAGGTGTAGTGCACATAGTTAAGAAAATAAGAGTCAAGTTATCATCAAGGCATAAGCATAGGCAATTGATGTAAGAAACAAGCAAAAATAATGTTCAACAAAGCAAGCATAGCAAGTTCAAACACCAATATGCTTTCCAACACTAAAATCACAAGATTGATATACAAATTGGAATGTTCACGCCTAACGTAACCCAAACCAAATAAGCAGAAAGAAAGTGAATTCAAAAGGGTTACATAGGTTAAGAGTGTGTCAATCTTGCAAAATTAGGCAAAAGAAACCTCAATTAAGCAAAATGCACATGTTTTGGTCACCATAGAAACTTAAAGCAGTCACTTCAATGCATTTAAGTAAAATAAGAAGAAAGAAAACATTGTAGTAAGAAATTGACCAAAAAAATGTTCAATACAAAACTTTTTGAGGCAAGATTACAAATATTTGGTGTGTAAGGTCATATTGATACAGAATATCATCAATAAGGACCTTGTAGTGCCAATTTCCAAATTCAACAGCAATGACGCCAAAATTCAGCAGCGTTTATCCGAAATTCATTAGAACAATAGTCCAATCATTCTAAACAAATGAAATGCAAACTCAGGAAAGCCCAATAACATGATGAATTATCACTAACAGCACAAAACACAAAGCAACAATAAAACAGGAAATTGCCATATAATTAAACAGTTTTCAAATAATCTAGTAGCAATTTCATAGTAATTCAATAATTCACCATAATCCGTTCACAAGCAAGTAAAATCCAATCGTCCCGACAATCAAAATTTAGAAAATTCAAGTATAGCTCAATGGGCAAATAGAATTCAAACAATTGTAAACAAGTTTAGCAACAAAAATTCAAGAAAATAGTAACCACGATTCAAAGTGTTTCAACCATCATTCTCAGCAAAAAAAGCAATTAACATAATTCAGCAACTAGTTTCAAACACTTTCAGCAAAAATTCAAACCTAATATTCCACTATAAGCTAAATTATTCTATCCTATCCACCTAAAAATAAACTAAAACAGGAATCAAACTAACTAGACTAATTACTAAGAGTAAACTAAGAAAGCAAAACTAATCTAACTTCATAAATTAAAAGGAAATTGAAGCAAAACCTAGACCAGGGTAGAT
>NC_029785.2:38441649-38468009 GCF_000816755.2 Arachis ipaensis | reverse complement strand
ACAGCGGCTAACCATTGGAGTGGCACCGACGGCAGCAAACGCACCAAAAACTGAGGCAAATAAGGGTGTCTGACACAACAACGGAAGCGATTAACATGACTAATTAACCTAACTTTACTAAGAACTTTCCAGTTCTTACCCCTTCTTTCCCCCTTCAGATGGAAGTAGGAGTACCCTTCCATAATCAGTTGATGATCATTCTGCAAAAGGATTATGCTCTAGGTAGTCTTCTGAGTCTAGGACAAAATTTGTTTTCTATTTATATGTATATACCGCAAGACCAGTCAACGTCTATACCCCGTCTATCTATGAACTTTAACTTAGATTTTCCGTTAGAGGTTCCTGATATATAGCTATTTGATGGAGTGCCAGTGAGTTGTCCTAGGACGAAGTATGATCGTGCAGGAAAGTATGATGCATGTGCATCTTAGCTTGTTTAGCTAGCTAGTTTAGTTAGTTTATAGTTTATTTTCATGAATTTTAGCTAATACATAAGTAACTTCATCGATTATCTTTGCTTATAGTAAATCATTAAACATGAGTTAAATTTGTGATTGTTTTATGAATCTACAAGTTATGTTTGATGCAATAGGGAATACTAAGTGAATTTGTGATCATGAGAATTATTGTTGCACTTAGTATATTAATTCATCTTGTATTAATTCATGGAATGTTACATCAAACTTTGATGCACTCTATATAATGGTTGATAGGAAATCAATGAAGAAGACATGCATTGAGCAAAGTATTGGCCTATGAATCAGAGGAACAGAGGGAGCATTTCTCAATGTGGCGTTGGCAATGCCCAAATGCAAGGCGCCCCTTCAAATAACACCAACCCTTGAAGCGCCATAATAGAAGGCGCCAGCTCAAACAATGCTACAAGAGGAAGCTAGATATGGCGTTGACAACGCCCAAACCTTGAAGCGCCCCCTTGGAGGGCGCTGGTGACAAAACCAGAGAACCTTGGAGGGTGGCATTGGCAATTCTAGGTTATAAGGCGCCACCTAAAGGGGCGCTGGCTATGGAAGCTAATTCATGTTCATTGCTCATGACACTTCATTATTCATGTTCATGAAGCATGCAAGTAATTCATGCATGGGGTGTTAATATAATGAAGCATGCACTTAACTAATAAAGTCACATCATGCACGAGATAAATCAATGAAGCCGTATGAGCAATGCATGCATAAAGAGCACTAATGCCAATAAAGAAAGGAAGCAATGAAAGAAGACAATTCAGAAAAGCATGGAATTATTAATGTCATAATACAAGGCGTCCTCTCAAACCAACGCTCGCCATCATAAGTTGATCATGGAGGAGTAATTTTAGGCGCTGGCAATGTTAAGAACTACTGGCGCCCTGACGAGAGGCATAAGTTTGACCAATTAAGAAATTATAATATAAGAACAGCGTTGCGAGTATAGCTCTTAATCAGCAAAAATCCGCCTCATCAATTTAGAAAGATTGTCACAAAAATTTAGAATAAAAATACTGGGAGTATGAGTCCCTAGTCGTCTCCTAACAAGTTGCTAGAAAGGGTGCTAAGTTATTAATCAGGAGTTTTCTGGGTAATTTTGAGTTTGGGCAATGAGTAAATAAATAATTGTAAATTAAAGTAATGAAAATTAAAAGAGATTTATAATATTCAAGATAAAAGGCCTTGACTGGGGGAATGATTAATCGGAAGTTCTATCCTTGTTGGAATTCTCTCAAGTGTAGTACAAAGAGGTTGTTATTTTCACTTAGTTAACCCTTACTAAATAAAGGAAAGTCAAGTGATTGAGCTAACTCTTATTCACAAATCCTAGTCCTCTCCCTTAGGAAGGTCTAGCATTAGTAAATACAGAATTAGCCAACAACTTCCAATTTAACTAATCACTTGAGCATTCCAACTCAAGTGTCTCCTTTTAATCAACCCCCATGTCAAGTTGGGAGTCTACTCCATTGACATGAGAACAACTTGCATATAATTAAAAAAAGAATAAAAGAAAGACATGATAGACAATAACTGCAATTTAATTAAAAGTAAAAGTAATCCTTTGCATTAACAATCCATGAAAATAACTCAATTGTAACTCTAAACAAGAATTAAGAATATGGAATAAATAAAAGAGTAAGGAAACAAACTAGAATAGTATCTTCAACGGAGGTGATGACTCTTCAATATCCAAAAGCAAAAGCATGAAACTATAAAACTATGAGTGCAAAGAAAACCTAGAGGAAGAGTAATTTTCTCTCTAGATTCAGATCTAAAAACCTAAAACTATGCTAATGAGAATGTGTGTTGAGTCTCTGCATATTCCTTGGCTCTAGTCTGTGTTTTTGGGCCAAAAACTGGGTCAAAACTCGGCCCGAAATCGCCCCCAGCATTTTCTGTTATTTCTGCAGATCGCGCATGTCATGCGTACGCGTCAGTCATGCGTGCGCGTCGCTGGTCGTTTTGGCGTGTCACACGTACGCGTCATCCACGCGCACGCGTCCTTGTGCAAACTCTAATCCACGCGTACGCGTCAGGTACGCGCAGGTGTCACTGCAAATTTCTCCATTTCGCACGCTCGCGTGAGCCATGCGTGTGCGTCGATGCTCGCTGGTTATCTCCTTGGTTTCTTGTGTTCCTTCCATTTTTGCAAGCTTCCTTTCCATTCTTTAAGCCATTCCTACCCTATAAAGCCTGAAACACTTAACACACGGATCACGGCATCGAATGATATAAAGGAGAATTAAAATATACAAATTAAAGATCTCTAGGAAGCAAGTTTTCAACCAAAGAACAAAACTAGGAAGGGATTTTAAAATCATGCAAATCATATGAATAAGTGGGTAAGAAATTGATAAAAACCACTCAAATGAGCACAAGATAAACCATAAAATAGTAGTTTATCAACCTCCCCACACTTAAACATTAGCATGTCCTCATGCTTAGCTCAAGGAGATTGAAAGACTAAATAAGGGAAAGTAAGACTCATGCAATGCAATGCAACCTATGAATGCAACTATATGCTAAAATGATTTTGCCTACTTGGTTAAAAGTAAATAAGTTCTTTAAGACAAATATAAACCAAATATCACTAATTAAAATCATACAGTAAAAATAAGTAAACTTGTAAGAAGACAGCTCATGAAAGCAGGGAACATAGAATCAAGCCTTGAACCCTCACTGATGGTGTATATGCTCTAATCACTCAAGTGTATATGGTAATCACTCTACTCTTCCCTAGTCATGCTTTCTAAACTTTGTTCTTCACCTAACCAATCAACAAGTATTTAATGTACCAATGCAAACATCATGAGGTCTTTTCAAGGTTGTAATGGGGCCAAGGTAAGGATGAGGGTATATATATGGCTAAGTGAGCTATAAATTGAATCCTTGATCAACCTAAGCTTTCACCTATACATACTCTATATACTTTTAAATTCATGCCTAGCTACCCAAAATTCCCACTTTTGCATTTCATACTCATGCATCAACCCTTCTTTTAATTTGTATCACATATGCATTGATCTTTTCATTAACTTAACATTGGAGTAATTTTGTCCCCTTATTTATTTACTTATTTATTGAATATTTTTTTTGAAATTAATTTTTTTTGGAATAGAGAAAATTAAACATAACTTATCAATGCACACGGATTTTTAATTTTTTTTAGTCTTACATGAGTAGGTACCCAAATTTCCAATATTTTATCATGACACATTCCCTATTAACCCATGTTCCCACAATTTTTCCACACTTAATTGACACACAATCTCTATCTTAAGCTAAACAAAGATTCAATTTGGGGTATTTAATTGTTTTTCTGCTTAAGGCTAGTGATGTGATAAAATATAGAACAAATGAGATTAAAAGGCTCAAAATGGCTAACGAAGGTAATTGAAAGGGTATGCTATTTGGGATAAGTGAGTCAATTATCAAATCATGGCCTTAATCATATGCATGCATATAACACATTAAACATTGGACATATAGGATGGAACAAAATATAGATTACAATCACAGAGAAGAAAAACACACAAGAATAAAATATTATGGTTAAATAATGTAACCATGTAATTAAGCTCAAGTCTCACAGGTTGTGTGTTCTTAGCTATCATTTATGTTCCAATTTATAGTCTTCAAACAGGTTTTAACACAAAAGTTTTAATTTAAATTAGTGAAATTTTCAAAATAGAGTCTTTGAAAAGAAACTTATTCTTTTCAACCAATTACTATGCAATCTATCCTATCCTAAAACAAAAGAAAAATAAATAATTTATTGGTGCTAAGAAAGAGAAATTACCTTCGAAAGTCAGGTACTGACCGACCTCCCCACACTTAAAGCTTGGCACCGTCCTCGGTGCCATCAGTCAGGAACAACGGGGGGCTGGTAGCAGCATCTCTACAATCGAGACCGTCATGGCTCCATGTGCTGGTAAATGAAGTGGAGTATGGGGTGTTTGGGTCTTCTTCAGGTGGGTGGTTACCAACAAGTAGCTCCTTGAGGTATGTAAATCGGCGCTTGTTACGGCGCTCTCTTTACTTTCCCTGCCGGTCAAGCCAGTCTAACCTCTGAATTATCTGTAGGAGTAGCTGATTTGTTGAAGGTTCTTGTGATGTGGAAGGAAGAGGGATATCTTCCGCTAGTTTTGTGCTCCGGTTGATAGTGGCTGCTGGAGGTCTGATGTACTTCCCGTTATGGACGTACTAATCATCCCGTGGAATCATGGCCTTGGTGTCCTGATGACATGTCACCATGTCATATTTTTCTACGCTTTTTCATACAAGTAATTGATAATTAGTGCTTAAATATTACATTCTTTTGTGCTTAAATGGTATATTTCCTTGATCTTTTGATTTTATAAATTTTGCAGGAAATAAGTTGAAAAAGAAGCAAAATAGCACAAAATAAGCTTAAAAGAAGAAAAGAGGAATTTTGGGGCACACTTTGAAGTTGGAGCACACTTTGGAGCCTTAGGCCACGCTTTTAAAAGCGTGGCCCATGACCAAATCAAGGAAGCTTCATCAGCACAGCCACCCAGGAGCTTAACGTTTGCACCAACGTTTGCCTCAAACGTGAGGTCAAACGTTGGCTAAGGAATACCTTGGGAAATGTTGCTCCCCACAGCCTGAAGGGGTATACTTCCAACAAGAATAACTTGAGCTACAGAGCTTCAAATGAGGTGATTCAAAAAGCAATGGAAAGTAGGAATCAAGAGATTTCCAAGAATATATGGCACTGCATGGTGGACACTTAAATTGAGGGAGAAAACTGCCCCGAAATGTGCATAAACGAACATGGTGGCAACCTGCAGTGAGGCCAACTGACCTCTGCACCTTCGACGGAGTATAACTCAAGCTGTGGAGCTCCAATTGATGCGCTTCCAATGGCATTGGAAAGTAGACATTCAGGGCTTTCCAACAATGTATAATAGTATGGGGTGGACAGCACGTTCGAGCCTCCAAAACTGGCAATGTTCCCAACGTTTGCGTTCACGTTTGACCTCAAACGTGAACCCAAACGTGAGTGACAGCAAAATGGCCATTCTGCATAATGCCTTCACGAAGACGTTTGAGCCAACGTTTGCCTCAAACGTTGACTCAAACGTGAATGTTCCAAAGTCCAAATTGCAAGCGGATTTCTTCTCAAGACCAATGCCATCCGGATCCATCTTCAACCCAATTCCACTCCAAATCAAGGCCAAAAGCCCAATTGACATCACTCAAAGTTACTAGAAACAATTTGATTAGGAATTTCATTTTCTTTGTAATTTGCTTTTCAATTTTATTTTCATTTGTCATGTTTGTAAAAGCCTATAAAAAGGCATCATTTTCATTTTAGAAAGAGAGCTCCATTAGAGAGTATGCAGGCTGGCTCCACGAGGGAGTAATAGGATTAGAGAGCTCTCTCTTTTAGTTTTTCCTTTTTGTTTTGAATCTTGGGTTGAAGAATTGAGGAAATTCTGTCTCAATCTCACCTTGAGATCTCTCTGTCTCACTTTACTGCAACTTTTGGAAATTGAATTTGGTTTTGCTTCTTCTACTGCTTGATCTTTACTTTTCTTGCAATTGAATTCTAAATTTGGATCAAGGAAGGGATTGAGATCTAGACTTGTTTTCTAGTCTCATTGAGCTCCTGAGATCTTCAACCTCTCATTTAGATTTTGCAATTGAGCCAAGCTGCTTTCTGTTTTGACTTTTCAAGTGATTTTCTAAATTTGTTTGAATCTGCTGCATCTTTTACTTCTCTGTTTGATTGCTATTTACACTTTCCTGTTGAATTTTACATTTCCAGCACCCACTCCCCTTTATATTTTATGCAATTTACATTTCTTGTCATTTAAGATTCTTGCAATTTACATTTTTTGTCATTTAAGATTTTGCCAATTTACATTCCTTGCCCTTTACGTTTATGCTCATTTACTTTCTGCAACTTTTAATTCACTGCCATTTACTTTCTGTTGGCTACATTCCATCAAATTTCACTTCAATGTTAGCTTGACTAAACTAATCACCCACTAAAGTTGCTTGATCCATCAATCCCTGTGGGATCGACCTCACTCTCGTGAGTTTTACTACTTGATGCGACCCGGTATACTTGCCGGTTAGTTTTGGATGTTTTGGAAAATTCAGTTTTCCACAAATTTTCCCATCATGTCCCCAGCTCTGTAGGAGACTCCGGTTGCTGGGATTAGATCTGAAACCAAGGCGGGAAAAGGTAGGTTTCCCACAATTTGTACGTGTCCGAAAGCATGCCAAAGGTGTCTTAGTAAATTTAGAGGCTGGTCTGTAAGGATACACCAGAGGAGAACAGCTATATCCGCAGTGAAAGAGGACTCGTGAGTGCTCGGAAAGACGTAATGGGACATAATCTGTGCCCACACTCGAGCCTCCAAGGTGAGTACTGAAGCCAATATTCCCTTAGGGAGGGATCGATGGTATCCATAGATCCATCTGTTGCTAGGTTGTGTTATAACTCTGAAAACGGCGTCCCAGTCAAATTGGTATGTCTGGCATTTGAAGAAGGCTTCTTGAAATGCATCCAATCCTTCTGGAGCAAGGGGAAGATCTAATGCTCGCTGAATGGCTTCTTCAGTTATGGGGACTTGCTTCTGACGGATATAGACAGACTGCAGGGTTGGCATGTGAAAATTTGAGTAGAATTCAACTACCCATGAAAGATTGACCTGTCGTGGCTGTCTCCGTAAGAATCCCCATTTTCTTCGTTCAATTCGGGGCTCAATAAATTCAACAATGTGGGTCGGGAGGATGAGTAGGTGCTCATTGTTGTAGTTTCTCTCAGCCAGAATGGGGAACATCTGCTCACAGTAGCGGTTAGTAAACCACGCAGTGTCCTTTGCTGGAAAGGCTTTCTCTATTTTATCAACCTTGATGATCCTCTTGACTCGCTTTGTTGAGGGCTTTACTGCTGTTGAAGGTGGTTCCACAGCTAGTGCTCGTTTTGTTCCTTTCCTTGCCGGTGGTTTGGGAGTAGCTTTCTTTTTACCCTTCTTGGTGGCCATCCTGAAAAGAAAAAAAGCAAGTAAGATTTAAAGCTAAGGGTTAGAGCAAGGAAGAGGATGGTACAAGTGATAATCATTGCACGGTAAAGAAGGATGTCGTTAACACATGGTCGCGACTACATGTGAAAAGTTCATCAATGGAAATATAGCAAGTGCATATAATGGCAAGTAGATGTAAGATGTTTATTGGCATGCTGGCAAAGGCAAGAGTAGCATAGATCAAGCATTAATTGCCCAAATTGATTATCAAGTATTTCAAACTAACAATCTGTTTGTATTGACAATTATATTCAGTCAATAATATATGAAAAGGGGTTTTGTGAAAAACAGGCATTAGAGTAGAAGAATAGAATAATTCAAAAAAAAAATGCACAATGCCATACGGGCTTTTTCACAAACATTTAGCATGCGTGGTAAATATGGTATTGAAAGTATTGAATTCGAACATGCAAACAACCCTAAAATAATTATTGAGAATTGTCAAACAACTCCTTACTAATCCACAAGCAAAATATAGAAGAAAATAATTACCCAATTAAATTTTCAACACCAATTAAAAGAATGTAAAAAGAAAAAGAAAGACTAAGAAAACATAGATAATGAAATTAAAAGGAAAAAGAAGAAGAAAACATAAATAAAAGTAATAATGGAGAAGTAAAAAGGGAAAGAAGCAAAGAACCTTGATGAAGGGGATGAAGAAGGAGGAGGAAAATAGTGGAAAGTAAGAGAGAATAAAGAAGAAAGAAGGAAGAGGAAAGAAATAAGAAAGAGGAAGAAAGAATTAGGATTAGGGAAGAAAAGATAGGAATTCTGGCGTTGATCTGGATAAACTGTGCGGCGCAGGCGACGCGGACGCGTGTATCACGCGTTCGAGTGGGTTGTAATATTTTTAAGTGATGCGGACGCGTCAGGGACGCGAACGCATGACCTGAATTGTGCTATTGGCGCGACAGCAGCCTCGCGCACGCACAACTCTCTGTTTTAATACGCACATTGCCAAAATTTAGGGTGACGCGTGTGCGTGAGGGACGCGCACGCGTGAGGGACGCGCACGCGTGAATGGCCTTATTTGGAAAAATGACACGGACGTGTGAGGGACGCGTACGCGTGATAGGGCTTGTGCTTCCAGCACAGTTCCAGCCCCACACCATCATAACTCTCTCCCATACACCCATTTACGTCGATTTTGCAGGGTCACGCGTGCGCATGGGTGACGCGCACGCGTGGATGGCTGATTTCGCAAGTGACGTGGATGCGTCAGGGACGCGTTCGTGTGGGAGTGATTGTGCCTAAGGCACGCCTCCAACCATGCTCCCGCGCAACTCTCTGTTTCTTTTCTTCTTGTTTCGAATGCACATATGACGCGGACGCGTCAGCGACGCTCGCGCGTCGCGTGCATTTTTTTTGATATGCAGAATGCAAATGCAAATGTAGACTATATGCAGAGATTATGAGAAGAGTCACTAAGAAAAATAAAGCAGAATAAAATAAAACCAAACTAAGACGAAAACTGAACGATCATACCGTGGTGGGTTGTCTCCCACCTAGCACTTTGCTTTTACATCCTTAAGTTGGATGGTCTTCAAGCTCATTCTTCTTCTGTTGGTGGGTCTTCTAAGAGGAAGACCTCTAGTTCTTTGTGTTCCTTCATCTTCTCACCATGATAGAGCTTTAGGCGATGTCCATTGACCTTAATGAATTTGGAGCTAGAAGGATGACATAGGTGAAAAACTCCGTATGGCTCTGCCTTTGCTACTCTGTAGGGGCCTTCCCATCTTGATCTCAGCTTGCCTGACATGAGCCTCAGTCTGGAGTTATAAAGAAGAACCAACTCCCCTGGTCTGAACTCTCTCCTTTTTATGTGCTTGTCATGGATAGCCTTCATCTTCTCTTTGTATCGCCTGGAGTTGTCATATGCTTCTAGGCGAAGGTTCTCTAATTTTGCTAGTTGCAGCTTCCTTTCAGCACTAGCTTCCTCAAAATTCATGTTGCACTCCCTCACGGCCCAGAAAGTCTTGTGTTCCACCTCTACTGGAAGGTGGCAAGTCTTTCCGTACACTAAGATGAAGGGGCTCATCCCAATGGGTGTCTTGTATGCTGTTCGATATGCCCAGAGCGCATCTTGTAGCCTGGCACTCTAGTCTTTCCTATGAGTCTTTACTATCTTCTCCAGAATATGCTTTATTTCTCTATTAGATACTTCTGCTTGCCCATTGGTCTGGGAATGGTATGTTGTTGCTACTTTGTGAACAATCCCATGCTTCTTCAGTAATCCTGCTAATCTCCTGTTACATAAGTGAGTGCCTTGATCACTCACGATTGCTCGTGGTGATCGAAAGCGACAGATAATATGGTTTCTAACAAAGGAAACAACAGTGTTAGCATAATCTGTGCGGGTAGGAATTGCTTTCACCCATTTAGAAACATAATCTACAGCTAACAATATATAAAGGTAACAACTAGAGTTTGGAAATGGACCCATGAAGTCAATGCCCCAAACATAAAAAATTTCACAGAAACGCATAATCTGTTGAGGCATCTCATTCCTTTTGGATATATTACCAAACCTTTGGCATGGGAACAAGATTTACAAAAGGCAACATCATCTTTAAAAAGAGTAGGCAACAGAATCCACAGTCTAAGATTTTTCTAGCTGTTCTTTGAGTGCCAAAATGTCCTCCACTCTCAGAAGAGTGGCAGGCCTCTAAAATGGAATGAAATTCTGATTGAGGCACACACCTTCTAATTACCTGGTCAGCACCACACCTCCATAAGTACGGGTAATCCCATATATAATATTTAGACTCGCTTTTCAGCTTGTCTCTTTAATGCTTAGTAAAATTAGGAGGGAAAGTATGGCTGACTAGATAATTAGCTACAGGTGCATACCAAGGAACTACTTCAGATACTGTATGCAAGCTATCAAATGGAAAAGCATCATTGATAAGAGTGTAGTCATCCTTAATGTGCTCAAGGCGACTCAAGTGGTCTGCCACTAAATTCTGGTTACCACTCCTATCCTTAATTTCTAAGTCAAATTCTTGTAGCAACAGTATCCAACGTATCAACCTTGGTTTTGACTCTTTTTTAGCTAATAAATACTTTAGAGCTGCATGGTCTGAATACACTACCACCTTAGTACCAAGTAAATAGGCTCAAAATTTATCCAGAGCAACAACAATAGCTAAAAGCTCTTTTTCAGTGGTGGTGTAATTAGACTGAGCAGTGTCTAAGGTCTTAGACGCATAAGTAATGACAAAAGGATCCTTACCTTCGCGCTGAGCCAGCGCCGCTCCTACTGAATGGTTGGAGGCATCACACATAATCTCAAATGGCTGGCTCCAGTCTGATCCTCTCACAATTGGAGCTTGAGTCAGGGCGATATTTAGCTTATCAAATGCTTGCATGCAATCCTCACTGAACTCGAACTTAATATCTTTCTGCAGTAGTCTGGATAAAGGTAATGCTACCTTACTAAAGTCCTTGATGAATCTCCTGTAGAAACCTTCATGGCCAAGGAACGTGTGGACTTCCCTTATGGAGGAGGGGTAAGGTAAATTAGAAATGACATCTACCTTTGCTGGATCTACAGAAATACCAGTATTAGACACAATATGCCCTAGAACAATCCCTTGTTTTACCATAAAGTGACATTTTTCAAAATTCAAAACAAGGTTTGAACTGACACACCTGTCTTATACGCTAGCTAAACTATCCAAGCAAAGGTTAAAGGAATCGCCATAAACACTAAAATCATCCATAAATACTTCCATACAGTTCTCAATAAGGTCTGAAAAGATACTCATCATACATCTTTGGAAAGTAGCCGGTGCAATACATAAGCCAAAAGGCATCCTCTTATATGCATACGTTCCAAAGGGACATGTAAAAGTAGTCTTCTCCTAATCTTCAGGAGCTATATGAATTTGGAAATAGCCTGTATAACCATCTAAAAAGCAGTAATGGGATTTACCTGACAGGCGATCAAGCATCTGATCAATAAATGGCAAGGGGTAATGATCCTTGCGAGTAGCTTGGTTGAGACGCTTGTAATCAATGCAAACTCTCCATGAATTCTGTACTCTAGTTGTCAAAGTTCTTCATGCTCATTCTTTACTGTTGTGACTTCAGACTTCTTGGGCACCACTTGTACTGGACTGACCCATTCGCTATTTGAGATAGGGTAGATAATATCTGCTTCAAGTAGCTTGGTCACTTCTTTCTTGACAACTTCTAAGATGGTGGGATTTAATCTTCTCTGGGGTTGACGGACAGGCTTTGCTCCCTCTTCTAAGAATATCCTGTGCTCACAAACCTGAGGGCTGATGCCTACCATATCCGCCAAGCTCCACCCAATTGCTTTCTTGTGTCTTCTCAGCACACTAAGCAGCTGTTCTTCCTGTTGGGAAGTGAGTTCCCTTGCAATGATAACTGGGAACTTCTGATTATCCTCAAGATAAGCATACTTGAGTTATGGAGGAAGGGGTTTCAATTCCAATTCCTGCTCATGGCTAGGCTCTGGATTATCTTGAGCTAATGATAATGGCAAAGTGTCTTCATTATGTTCAGAGGGTGTCCCCACACTTGGACCTTGCTCCATGTGCTTCTCTTCTACTTCTTCTTGGTGAACTTCAGCTACAGTTTCATCAATAATGTCGCACTGGAAGATAGAATGATCTTCCGGAGGGTGCTTCATAGCTTTATTTAAACTGAAACTCACTGCTCTGCCATCTATCTCAAAGGAGTAAGTTCTTGAGAATGCATCCAGCTTGAACTTTGAAGTCTTCAGAAATGGTCTTCCAAGCAGGATTGATGATGGTCTTCCTGAGTCATTAGGGGGCATTTCTAAGATATAGAAGTCAATGAGAAATGTGAACCTCTTAATGCTCACTAATACATCTTCAGCAATTCCAACCACTGTAATAATGCTTTTATCTGCTAACACAAAACGAGATGCCGACCTTTTTAAGGGAGGGAGCCTCAAAGCATCATATATAGACAATGGCATTATATTGACACACGCTCCTAAATCACACATGCAGTTAGAAAATATTACACCTCTAATGGTACAGTTAACCATGCATGGACCTGGATCACTACATTTTTTAGGTATACCCCCCCATTAAAGCAGATATAAAACTACCTAAAGGAATAGTTTCTAATTCATTAATTTTATCTTTATGTATGCATAAATCCTTTAGAAACTTTACATATTTAGGTACTTATTGAATAACATCAAAAAGAGGAACAGTTACCTCAACCATTTTGAAAATTTCTACTATTTTGGGATCAAGTTCCATCTGCTTCCTGGAATTCCTTGCAAGGTGTGGAAATGGGATAGGAATGGCGCCATTTGTAGCTTCTGCATCCATTGGTTCTCCATTCCTTGTTGAGCTACATCTTCTTCAGCCTTGTCCTGTACTCCTTCTTCCTCTTCAGCATCTTTCACTTCAACTATGTCTTCAACTGGGGTGTGTTCTTATGAGCTTGGCTCTTCTAGGTTCCTCTCTTGCAGTGTGGTTCCGGACCTCCAAGGGTGGCATCAGGTAAGGGTTGAGAAGGAATTTCACTAGAGCTTGAAGGCTAGTTGGTGGGAGTAGGTAATGAATCTATCCAAGAGACGAGAGCTTGTAAAGTGGTATTCAGACCATTTAAAGTAGAGTTCAGTATAGTCTGCATGTCTTGTTGTCCTTGTGCAAGAGAACGAAGCATTTTTTCATTTGATGAGGAAGGAGGATAAGTGATCTGAAGGGCTTGTTGTTGGTTGTGCTGGGGTCTTTGGGACTGCCTTAGGTGGGGTACTCTATAAGGTTGGTTCTGATTCTGCTGTTTGTTGTTGTTATTCCACCTTTGATTTTCATTGTTGTCTTTGCCTCCTCTGTTATAGTTGTCCCTCCAGCCAGGGTTGGAATTATCTCTCCAACCCTGGTTGGAGTTGTCCTGCCATCTTTGGTTATTGTTCCCACCTTGGTTGTAGTTGCCGCCTTGTTGATTGTATCCTTGATTCGGGCGGTCATAGAAGTTATGAGTAGCTACCACAGTGTTATCTTCTTGTTGGAGTTGCGGACACTCTTCAGTATAATGACTATAATCAGCACAGATTCTGCATACTCTTTGGGAAACTAACTGTTGGCTTTGTTGTGGTGGGGGAGACTATTGTTGTTGTTGATTCAATTGCATCTGCTTCAGTAGGTTGGTCTTTTCACATATAGCTTGTGTAATGGTAGTAGTCTCACTACTAGAGGAAACCTCTGCAACAGTCTTTGAGTGGCTGTTCCTGTGCCTGTGATTTCTAGTGGACTCAGCTAAGTCGCTGATCAGTTACCATGCTTCATCTGCGGTCTTGTACTTTTTCAGAGAACCATTACTAGCACCATCTAGTGTAGTTTTATCCCGAGGCTTCATGCCTTGAGTGAAGTAGCTGATCAACACCAGCTTGTCAATCATGTGATGGGGGCATACGTCTAGAAGGTTTTTAAAGCGCTCCCAGTACTCATAGAGAGTTTCTGATTCACCCTGAACAATGTAGGAGATCTCTTTCCTCAATCTGTTTGTAATTTCAGCTGGAAAGTATTTTTCCAAGAATTCTCTCCTGAGTGTATCCCAGTTGGTAACAGTTGCTTCAGGTTGGGAGTAGTACCACTCCCTCTCCTTTCCCTCAAGAGAAAATGGGAAGGCGATTAACAGAATAGAAGTTTTATTTGCACCATGACGCCTAACAGTAGAACAGGCTGTCTGAAAATCCCTGAGGTGCTTGATGGGCTCCTGAGCAAGTAAGTCATGAAACTTGGGTATCAAATTGATTAGTGCAATTTTCAGTTCAAAATCTGCAGCCAGAGTTGTATGATGCACTTGATACGGCTGCAGTGTAAAATATGGGGCTCCAGCTTTCTGGAGAGTAATCCTCCTAGGTGCTGCCATGTTATCTGCACGTGAATCAACTGAATCAGTAGTAAAGGAGCTTGTTTCTCCCTCAGATGACGGTTCAGATTTACCCTCAGATGAGACTGGTGAATCGATAACAATCACTTCACCACCCTCAGAGGCTAGCCTACGTCGAGCTCGCCTAATACGTGAAATAGTTCTTTCAATTTCAGGGTCAAATGAAGCTAAGCTCAGCTCAAGCAGTAAATGCGTCATTCAATGAAAGAAACATACAGTTCATGATAATAAAATAAAATAAAATATGCAAATAAAATAAAAATATGTACACTAATTAATAATTTAGCACACAATTACAACTTCCCGGCAATGGCACCAAAAATTGACGAGAGGCGTAAGTTTGACCAATTGAGAAATTATAATATAAGAATAGCGTTGCGAGTATAGCTCTTAATCAGCAAAAATCCGCTTCATCAATTTAGAAAGGTTGTCACAAAAGTTTAGAATAAAAATACTAGGAGTATGAGTCCCAGGTCGTCTCCCAACGAGTTACTAGAAAGGGTGCTAAGTTATTAATCAGGAGTTTTCTGGGTAATTTTGAGTTTGGGCAATGAGTAAATAAATAATTATAAATTATAGCAATGAAAATTAAAAGAGATTTATAATATTCAAGATAAAAGGCCTTGACTGGGGGAATGATTAATCGGAAGTTCTATCCTTGTTGGAATTCTCTCAAGTGTAGTGTAAAGAGGTTGTTATTTTCACTTAGTTAACCATTACTAAATAAAGGAAAGTCAAGTGATTGAGCTAACTCTTATTCGCAAATCCTAGTCCTCTCCCTTGGGAAGGTCTAGCGTTAGTAAATACAGAATTAGCCAACAACTTCCAATTTAACTAATCACTTGAGCATTCCAACTCAAGTGTCTCTTTTTAAGCAACCCCATGTCAAGTTGGGAGTCTACTCCGTTGACATGAGAACTACTTGCATATAATTAAAAAGGGAATAAAAGAAAGACATGATAGACAATAACTGTAATTTAATTAAAAGTAAAAGTAATCCTTTGCATTAACAATCCATGAAAATAATCCAATTGTAACTCTAAAGAAGAATTAAGAATATGGAATAAATAAAAGAGTAAGGAAACAAACTAGAATAGCATCTTCAACGGAGGTGATGACTCTTCAATATCCAAAAGCAAAAGCATAAAACTATAAAACTATGAGTGTAAAGAAAACCTAGAGGAAGAGTAATTTTCTCTCTAGATTCAGATCTAAAAACCTAAAACTATGCTAATGAGAATGTGTGTTGAGTCTCTACATGTTCCCTGGCTCTAGTCTGTGTTTCTGGGCCAAAAACTAGGTCAAAACTCGGCCCGAAATCGTCCCCAGCATTTTCTGTTATTTCTACAGATCGCGCATGTCACGCGTACGTGTCTGTCACGCGTGCACGTCGCTTGTCGTTTTGGCGTGTCACGCATACGCATCATCCACGCGCACGTTTCCTTGTGCAAACTCCAATCCAAGCGTACGCGTCAGGTATGCGCACGCGTCACTGCAAATTTCTCCATTTCGC
Source organism: Arachis ipaensis (assembly GCF_000816755.2). Classification (NCBI taxonomy): domain Eukaryota; kingdom Viridiplantae; phylum Streptophyta; class Magnoliopsida; order Fabales; family Fabaceae; genus Arachis; species Arachis ipaensis. Next base: position 38,452,053 of record NC_029785.2, on the reverse strand, counting down.
ACGCTCGCATGAGCCATGCGTGCGCGTTGATGCTCGCTGGTTATCTCCTTGGTTTCTTGTGTTCCTTCCATTTTTGCAAGCTTCCTTTCCATTTTTTAAGCCATTCCTGCCCTATAAAGCCTGAAACACTTAACACACAGATCACGACATCGAATGGTATAAAGGAGAATTAAAATATACAAATTAAAGATCTCTAGGAAGCAAGTTTTCAACCATAGAACAAAACTAGGAAGGGATTTTAAAATCATGTAAATCATATGAATAAGTGGGTAAGGACTTGATAAAAACCACTCAAATGAGCACAAGATAAACCATAAAATAGTGGTTTATCACGCCCCCTGAAGATAACACCTGCGATGGAGGTCACGTGTACGCGTGAGGTTGAAATCTGCCTTGGAAGTATTGCTGGGCATTGTTAATGCCAAGAACTACTGGCGCCCATTACAAGTAACACCTGCGATAGTTGGGGTGCAAATTTTAGCATTCATGTGTACGCATTCTCTGCACGTCCTCATGAATCGGTGTTTGTGTGTACGCGTGTGTTGAGCGTACGCGTGACCAGCGCTAGTAACGCCCATGATAGAGAGCGCCTGATTCAAACAACACATTCACTTGGATTATTGGAGTTGGTAACGCCACTACTAAAGGGCATAAGATTTTAATAATGCCAAAGTGTGCTTCTGATTCAAGCCAAGTTAGACCCAAAAGCCCAACAAGATCCAACTTGGAAGCAAACTTCAAAAGGGAATGAAAGCATAAGTAGCATAAATTGGGAGGATTGGAACTTGTAAAAGGGGACTTTTAATTGGGCAATTTACTCCACATTGAGATTTTATTTTTTTATACTTTTCTCTTGAGTCATAAGTCACTAAACTCTTTCATTGGGGCAAGGAGCTCTGCTGTAATTAGATGGATCAATGTGAATTTTATCTTCTTCTTCTCTTCATCTTTTATTTGATTATCTAGAGAGAATCTTCGTTCTTAATTTCAAGGATTCAAATATCTTGGGAAAGAATTTGAATCTAACTTGGATTCTATGTGAACTTTGGGAAAGGAATCATAGAATCATGCTTGAGGTTCTTTCTCACAATTGTGTAGATCTGGGTTTGGGATTGATATTGTGATATTTAATCAACCCATAATTTGGGTTTATGAAATTGTGTGGCTCTAAATCAGAGACCAATCTTCATCTCTTCTCATGAGCAATTAGATCAAGGAATTGACAATTGATCAAGTTAAGAGAGATTGATTCACCAAGAAATTGGGTTTCAATCACTTATGATTTGTCAAGAGATTGATGAATTGCATGATTGAAGATGAGAGGAAAAGAAATTTGATCAAGAGAATTCAATATCTCTGTACCCCAATAACACTCCCTTATTCTATCTCTTCCCTTCCTGATTACTTGCTTTTCCTTTAATACTCATTTTCATTAATTCCTTTACATTCCAGCAATTTAGTTTCCTTGTCATTTACTCTTCCCACATTTAAATTTTTGTAATTTAATTTTTTGCACTATAAATTTCCAGCTTTTTACTTTTTCGCTCTTTACTTTCAGTCATTTATTCTTTTGTTATTTACATTTCAGTCATTTACCTTACTGCCAAGTTATCTAAAATTGAATCAAACTTCATCAAATTAATTATTTAACTAGAATAGCTGGTTGATTAAAGTTGCTTGATCTATCAATCCTCGTGGGATCGACCTCACTCATAGTGAGTTATTACTTGATTACGACCTAGTGCACTTGTTGGTGAAATTCTTTTATCAAATCTGTATCAAGTTTTTTGCGTCGTTGCCGGGGATGGATTAAGATTGACATTGATTAAGTTAATTGGCTACCTAGATTAAACGTTTTCTTTTATTATGTTACTCTGGTTACTCTTTGTTTACTTATTTTACTTTTACAGTCGATACCATTTACTTGTTCATTGTATATACATCCTTTTTACTTAGCATATTAATTGTTTGATATTTTACATCACTTGGCTCTAGCCATACTCTGTGACAGAGTGAGCCTTATTTCTTGGTTTTGGTTATTTGTGTGTATGGAAGGTGGTTGTAGAGGTGAATCAACATCTTATGATCCAGATCTAGAAAGAACTCTTTGGAGATTAAGAAGAGAAGCAAGAGTGATGAGCGGATATTTTATATGCTTTTTGGCATCATTTTCATATAGTTTTCATTATGTTTTGTTTAAGTTTTAGTATGTTTTCATAAGTTTTAGTGCAAAATTCACATTTTTGGATTCTATTTTGAGTTTGTGTGTTTTATGGTGATTTCAGGTATTTTCTGGCTGAAATTGAGGAGCTTGAGCAGAAGTCTGATTCAGAGACAGAGAAAAGACTGCAGATGCTGTCAAAATCTGACCTCTGTGCACTCGAAGGCGTTTTTCTAGAGCTACAGAAGTCCAAATGCCCCCCTCTCAATGGATATGGAAAGGTAACATCCAGGGATTTCCAAAAATATATAATAGTTCATACTTTGCTTTGGAAATAAAGGCCCAAAACTGGCGTTCAACGCTAGCCACCAGCCCCATTCCTGGCGTCCAGCGCCCACAGGGGAGCAGCTGGCGTCCAACGCCCAAGAGGGAGTCCCAAGCCAGCGTTCAACGCCCCTAAGGGGTACTAGCTCGTGGGAGACACTCAAGCTTAACCCAAACACTCACCAAGTGGGCTCTAGAAGTGGATTTTTGCACTACAAGACTAGTTTATCTTATTTGCTGTAATCCTTAGTTAATAGACTAGTATATATAGAACAAAGATCACCCTTGTTAGAGATCTTTTCCCATTCGAACTTTTCATTATTATTTTCTGTACAGTATTTGTCACTAACTTAAGGTTAGGAGCTCTGCTGAGTTTCGTGGATCAATAATATTACTGTTTTAATTCAATATGTCTGATTCTATTCTCTTATGCAACCTTGTTCTTCATCTTATGAATTGAGGGTGACCCATGACAATCACCCTTGTTCTACATGGGTTCCGTGAAATTCCTGACCCGGATAGCGTTGAACTAAAGTTAAAGATTGCATTGCGGATTCCAATAGAGCATCTGAGAAACTTTGGATATGTGACATATAATCCCATTGACCATGGGTGCGTGAGGTCTCTATGGTGTTAAGACTAGAGTCAGAGAAGCAGCACTTTCTGATCTGGAAGATCTGCCTTGTCTGTGGCACCTTGAGTAGGATCGTGAAGGGAAGTGGATTGCTTAGAGCTTCATCTTCTACTATAGTGAGAAACCTAGAGGTGGCTTGATAAGAGGACATGAGTCATCTCAACGTGGTGGATTGCTGCAGTAGAGGAGGTTAACTTGATAAGAGGACATGAGTTCATCACTTACGGCTGTCATTGAAGGAATCAGAAGGATATTGAAGTAGACAGTAAGAAAAGTTAATCTGAAAACACAAAGCATCTCCGAAGCCTTAACCGTTCTATCACCATTGATTTCTCATCTATCTAGTAACATTTTTTTATTTATCTGTTTCATATGTTTTCCGTGACAAACTATAATTTCTATCCGCCAAACTAAGATCTGCAAGGTAACCACTGCTTGCTCAAACCAACAATCTCCGTGGGATCGACCCTCACTCACCTGAGGTATTACTTGGACGACCCAGTATACTTGTCGGCTATCTGTGCGAATTCTGTGGAGCCAGTTTCGTGCACCAAGTTTTTGGCGCCGTTGCTGGGGATTGTTCGGATTTGAAAAACTAACAGATTATCTTGTTACTTAGATTAGGTACTTTTTAATTTTGTTTTGAGTCTTTTGTTTTCTTTAGTGATCTTTATTTTTTGTTTGAGTCTTTTGTTCTTGTTCTTGTTAAAGTTTCGAACTTTCTTGTTTTCTTTTCAAAAAATTTTCAAAAATAGTGTCTTTTGTTTGAGTTTAGTGTCAGTTCTTTAGTTTGGTGTCATTTGTGTGTTCTTTGTTTGCTTTGAATTTTTGAAAATTTTCTTAGTGTTCTTTGTTAGTATTCAAGTTGTTCTTGTTTTTTTTCTTGTTTGATTTTAAAATTTTTATGTTTGGTGTCTTTCAGTATTTTTCTTTTCTAATTTTCGAAAATTAGTGTCTTTTGATCTAAAAATTTTAAGTTTGGTGTCTTTTGGTTGTTTTTCTCTTTCTTCATTAATTCAAAAACCAAAAAAAAATCTTTTCTATCTTTATTCAAAATATTTTCGAAAATTTCAAAAAAATTTTCAAATTTTAATTTCAAATTATTATCTTATCTTAGTTTCAAAATTCAAATTTCAAAATCTTATCTTTTCAAATCTTTGTCTTATCTTTTTATCTTTCTTTTTTTAAAAAAATTCTTATCTTATCTTATTTCAAATTCAAATTTTAAAACTCAATTTCAAAATATAAAATTTAAAAATTCAAATTTCAAATTTCAAAATCAAATCTTTTTCAAAAATCAAATCTTCATCATATTTTATCTTTTTCAACTTATTTTCAAATCTTTATCTTATCTTGTTTCAATTTCAAAATTCAAAATCAAATCTTTTTCAAATCCTTTCAATTTCTTATCTTATCTTTTCTAATTTTAAATTTCAAAATTAAATCTTTTCAAATCTCTTATCTTATCCTATTTTCAAATCTTTCTTAATTAGTTACTTGTTTTCTCTTTCTTTTTTTTTTCAAAACTTCCTAACTAATTCTTCTCTCTTCTATTTTCGAAAACTTCCCTTCTATTTTTCTCTCTTCTTTTTTGAAAATCATCATCTAATTTTCAAATCTTTTTAGTTAATTAGCTTTTATTTTTGAATTCAATTAATAAATAAAATAAAAACAAAAATATTTTAATTTTAGTTTCCCTTCTTACTTTTAAATTTTTGAATTCTTCTATCCTTTCATTCGAATTCTTCTTCTCTTCTCTCTATCTTCATTCTTCTTCCTTCTTCACATTTCACAGGGATTCCTATATTCTTTGACATAGAGCTGCCATTCTTCTTCTTTCTTGTTTATGAGCAGGAACAGAGATAAAGAAACTCTCTTTGATATTGATCCTGAACCTGAGAGGACCCTAAGGAGGCGTTTACATCAAGTTAAAGCACAACACTCCGGAGGAAACCTCACAGAACTTTTCAAACAAGAAACAGAAAATACAAGCATGGCAGCCGAACAGAACAATGGAGGAGATGCAAGGAAGGTTTTTGGTGACTTCATTGCACCAACTTCTGACCTCTATGGCAGAAGTATCTCTATACCTGCCATTAGAGCCAATAACTTTGAGCTTAAGCCTCAGTTAGTCTCTCTAATGTAACAGAATTGCAAGTTTCATAGACTTCCACTAGAAGATCCACATCAGTTCTTATCTGAATTCTTACAAATTTGTGATACTGTTAAGACTAATGGAGTGGATCTTGAGGTCTACAGACTTATGCTTTTCCCCTTTGTTGTTAGAGACAAAGCTAGGATGTGGTTGGATTCTCAACCTAAGAAAAGCCTAGACTCTTTGGAAAAATTGGTCAATACTTTCTTGGCCAAGTTCTTTCCATCTCAAAAACTGAACAAGCTCAGGGTGAAAGTTCAAACCTTCAGACAAAGAGAGGGTGAATCCCTCTATGAAGCTTGGAAAAGATACAAGCAACTGATCAGGAGGTGTCCTCTTGACATGGTCTTAGAATGGTCTATCCTAGAAATCTTCTATGATGGTCTATCTGAGATATCCAAAATGTCTTTGGATCATTCTGCTGGTGGATCACTCCACTTGAAGAAAACGCCTGAAGAGGCATAGAAACTCATTGAAATTGTTGCAAACAACCAATTCATGTACACTTCTGAGAGGAACCCTGTGAATAATGGGATAGCTCAGAAGAAAGGTGTCTTGGAAGTTGACACTCTGAATGCCATATTGACTCAGAATAAGATACTGACTCAACAAGTCAATATAATCTCTCAGCACTTGACTGGAGTGCAAGCTGCAACTAGCAGCACTCATGACACCTCATATGATGGAGATGCCTATGATCCAAATCAACCCATGATGGAAGAGGTGAATTACATGGGAGAAACCTATGGAAACACCTACAACTCCTCATGGAGAAATCATCCTAACCTCTCATGGAAGGATCAACAGAAGCCTCAGCAAGGCTTCAACAATAATCAAGGTGGAAGAATCCAGAATAAGTTCAACAACAGACCACTATTCCCATCTTCTCAGCAGCAGATAGAGACTTCTAAGCAGAGCCTTTCTGACTTAACAACCATAGTCTCTGAACTGTCTAAGACCACTCACAGTTTTATAACAGAAACTAGGTCCCCCATTAGAAATCTAGAGGTACAAGTTGGTCAATTGAGCAAGAGAATCCTTGAGAACCCTCCTAACACTCTTCCTAGTAATACTAAAGTGAACCCAAGAGAAGAGTGCAAGGCTATTGATGAGTGGAAAAATGCCGGTTAAGGATTTCTAATGAAAGCAACGTTGTTAGTACAGTCTTAACCGACAAAATTACCACTATCAATTTAGTTTGTGTCATAATTGAAATTAAATAACTGGGAGTAGAATTTCCAGGTCATTTCCCAAAGAGTTGACACAGCGGTGTAAATTATTGATCAGAAATTTTCTGAGTATTTTTAAGGTTGAGAACGAAAAAATTAAATAAGCAGAAATTAAAGCAATGTATAATGACAAGAGGTGTTATGTATTTGAAATAAAAGATCTTGGCTAAGAGAAGATTAATTGGAGTTTCTATCCTTGTTAACCTTCCCAGGTATAATAGTAAAAGGTTGTTGCTTCAACTTAGTGATCCTCTAACTAATAAAGGAAAGTCAAGTAGGTAACACTAAATCTGATTCACAAGTCTTAATCACTTCACAGGGAAGGATTAGAGTTAGTGAAAATTGAGTTAGCCAGCAATTTCCAATTACAAATCAATACTTGAGTATTTCGACTCAAGGGCTTCAATTAATCAACTCCAAAGCCAAGTTGGGAGCTCTACTCCATTAATATGAATGCCATTTTCACAAACATGTAAAGGGAGTAGATAAGAGACATGGTAATTAAAATTAAATTAATAAAAGCAAATTTGGAGCTGATAATTAATTGAAAGAAATCAAACAAATTAAATATAAAAATAGTGCATTGCATTAATAAATTCAAAATTAATAATATCCAAATATGACCACATGTAATTAAATGGCAAACAAAAGAGTAGAGTGAAAGAAAGGCAAACTATAACGATGAAGACTTGAATCTAAGGTAGTAGCAGCTCTCTTAATATCCAATCCAAAAGCAAAAAACTAAAAATTTTAAGAACCCTAGGAGAAGTAGTGTTTTTCTTCTCTAAAATTCAAAACTAAAACTAAAACTAAGTGAAAGTGAATGTCTCTTGAGTCTCCCCTTGCCCCTGCCTCTAGTTTGTGTTTTTGGGCTGAAAACTGGGTCTAAATCAGCCCAGAAATTGCCCCCAGCATTTTCTGTAATTGCAGCACATGATGCTCGTCATGCGTACGCGTTGGCCACGCGTACGCGTCGCTGTATGATGCGCCAATTCACGCGCACGCGTTAGCCATGCGTGCACGTTGATCCTCGCTGCTCAGCTCCTTAGTTTCTTGTGTTCCTTCCACTTTTGCATGCTTTCTTTCCATCCTCTAAGCCATTCATGCTCTATAGAACCTGAAAACACTTAATACACAGATCACGGTATCGAATGGTAATAAAGGAGAATTAAAAATTGACAATTTAAAGACCTAGGATGCAAGTTTTCAATAATAACACAAAATTAGGAAGGAAATTAAAAACATGCAATTTCAATGAATAAGTGTGAGATTAATTGACACAAACCACTCAATTCAGTCTAAAATATATCATAAAATAGTGGTGTATCAAATCTCCCCACACTTAAATATTAGCATGTCCTCATGCTAAGCTCAAGGAGACCAAAAGAATGAAGGGGGAAAAATAAGACTCATGTAATGCAACCTATCTATATAAATACATCTATATGCTAAGATGCTTCTACCTACTTGGTTAAAAGTAAACAAGTTCTCCAAGACAAACATAAATCAGATTCCACTAATTCAAATCACATAATAAAGTACAAGTAAACTTGTGAGAAGAAAGCTCATGATGAAAGCCGGGAACACAGAAAAGAGCATCGAACCCTCACTGGAAGTGTATATGCACTATAATCGCTCAAGTGTTTAGGGTTAATTCGCTCGAATATCCTCTAGTCATGCTTTCTAAAAATTTGTTCTTCATCTAACTAATCAACAAATATTTAGTGTACAAATGCAAACATCATGAGAGCTTTTCAAGGTTGTAATGGGGCTAAGATAAGGGTGAGGATATATGTATGGCCAAGTAAGCTATCATTTGAATCTTTGACTAACCTAAGTTCTCACCTAACACATACACACACTCTATACAATTCTAAAATCAAGCTTAGCCACCCAAAATCTCACTTTTGCATATTTCACACACTCATGTATCAAGTCTAATTCCATCACATATGCATTGATCTTTTTATTGAACTTAACATTGGAGTAATTTTATCCTCTATTCATTTATTTCTTCTCTTTATATATATGAGAGCATAGTAAATCAATGCATATGGTTTTTATAATTTAACACGAGTAAGCATCTAAATTCTCAATATTTGTCAATAAAAATAAAACACATTCTCATCAACCAAAGTTTCCATATTTCCCCACACTTAGTTGACACACTCTCACTATCTTAAGCTAACCAAAGATTCAAATAGGACAATTAATTGTTTTTCTACCTAAGGCTAGTGATGTGATAATATAAAGAACAAAAAGGGGTTAAAAAGGCTCAATATGGCAAACAAAGGCAAATGAAATGGTAGGCTATTTGGGATAAGTGAGCTATAATCAAATAATGGCCTCAATCACATAAATGCATGAATATACACTAAATAATGGACATATAGAATGGAACAAACCAAAGATTGCAATCATAGAGAAGAAAACACACAAGAATCAAAATCATGGTTAAATAATATAACCATATAATTAGGCTCAAAATCTCATAGGTTGTGTGTTCTTAGCTCTAAAACCATGTTCCAAATTAAAATCTTCAAACAAGTTTAACAAAAACTTTAATTCAAATTAGTGAAATGCTATAAAATAGTGTCTTGAAAAGAAAATCATTACTTCAACTAAGTAGTACATACATGCAAGCAACTACTACCATGCAATCTATCTATCTAACAAAAGAAAAATAAAATATTAGTGTTGAGAGAGAGAGATGTTACCTTCGGAAGTCAGGTACTGACCTTCCCACACTTAAGGCTTGGCACGGTCCTCCGTGCCATCAGTGATGAGCAAAGTGGGGTTGGGAGCATCACTTCCACTGTCTGGCTTATCATGGCTCTCCATGCTAACATGTGAAGTGGAGTCTGGGGTATCGGTCACTTCTAGAGGTAGGTGAGTACTAACATTGAGCTCCTTTAGATAAGTGTATCAGCACTTGTTGCGGCGCTCTATTTGCTCGATTCGTCGGCCTTGCCGGTCTAGCCTCTCAAAGATCTCAAGTAGTAACTGATTGCTGGAAGGTGGTGGTGCTTGAGGTGTGGATGATGGTGGAGCAGAAGAAGAAGGAGTGTCTAAGGATGGGCCTGCATACCGGCTCGCAGAAGGTGCTGGAGGTCTGATATACTTCCCATTCAGGACAAACTGATCATCCCTAGGGATCATGGCCTTGGTATCCCCAGCCCAATAGTAGACTCCCGCTGTAGATACCAAATCTATAACCAATGCAGGAAAAGGTAGGTTGTCCGCGATCTGCACGTGTCCCATAGCCTGCCGGATGAGTCGGGGCAAGTTGAGAGGTTGCTCTGTAAGAATGCACCAGACGAGAACAGCCATGTCAATAGTGAATGTGGACTCATGAGTACTCGAAAAGATATAGTGGGACATGATCTGTGCCCACACGCGAGCCTCCAAGGTAAGTGCTTGGGCGATGACTCCAAGGACACTGCCACAGTTAAACTGATATGTCTGGCACTTAAGTTGGGCCTCTTGATAGGCATCCAACCTCTCTGGGCTAGGTGGAAGATCCAGTACTCTCTGAATGGAACCTTCAGAGACAGGGACTTGCTTTTGGCGAACATAGAATGACTGCAAGGTAGGCAAGTGAAAGTTGGAGTAGAATTCAACTACCCAAGAGAGACTAGCCTCCTGCGGCTGCCTCGTTAAGAATCCCCACTGTCTCCTTTCAATGCGGGGCACCACAATGTCAACAAAATGTGTTGGAAGGATGAGGAGGTGCTCATTATTGTAGTTTCTCTCTGCTAAGATGGAGAACATCCGCTCACAGTAACGGTTAGTGAATCGTCCGAAATCCCGTGCAGGAAATGCCTTTTCCGCTTCATCAACTTTGATGGTCCTCTTCACCCACTTAGTAGGTGGCTTGATGCTGGTAGATGGTTGCGCCTTG
>NC_029785.2:38428690-38441629 GCF_000816755.2 Arachis ipaensis | reverse complement strand
TCTTTCCCTCTCTTGGTGGCCATCTTAAAGAAGAAAGAGAAATAATGTCAAATATATATAGCTAAGAACTGGGAGAAAGAAATTCCAAGTGATAATAAATGCCAAGGGAAAAGAGGATGTCTTAAATACATAGTAGCTACAACATGCATGGAAGACATCAATTAAAATCATGAAGGCATATCATAATAACTAGATGCAAGAGGGTTAAAAGCATGCAAGTAACAAGCATGAGAAGCATAGCTCAAGCATCAATAGCAACATCAATAGTCACATGCAATAAAACAATGAGTACTTTTATGATAACAATTAATGAATAATATACTCAATACGCATGGAATGCAAGGATTGTGAAAAGAGGCATTAAAGTGTAAGAATATAATAGAAAGGAAATCAAAATGCCATGAGAGCTTTTTCACAAACACTTGGTGTGCAATTTAAAAATAGGAATTATGGTAATTAATCCAAGTGTATATGAGACCCAAAATAAAATGTTAATTATCAAAGCATTCCTCATAATATCCACAAGCTAAAATATAGCAAAATAATCACCCAAATAAAGCTCCAACACCAACATAAAAATTCAAGATAAAAGAATGAAAAAGAAATTATAAATAACTAAGCTAATATAAAATTAAAAATAAAGAAAATAATCAAAGAAGAATGAAAGAGTAGAAGAGAGGAAGAAAAGAAACCTTAAGAAGAAGATGAAAATGGAAGATGAATGGGAGGAAAAATGAGAGAGGAGTAAGAAGGGAGGAATAAAAGAAAAGGAAATTGTAGATGCCGGAGTTGGTGGTCTCCGGTGGTAGTTCGCCGGTGGTGGTGAGAGAAGGGAAGCAGAAAGAAGGAAGAAGTAGGAAGAAGGGAAGAGGAAAGAAGAAGAATTAGGATTAGAGAAAGAAGAGAGGGGTGAGAGAAAAGAAATCTAGGTGGCGCGCTGAGTAAGTGACGCGGCGCTTATGACGCGGACGCGTCGCCCACGCGTACACGTGGGTGGGCAAAAATGCAGGCGACGCGTAAGCGTCGGTCACGCGTACGCGTGACCTTTCGTCGTGCCAGACGCACGGTTCCAACCTTATGCCCGCACAATTCTCTGTTCAAATCACCATTTTACGCCAATTCTCATCCCACGTGTACGCGTCGCTGACGCTTACGCGTGGATTGACGAAATTGCAGGTGACACGTATGCGTGGGGTGGCTTGTGCGCCAGGCACCCCTCCCGCACGTTTCCTGCGTAGCTCTCTGTTCATTTTGTTAATATTGCGCACTTACACATGACGCGTGCGCGTCATAGACGCTTGTGCGTCATAAGCCCCCTTTTTTATATTAAAATAATGCAAATTTGAAGTAAGTATGCAGAATTGGAAATTAACACTGATAGAAATAAAATAGAACTAATAAAAAGGGAAGATCATACCATGGTGGGTTATCTCCCACTTAGCACTTTTCTTTAACGTCCTTAAGTTGGACGGTCCACAAGCTCAGTCCTCTTCCTGTGCTGGATCCGCCAAGAGGAAGATCTCCAGCTTCTTGTTATTCTTTATCCTCTCACCATGATATAGCTTCAAGCGGTGGCTATTGACTTTGAAGAAGGTGGGGCTTGAGGGGTGACTCAGGTGGAAGACCTCACATGGCTCAGCTTTTTCCACCCTATAAGGTCCTTCCCACCTTGATCTCAACTTGCCTGGCATGAGTCTCAACCTTGAGTTATAGAGGAGGACTAAATCCCCAGCTCTAAACTCTCTTCTCTTGATGTTCTTGTCATGCACAGCCTTCACCTTCTCTTTGTAGAGCCTTGAGTTCTCATATGCTTCTAGTCGAAGGCACTCCAATTCCTGTAGTTGCAGCTTTCTTTCAATCCTGGCTCCCCCTAATCCTAAGTTGCATTCCTTCACTTCTCAGTAAGCTTTGTGTTCCACCTCCACCGGAAGGTGACAAGTCTTTTCGTAGACTAGGCGGAATGGACTCATTCTGATGGGTGTCTTGTAAGCTGTCCGCTAAGCCCAAAGCACATCTGCAAGTCTAGTACTCCAGTCTCTTCTATGAGGCTTGACAATCTTCTCCAATATACGCTTTATCTCTCTGTTAGACACCTCGGCTTGGCCATTCATTTGGGGATGGTAAGCCGTCGCCACCTTGTGAATAATCCCATGTTTCTTCAGCAGATCTGTCATTCTCTTGTTACAGAAATGAGAGTCTTGATCAGTCACGATTGCTCGTGGTGATCCAAAGTGACAAATAATATTATTTCGAACAAAAGAGACAATACCGTTAGCATCATCAGTACAGGTAGGAATTGCTTGCACCCATTTAGAAACATAATCAACAGCTAACAAGATGTATAAGAAACCATTAGAGTTTGGAAATGGACTCATGAAGTTAATACCCCAAACATAAAAAATTTCACAAAACAACATAAGTTGTTGGGCCATCTCATCGCTTTTGGATATATTTCCAAACCTTTGGCATTGGGGACAAGTGTCACAGAAAATAGTAGCATCCTTAAAAAGTGTGGGCCACCAAAATCCATAGTCTAAAATTTTTCTAGCAGTTCTTTGAGGACTAAAGTGTCCACCACTTTCAGAAGAGTGACAGGCCTCTAAAATTGACTGAAATTCGGATTGTGGCACACACCTTCTAATTATTTGGTTAGCACCACATCTCCACAAATATGGGTCATCCCATATGTAATACTTGGACTCGCTTTTAAGCTTGTCCTTTTGATGCTTAGAAAAATTAGGAGGAAAGGTACGACTAACCAAATAATCAGCTATAGGTGCATACCAAGGAACCACCTCAGATATTGCTTGCAAGCTATCAAGTGGAAATGCATCATTGATAGGAGTGAAGTCACTTTTAATATGCTCTAGGTGACTCAATTGGTCCGCCACTAAGTTTTGGGAACCACTCCTATCTTTGATCTCTAAATCGAATTCTTGCAACAATAATATCCAACAGATTAACGTTGGTTTTGACTCTTTTTTAGCTAACAAATACTTCAGAGCTACATGGTCTGAATATACTACCACCTTAATACCATGTAAATAAGCTCGGAATTTATCCAAAGCAAAAATAATAGCTAAAAGCTCTTTTTTAGTGGTAGTATAATTAGACTGGGTACCATCTAAAGTCTTAGAAGCATAAGCAATAATGTATGGATCCTTACCTTCGCGCTGAGTCAGCGCTGCTCCTACCGCGTAGTTTGATGTGTCGCACATGATCTCGAATGGCCTACTCCAGGAGGCCCTTTTACAATAGGAGCTTGGGTCAAGGCAATCTTCATCTTATCAAATGCTTCCATGCAGTCCTCACCCAAGTCAAACTCTACGTCCTTCTGCAGTAGTCGGGACAAAGGTAGTGCAACCTTACTGAAATCCTTGATAAAATGCCAGTAAAAACCTGCATGACCAAGAAAATAACGAACTTCCCTCACAGAGGAGGGGTAAGGTAAACCAGAAATAACATCTACCTTTGCAAGATCAACAGATATAACAGTATTAGAAATAACATATCTTAGAACAATACCTTGTTTTACCATAAAATGACATTTTTCAAAATTAAGCACAAGGTTTGAACTAACACACTTTTTCTAATACCATTGCTAGACTATCCAAACAAAGGTCAAACGAATCACCATAAACACTAAAGTCATCTAAGAAAACTTCCATATAACGCTCAAGAAGATTTGAGAAGATACTCATCATGCACTGATGAGAGAACTTTTGCATGGTCTAGAAAATTGCGGATAAATCCTCGTTGCAAGTATAGTTTCTAAACCTTCAAAAGTCCTTTCATACAAACATTTTGGTTATCACAAGTAACAAATCCCTTAAATAAATTGTTAACCAAAGTATTCAAACCTCGGGTCGTCTTCTCAAGGAACTGCAGGGAAGTACATTCTTATTATTGGTTATGGGGATTGTAAATTTGGGGTTTCAAGAATGAGGAACAAATATGACAATTAATTTAAATGGCAATTAAAAATAAATAAATAACTGTAAAATAAACTTTTGGCAAGGTAGGAGAAATTAAAGGTCCTATCCTAGCTATCCTTATCAATGATTATTAGAATTGAATCTTAATTCCACTTTGTTAACCTTTACTGAGATAAAGGAAGGTCAAGGGATTAATTGGTTTGATCTTCGAATCCTATTTATTTCCTAAAAAAAGATTGGGATTATGGAAGTTCAATTCAATTAACAAAGATAACAATTATTAATCACGTTGAGTCTGATAACTCCTGAGTTACTGAATTCTCAACCAAGACCAAAAGGAGAAAAGTAAATCTACTGGAATAAAAATGCCTTCAGATGTGATGTAACAGTAACATAAATAAAAGAGAGCAATAATAAACTGAAATACCTCAAATAGCATTAATTCAAATAATCTGGAACATAGGAGAATTCATAAATTGACTTGAAAAAGAAAATAAAAGGAATATTGAACCTGATCAAAGAGATAATCCTGAAAGCGAATAAAAAATCCTAAATCTAAATCCTAATCCTAAACAGAGAGGAGAGAACCTCTCTCAAAACTAAATCTAAATCATGGAAAGTAAAAATTGGCAAGCTCTCTCTGAACGGATGCATTCCCTCACTTCATAACCTCTGGTCTATGCCTTCTGGACTTGGATTTGGGCCAAAAAGGGCCTCAGAATTCGCTATGAGCGTTTTCTACAATTTCTGGTGCGTGGCCTCTGTCACGCGTCTGCGTGGGTCACGCGGTCACGTCAGTTCGGAGCTTTTCTTGTCACGCGGTCGCGTCAGTCATGCGGCCGTGTCATATGTGTTTTGCTTAAGGCGCGCGGTCGCGTCAGTCATGCGGCCGCGTCGCTGTTGATTCGCGCTTGGCATGCGTCCGCGTCGCCCATGCGATCGCGTGGATGCCAGTTTCTTCAAGAACTCCGTTTTGTGCTTTCTTTCTATTTTTGTATGTTTCTTTTCCATCCTTTGAGTCATTCCTGCCTTAGAAGTTCTGAAACTACTCAACACACTAATCACGGCATCGAATGGAAATAAAGGTAATTAAAATAATTAATTTTAAAGCATAGGAAACATGTTTTTCACATACATAACATAATAAGGAAGGAGAAGTAAAACCATGCAATTAATATGAATAAGTGGGTGAAGGATTGAATAAATCACTCAAATTAAGCACAAAATGTATCATAAAATATGGGTTTATCATGCACCTTTGAAACGTAGCCAGTGCATTACATAAGCCAAAAGGCATTCTCTTATATGAACACGTTCTAAACGGGCATGTAAAAGTTGTTTTCTCTTGATCTTTTGGATCAATATGGATTTGAAAATAACCAGTGTAACCATCTAGAAAACAGTAGTGTGATTTACCTAACAGGCGATCAAGCATTTGATCGATGAAAGGTAACGAGTAGTGATCCTTGCGAGTGGCCTGGTTCAGACGCCTATAGTCAATGCACACCCTCCAGGAATTCTGCACTCTTGTAGCCATGAGTTCCCCATGCTCATTCTTCACTGTTGTGATACCGGACTTCTTCGGAACCACCTGTACTGGGCTAACCCATTCGCTATCCGAGATTGGATAGATGATGTCGGCTTCAAGCAGTTGGGTCACTTCCTTCTTCACAATTTCTAAAATAGTGGGGTTCAACCGCCTTTGAGGTTGACGGATAGGCCTTGCTCCCTCCTCTAGAAATATGCTGTGCTCATAGACTTGAGGGCTTATACCTACTATGTCCGCCAAACTCCACCCAATAGCTTTCTTGTGTCTTCTAAGCACACTAAGCAACCGTTCCTCTCGTTGGGAAGTAAGTTTCTTGGAAACGATAACTGGGAGCTTTTGATTGTCCTCAAGATAAGCATACTTGGGGTGAGGTGGAAGGGGCTTCAACTCCATTTTCAGCTCATGACTTGGCACTTGATCATCCGGAACCATTGGAGGTGGCAAGGTCTCTTCAGTATACTCAGAGGGTTTCCCCACACTTGCACCTTGCTCCATGTTCTTCTCTTCTACTGCCTCTTGGTGAATTTCAGCCACAGTCTCATCAATAATGTCACACTGGAAGATGGAGTGGTCTTCTGGTGCGTGCTTCATAGTTTCATCAAGGTTGAAGCTCATTGCTCTGCCATCTATCTCAAAAGAATAGGTACCTGGGAAGGCATCTAATTTAAACTGTGAAGTCTTCAAAAATGGCCTTCCAAGCAGGATGGATGAAGGTCTTCCTGAGTCATTAGGGGGCATCTCTAGAATGTAGAAGTCGATAGGGAATATCAACCCCTTAATGCTCACCAAGACGTCTTCCGCAATGCCAACCACTGAGATTATGCTCTTATCTGCCAAAAGAAAACATGCTGCCGACCTTTTTAAGGGTGGGAGCCTCAAAGCATCATATACAGATAATGGCATAATACTAACACATGCACCTAAATCACACATGCAGTCAAAAAATTGTACACCCCCTATAGTACAAGTAACCATACAAGGACCGGGATCACGACATTTCTCCAGTATAGCACCCATTAAAGTAGAAATAGAGCTACCTAAAGGAATAGTTTCTAAATCATGTATCTTATCCTTATTCATGCACAAATCTTTTAGAAACTTAGCATACATAGGAACCTAGCGAAGAGCATCCAAAAGGGGAATATTTACCTCAACCTTTTTGAAGATCTCCACCATCTTGCGGTCTAGCTCCACTTGCTTCTTAGTACTCCTAGCAAGGTGTGGAAAAGGAATGGGAATGGCTTCTCTCACAACATCATCTTCATTAGATACTCCATTCCGTGGTTGAGCAACTTCTTCTTCAGCTGCATCCTGTACCTCATCCTCTTCTTCAACGTCTTCTACCTCAACAATGTCTTCAACTTGAATGTCTTCTTTTGAGCTTGGCATCTCGGGACTCCTCTTTTGCAATGTAGTGCCATACCTCAAAGTGATGGCATTGATTTCACCCTTGGGGTTAGGTAAAGGTTGAGAAGGAAGTGCACTAGAGCTTGAAGGTTGATTGTTGGGGGGTAGAGGGTGGTTCCATACGGGTTATGAGAGCTTGTAGAGTAGGTGGTAAGATCGATGAGGCTAGAGGTAAGTGAATTTTGAAGCTCTTTTTGTCCTTGAAGGATAGAACAGAGTGTTTTATCTTGGTTGGAGGAAGAAGGAGAGTAGGTAATTTGAGGGGCTTGTGGTTGATTGTGTTGAGGTGCTTGAGCTTGCCTTTGGTGAAGTGTCCGGTAACTCTGGCCTTGGTTTTGCTGTTGGTATGGAGGGTTTTGTTGATACTGGTTCTGTTGATAGTTATTGTTCCACCTTTGATTTCCACCATTGACTCTGCCTCCTTGGTTGTAGTTGTCCCTCCATCCTTGGTTGGAATTTTCTCTCCATCCTTGGTTAGAATTGCCTCTCTATCCTTGGTTGGAATTATCTTGCCAACCTTGATTGTAATTACCACCTTGGTTATAATTACTGCCTTGTTGATAGTACCCTTGATTCGGATGGTTGTAATAAACATTAGTAGCTGCCAAGGTGTTGTCCTCTTAGAGTTGTGGACATTCATCAGTGTAGTGAGAATAGTAAGCGCATATTCCACACACTCTCTGAGGAACCAACTATTGACAATGTTGTTGTAGAGGAGGCTAAGGTTGTTGTTGATTAAGCTGGCGCTGCTTCAGTATATTGGTCATCTCTCCCAGAGTCTTGGTGAGAGCAGCGGTGACGGGCGAAAAATTGCCGATTAAGAATTTATAATGGAAATAACGTGGCAAGTACAGTTCTTAACCGACGAAAATTTTTCTTATCAATTTAAAAAGAGTTGTCACAATTTAAGAATAAAATACTGGGAGTAGAATTCCCAGGTCGTCTCCCAACGAGTTGACAAAAGAGTGCAATTTATTGGTTAGGAATCTTCTGAGAAAATTTAGAGTTGGAGGATGGAAGAATAAAATGATTATTAATTGAAGCTATGAAAATTAACAAGAGGTTTATATATTTGAAATAAAAAGCCTTGACTGGGAGAAGATTAATTAGTAGTTCTATCCTTGTTGAATTTTTCCAAGTGTAATGGTAAGAGGTTGTTGTTTCTACTTAGTTATCCCTTACCGAATAAAGAAAAGTCAAGTAACTGAACTAACTCTGATTCACAAGTCCTAATCTTCTCCTATGGAAGGATTAGCGTTAGTGACTAGAGAGTCAGCCAACAACTTCCAATTACTAATTAACACTTGAGTATTCCAACTCAAGGGTCTCCTATTAATCAACTCCCAAGTCAAGTTGGGAGTCTACCCCATTGACATGAGTGCCATTTTCATAAACATATAAAGGGAATGGAAAGAAGACATGGTAATTCAAACAAAGTAATAACAGAAAATTAATTAGAGGTAAAAGTAATTCTTTGTATTAATAAATTCCAAAATCAAAGATATCCATATGTGACTCTGAACAAATTGAATGAAAAATAAAAGAGTAAGGAAATAAGAAAGCAAATTGTAATAATAGAGACTTCAGATGGAGGTAGTAACTCTTCTCAATATCCAAATCGAAAGCATGAAACTAGAAATCTATGAATGTGAAGAACCCTAGAGGAAGTAGTGGTTTTCTCTCTAAGATTCAAAACTAAAACTAAAATTAAGTGAATGTGAATGTGTGTTAAGTCTCTACTTGTCCCCTAGCTCTAGTCTGTGTTTCTAGACCGAAAACTGGGTCCAAAACCAGCCCAAAATCACCCCCAGTGTCTTCTGTAATTTCTGCACGTGGCGCATGTCACGCATACGCGTAAGTCACGCATACGCGTCGATGGTCTTTTGCGCGTGTCACGCATGCGCACTAGTTCTGCACACGCGTCGCTGTGCAATTTCGCCTGTCACGCGTACGCGTCAGGTATGCATACGCATCGCTGTGAAAAGCTCCAAGTCATGTGCACGCGTGAGCCATGTGTCCGCGTCGATCCTCGCTGGTCATCTCCTTGATTTCATGTGTTCCTTCCATTTTTGTAAGCTTTCCCTCCATCCTCTAAGCCATTCCTGCCCTATATAGCATGAAAATACTTAACACACAAATCACGGCATCGAATGGTATAAAGGAGAATTAAAAATACACAATTTAAAGGCTTAGGAAGCAAGTTTTCAATCATAGAACAAAATTGGGAAGGATTTGTAAAACCATGCAAATTGTGTGAATAAGTATGCAAAGAGTTGATAAAAACCACTCAATTTAGCACAAGATAAACCATAAAATAGTGGTTTATCAATCTTCCCACACTTAAACATTAGCATGTCCTCATGCTAAGCTCAAGGAGACCAAAAGAATGAACGGGGAAAAGTAAGACTCATGCAATGCAGCCTATGTACATGAATGCAACTATATGTTAAGATGTTTTTGCCTACTTAGTTAAAAGTAAACAAGTTCTCCAAGACAAACATAAATTAGATTTTACTAATTCAAATCACACAATAAAAGACAAGTAAACTTGTAAGAAGATAGCTCATGAAAGCAGGGAACATAGAATCAAGCATTGAACCCTCACTGGAAGTGTATGTGCACTCTAATCGCTCAAGTGTCTAGGGTTAATCCACTCTACTTTCTCTAGTTATGCTTTCTAAAATTTGTTCTTCATCTAACCAATCAACAAATATTTAGTGTACGAATGCAAACATCATGAGGTCTTTTCAAGGTTGTAATGGGGCTAAGGTAAGGGTGAGGATATATGTATGGCCAAGTGAGCTATAATATGAATCTTTGACTAACCTAGATTCTCACCTAACACACACACACACACTCTATATAATTCTGAAATCATGCCTAGCTATCCAAAATTCCATTTTTTCATCACATACTCATGTATCAATTTTTTATTCCACCACATATGCATTGATCATTTTATTGGACTTAATATTGGGGTAATTTTGTCCCCTATTCATAAGTGTTTTTGGTTTTTTTTTAAATGAAAGCATAATATATCAATGCATATGGTTTTTCAGATTTCACATGAGTAAGCACCCAAATTCTCAATATTTTTGTCAATAAAACACAACACATTGTCATCAACCCAAGTTTCTACAATTCCCCACACTTTGTTGACACACAATCTCTATCTTAAGCTAACCAAAGATTCAAATGGGATAATTAATTATTTTTCTACTTAAGGCTAGTGATGTGGTAATATAAAGAATAAATGGGGATTAAAAGGCTCAAAGTGGAAATCAAAGGTGAATGAAATAGTAGGCTATTTGGGATAAGTGAGCTAATAATAAATGATGGCCTCAATCATATGCATGCATGCAGATACACTAAATAATGGACATATAGAATGGAACAAACTATAGATTGCAATCATAGAGAAGAAAACACACAGGAATAAATATCATGGTTAAATAATGTAACCATATAATTAAGCTCAAAATCTCATAGGTTGTGTGTTCTTAGCTATAAACCATGTTCCAAATTACAATCTTCAAACAAGTTTAACACAAATTTTTTTATTTGAATTAGTGAAATACTATAAAATAGTGTCTTGAAGAGAAACTCATTACTTTAACCAAGCAAAACATACATGCAAACAATTATTATCATGCAATCTAACCTATCTAACAACAGAAAAATTAGCATATTGGTGTTAAGAGAGAGAGAGAGAGATTACCTTCGAAAGTCAAGGACTGACCTCCCCACACTTAAGACTTGGCACGGTCCTCGGTGCCATCAATAAGGAGCAAGGTAGGACTGGAAGCATCACCTCCACGGTCTGGATCGTCATGGTTCCCAGTGCTACTAGGTGAAGGAGAGTCCGGGGTGTCCTTTTGTTCTGGAGGTGGGTGAGTACCAACAACGAGCTCCTTCAGGTAGTTGTATTGGCGCTTGTTGCGGCGCTCCATTCGCTCCATCCGCCGGTCTTGCCGGTCGAACCTCTGAAGGGTCTGAAGGAACATCTGATGGGTAGATGGTGCTTGTGGTGTGGATGATGGTGGAGTAGAAGAAGGAGGAGTGTCCAAAGATGGGTCTAGATGCCGGCTCGCAGAGGGAACTAGGGGTCTGATGTACTTCCCATTCGGGACATACTGATCGGTCCTAGGGATCATGACCTTCATGTCCCCAGTCCGATAGGAAACACCTGCTGCAGAGGCTAAATCTGAAACCAATGCGGGGAAAGGCAGGTTATCCGCAATATGCACGTGTCTCATTGCCTGCCGGATGAGTCGTGGCAGGTTGAGAGGCTGCTCTGTCAGGATGCACCAGATGAGAACAGCCATGTCCGCTGTGAAGGTGGACTCGTGAGTGCTTGGGAAGATATAGTGGGACATAATCTGTGCCCACACGCGAGCCTCCAAGGTAAGTGATTGGGCTGAGATGCTCTTGGGTTTTGACCGATGCTGCCCATAGATCCAAGTACTGCCCGGTTGGGCTATAACTCCAAGGACGCTATCCCAGTCAAACTGATACATCTGGCACTTAAGCTGGGCCTCTTGATATGCATCCAATCCATCTGGGCTAGGTGGAAGCTCTAGTACTCTCTGTATGTACCCTCGAAGACAGGGACTTGCTGCTGACGAATATAAACAGTCTGGGGAGTAGGCGAGTAGAAGTTGGAGTAAAATTCAACTATCCATGATAGGTTGGCCTCTCACGGTTGCCTCCTCAAAAATCCCCACTGTCTCCTCTCAATGCGGGGCTCCACAAAATCAACAAAGTGGGTTGGGACAATGAGTAGATGCTCATTATTGTAGTTCCTCTCGGCTAGGATGGGGAACATCTGCTCACAATAACGGTTAGTGAACCGTGGGGAGTCCCGTGCGGGAAAGGCTTTCTCTGCTTCATCAACTTTAATGATCCTCTTCACCCGCTTTGTTGGCGGCTTAACGCTGGTAGATGGTGGTGCCTTAGCCGGTGCTCTCTTGGTTCCTCTCCTTGCCGGTGGCTTTTTAGAAGCTGATGAGCGGATATTTTATACGCTTTTTGGGGATAATTTCATATAGTTTTGAGTATGTTTTAGTTAGTTTTTAGTTTATTTCCAGTATTTTTTAGGAAAAATTCATGTTTCTGGACTTTACTATGAGTTGTGTGTTTTTCTGTAATTTCAGGTATTTTTCTGGCTGAAATTGAAGGAGCTGAGCAAAAATCTGATTCAGGCTGAAAAAGGACTGCTGATGCTGTTGGATTCTGACCTCCTTGCACTCAAAGTGGATTTTCTTGAGCTACAGAACTCGAAATGGCGTTCTTCCAATTGCGTTGGAAAGTAGACATCCAGGGCTTTCCAGCAATATATAATAGTCCATACTTTGCAAAAGAATTGACGACGTAAACTGGCGTTCAACGCCAGCTTTCTGCCCAAATCTGGCGTCCAGCGCCAGAAAAGGATAAAAAACTGGAGTTGAACGCCCAAACTGGCACAAAAACTGGCGTTCAACTCCACAAATGGCCTCTGCACGTGAATTGCTTAAAGTCTCAGCCCCAGCACACACCAAGTGGGCCCCAGCACACCAAGTGGGCCCCAGAAGTGGATCTCTGCATCATCCATCATAGTCCACTCATATTTTGTAACCCTAGGCTACTGGTTTAGTATTTAAACAACTTTTAGAGACTTATTTTGTATCTCATGACATTTCAGATCTAAACTTTGTATTCTCTGACGGCATGAGTCTCTAAACCCCATTGTTGGGGGTGAGGAGCTCTGCTGTATCTCAATGAATTAATGCAAGTATTTCTGTTTTCCATTCAAACACGCTTGTTCCTATCTAAGATGTTCATTCGCGCTTAACTGTGATGAAGGTGATGATCCGTGACATTCATCACCTTCCTCAAACCATGAACGTGTGCCTGACAACCACCTCCGTTCTATATCCGACTGAATGGGTATCTCTTAGATTCCTTAATCAGAATCTCCGTGGTATAAGCTAGAACTGATGGCAGCATTCATGAGAATCCGGAAAGTCTAAACCTTGTATGTGGTATTCCGAGTAGGATTCAAGGATTGAA
>NC_029785.2:38426504-38428623 GCF_000816755.2 Arachis ipaensis | reverse complement strand
CTATTCCAACCGGATCGAGAACCAACCTGTGATTAGCCGTGCTGTGACAGAGCGCGTGAGCGTAGTTTTCACTGGAAGGATAGAAGGTAGCCATTGACAACGGTGATCCACCAACACACAGCTTGCCATAGGGGGACGTGCGTGCGTGAATCAGAAGACAGAGGAAAGCAGAGATTCAGAGGACAAAGCATCTCCAAAACTCCAACATATTCTCCATTACTGCACAACAAGTAACCTTTAATTTATGCTCTACTGGTTATTCACAATTCAATTGATAAACATAACTGAATTCCTGACTAAGATTTACAAGATAACCATAGATTGCTTCAAACCAACAATCTCCGTGGGATTCGACCCTTACTCACGTAAGGTATTACTTGGACGACCCAGTGCACTTGCTGGTTAGTGGTACGCGTTGTGAAAAGTGTGATTCGCAATTCGTGCTACCAAGTTTTTGGCGCCGTTGCCGGGGATTGTTCGTGTTTGAACAACTGACGGATTATTTTGTTGCTTAGATTAGGAAAAATCTTTCTTTTTTAGTTTAGAGTCTTTTATTATTTATCCCTTGCTAAAATACTTTAAACTTATAGCTCAGTTATTTAGAACGTGGTGTTTATGTTCATGATAATTGGCTATCATATTTTTTTAAAAACCTTTTTCAAAAATAATTTTTCTATTAAATCCTGTGCCAAACTTTAAGTTTGGTGTTTTCAAAAATAATCTTTCTTACAATTTTTGAAGGTCCCATAACTCATTTGGCTAAAGCATTAATTTGATTGGGTTAGAATCTTTTATACTCTTTTCAAAACCTTCTTTTTCAAAAATATTTTTTCTATTAAATCTTGTGCCAAACTTTAAGTTTGGTGTTTTCTTGTTGATTCCCCTTTGATTTTCGAAAATTTTGGTTTGGTTTTCTAAAAATTTTAAGTTTGGTGTTCTTCCTTCATGTTCTTGTGTTCTTGTGAGTCTTCAAAGTGTTCTTGAGTTTTCTTGTGTCTTGATCTTAAAATTTTTAAGTTTGGTGTTCCTTGGTGTTTTCCCTCCAAAATTTTCAAAAACAAGGAGCATTAGATTTAAAAATTTTAAATCTTGTACTATCTTATTGTTTTTCTCTCTCCTCACTAAATTCAAAAATATCCAAGAAGAAGATAAACTATTATTGATTCATTGAATTACAATAGAGCTCCCTAACCCAATGAAAGGGGGTTTAGTGAATCATAGCTCTGAATTCAATTACAAAGAAAAGGGAAACTAGCTAAAAGTGAAAGTAAAAGTAAAAAAGTCCTTTTCTAACTTAACTTCTATCCTATTTATACACTTTCTATATTGAGCTTCAGTTGTGCTTCTTGGGCTTTGAGGCCTCTCCTTGCTTTCCTTTTGCCTTGGGTTTATGATCCATAATCTTGATGAGGTTGTTGATCCAGATCCTGTAACATTTATTGAGCCAACTTAGTGATAATCAAATAATGACACATGACTCAATAAATTGAGATTTCAAACTCATCAATCCTTCAGGCCCAATCCCATAAACCATGATATTCAATTGGGTTTCATACCAAAGTAAGTTTAAGTTAATACTTGTGCTCAAAGACTAACTTACATCACAATATTTTTGGTCCAGACCTCAAGGCATCAAAAATTCAAGAAATGAGCGACCCACCAAAGATTCCCCTGAGGACAGTAAGAGCCCAGGGAAAAATAATTCTGGCACTAAAAAGCCAAAAAATGGGTGGAAGGCTGGCGCTGAACGCCCAGACCATGCCCAAAACTGGCGTTCAGCGCCAGAAACAAGGCAGGATTGGCGTTCAACGCCAGAAACAGGCAAGAATCTGGCGATGAACGCCCAACAGGGGCACATTTCTGGCGTTCAGGCACCAGGAACAGACAGTGAGCTGGCGTCTAACGTCACTCCAGCTTCTGACTCTGGCATTCAATTGCCAGTGAGGGATCAGACACACACAAGTGCTGACAACAACCCCTCTAAAAAGGCTTCTTTAACCACTAAGGTTGAGGAATATAAAGCCAAGATACCTTATCCTCAAAAACTCCGGAAAGAGGAGCAGGATAAGCAATTTGCTCGCTTTGCAGATTATCTAAGGACTCTTGAAATAAAGATTCC
>NC_029785.2:38402935-38426426 GCF_000816755.2 Arachis ipaensis | reverse complement strand
CAGGCTCATAAGATGGGTGTTGCTTCTGCAAGAGTTTGATATAGAAATAAGAGACAGAAAAGGGACAGAGAACCAAGTAGCTGATCATCTGTCCCGGATAGAGCCAGTGGAAGGGACGTCCCTCCCCTTTCTTGAGATCTCTGAGACGTTCTCTGATGAGCATCTATTTGCCATTCAGGAAGCACCATGGTTTGCTGATATTGCAAACTATAAAGCTGCAAGGTTCATACCCAAGGAGTACAATAGAATACAAAAGAAGAAATTAGTTACTGATGCAAAGTACTACTTGTGGGATGAACCTTATCTCTTTAAGAGATGTGCAGACGGAATTATCGACATGAATAAAGTAGTAGATCTTTTGAATAAGAAGCAATAAAATTTCGAGTTTTAATAAGAGAAATTCTAATTAGTTAAATGTGGTGGCAATGCTTTCTGTCTTCTAAATGAATGCTTGAACAGTGCATATATCTTTTGAATTTGTTGTTTAAGACTGTTAAATATGTTGGCTCTTGAAAGAATCATGAACATGAGACATGTTATTGAGAATCTGAAAAATCATAAAAATGATTTTTGAAGCAAGAAAAAGCAGCAAAGAACAAAGCTTGCAGAAAAAAAAAAGAGAGAAAGAAAAAAGAGAAAGCAAGCAGAAAAAGCCAAAGCCCTTAAAACCAAAAGGCAAGGGTAATAAAAAGGATCCCAAGGTTTTGAGCATCAGTGGATAGGAGGGCCAAAAAGGAATAAAATCCTGGCCTAAGCGGCTAAATCAAGCTGTCCTTAACCATGTGCTTGTGGCGTGAAGGTGTCAAGTGAAAACTTGAGACTGAGCGGTTAAAGTCAAGGTCCAAAGCAAAAAGAAGAGTGTGCTTAAGAACTCTGGACACCTCTAATTGGGGACTTTAGCAAAGCTGAGTCACAATCTGAAAAGGTTCACCCAGTTATGTGTCTGTGGCATTTATGTATCCGGTAGTAATACTGGAAAACAAAGTGCTTAGGGCCACGGCCAAGACTCATAAAGAAGCTGTGTTCAAGAATCATCACACTGAACTAAGAGAATCAATAACACTATCTGAATTCTGAGTTCCTATAGATGCCAATCACTCTGAGCTTCAATGGATAAAGTGAGATGCCAAAACTGTTCAGAAGCAAAAAGCTACTAGTCCCGCTCATCTAATTAGGATCTGAGCTTCAATCAAAAACTCTGAGATATTATTGCTTCTCAACCTATTAGTCTTCTATTTTATTTGTCTAGTTGCTTGAGGACAAGCAACAGTTTAAGTTTGGTGTTGTGATGAGCGGATATTTTATACGCTTTTTGGGGATAATTTCATATAGTTTTGAGTATGTTTTAGTTAGTTTTTAGTTTATTTCCAGTATTTTTTAGGAAAAATTCATGTTTCTGGACTTTACTATGAGTTTTGTGTTTTTCTGTAATTTCAGGTATTTTTCTGGCTGAAATTGAAGGAGCTGAGCAAAAATCTAATTCAGGCTGAAAAAGGACTGCTGATGCTGTTGGATTCTGACCTCCTTGCACTCAAAGTGGATTTTCTGGAGCTACAGAACTCGAAATGGCGTGCTTCCAATTGCGTTGGAAAGTAGACATCCAGGGATTTCCAGCAATATATAATAGTCCATACTTTGCACAGGAATTGACGACGTAAAACGTTAGTGACAGACGCAAAAGGATAGTAAATCCTATTCCAACCGGATCGAGAACCAACCTGTGATTAGCCGTGCTGTGACAGAGCGCGTGAGCGTAGTTTTCACTGGAAGGATGAAAGGTAGCCATTGACAACGGTGATCCACCAACACACAGCTTGCCATAGGGGGACGTGCGTGCGTGAATCAGAAGACAGAGGAAAGCAGAGATTCAGAGGACAAAGCATCTGCAAAACTCCAACATATTCTCCATTACTGCACAACAAGTAACCTTTAATTTATGCTCTACTGGTTATTCACAATTCAATTGATAAACATAACTGAATTCCTGACTAAGATTTACAAGATAACCATAGATTGCTTCAAACCAATAATCTCCGTGGGATTCGACCCTTACTCACGTAAGGTATTACTTGGACGACCCAGTGCACTTGCTGGTTAGTGGTACGCGTTGTGAAAAGTGTGATTCACAATTCGTGCTACCAGAAGCCTTCTCCTTTCCTCTTTTAGTGGCCATCCTAAAGAAGGAAGAAAGAGAATTAATTTCAAGTATAGATAACTAACCATTGGAAGGAAGGAAGTCCAAGTAATAAAGAATGCCAAAGGAAAAGGGATGTCCTATACATGGTAGCTACAACATGCATGGAAGACATTAAGTAAAATCATGAAGGCAATTTATAACAATTAGATGCAAGAGGCTTAAAAGCATGCAAGTAATAGGCATGAGAAGCATAACTCAAGCATCAATTATTAAATATACCAAATTAGAGAGCACTTGTATGATGACAATTGTGAATGATAATCCCAATACATGTGGATTGCAAGTGTTGTGAAAAAGAGAGACATTAAAGTGTGAGAGTAAAATAAAATAGAATTCAGAATGCCATAAGAGATTTTTCACAAACACTTGGTGTGCAAGTTAAAATAAGAATGAAAATAATCAATCCATGTGTATATGAGACCCAAAATTAAATGGTGATTGTCAAGTCACTCCTCATGATATCCACAAACTCAATTATAATAAAGTAATACCCAAATAAAGATCCAACACCAACATAAAAAGGGATGAAAAAGAAACCATAAATAACTAAGGTAATATAAAATTGAGAAGAAAGAAAAATAATTAAATAGAATAAATGAAAGAAGACGAAGAGAGTAGAGGAGAGGAAGAAAAGAAACCTGAGGAGGAAGATGAAAAAGGGAAGAAGAAAGGAGTAGGAAGTGAGAAGTAAGAAGAGGGAAAGAAGGAAGAAGAAAGAAGGAAGAATGAGGGTTGAAAGAGAATTAGGATTTGGGAGGGGGAAAGTTGAAATCTGGGCGGCGTACTAGTTTAATGATGCGGCGCACGCGTACCCCACGCGTACGCATGGGTTGCTCAAAAATGAAGGTGACGCGTAAGCGTCTGGCACGCGTATGCGTGCCCTTGGTTATGCCAATTGTGCGAAGCCAGCCGCACGCACGGACAACTCTCAGGTTGAAACACACTAGGGCCAAAATGACATATGACGCGTGCGCATCAGGCACGCGCACGCGTGAATGGCCATTAGGTGAAAATGACGCGCACGCGTCCAGGATGCGTACGCATGATTGATTTTGTGCCTCTAGCACAGTGGCAGCCCCAGACCATCACAACTCTCTGTTCAGCACGCTATTTACGCTGATTTCCCTATCCACGCGTGCGCGTCTTAGACGCGTACGCATGGGATGCCTAAACTGCAGGTGACGCGTACACGTGAGGTACGCGTACGCGTGGGCTTGCTTGCGTGCAAAGCATGGTTCCTGCGCCACTCCCGCGTAACTCTTTATTCAATTTCTAAATTTTTCGCATTCACATATGACGCGTGCGCGTCCTAGACGCTTGCGCGTCGAATGCATTTTTTTTATATAGAATGCAGGTAATTATGCAGAATTTATGAATTAACACTGATAAAAAACAGAAAATAAAACTAAGAATAAAAAGAAAAGGGACGATCATACCATGGTGGGTTGCCTCCCACCTAGCACTTTTCTTTAATGTCCTTAAGTTGGACGGTCCACAAGCTCAGTCTTCTTCTATTGGTGGATCCTCCAAGAGGAAGACCTTTAGCTCCTTGTTTTGCTTCATCTTCTCACCATGATACAGCTTCAAGCGGTGGCCATTGACTTTGATGAATTTGGAACTTGAAGGATGACTCAGGTGAAAGACGCCATATGGCTCAGCTTTTTCCACCCGGTAGGGGCCTTCCCATCTTGATCTCAACTTTCCTGGCATGAGCCTCAACCTTGAGTTATAAAGGAGAACCAGCTCCTCAGGTCTGAACTCTCTTCTCTTGATATGTTTGTCATGCACAGCCTTCACCCTCTCTTTGTATAGCCTGGATTTGTCATATGCTTCGAGTCGAAGGTTCTCTAGTTTTGCTAGTTGTAGCTTCCTTTCAGCATCGGCTTTCTCAAATCCCATGTTGCATTCCCTTACAGCCCAAAAAGCTTTGTGCTCCACCTCCACTGGGAGGTGACAAGCCTTGCAATAGACTAGGCAGAATGGATTCATTCCGATGGGTGTCTTGTAAGCTGTCCGATAAGCCCAAAGCGCATCTACAAGCCTGGTGCTCCAGTCTTTTCTATGAGGCTTGACAATCTTCTTTAGTTTGAGCTTTATCTCTCTATTAGACACCTCGGCTTGCTCAATAGTATGGGGATGGTAAGCCGTTGCTACCTTGTGAACAATGCCATATTTCTTCAGTAGACCTGTCAATCTCCTGTTACAAAAATGAGTGCCTTGATCACTCACGATTGCTCGTGGTGATCCAAAGCGACAGATAATATTATTTCGAACAAAAGAGAAAACAACGTTAGCATCATCAGTACGGGTAGGAATTGCTTCCATCCATTTAGAAACGTAATCAACAGCTAACAATATGTATAAGAAACCACTAGAGTTTGGAAATGGACCTAGGAAGTAAATGCCCCAAACATAAAAAATTTCACAGAATAACATAAGCTGTTGGGGAATCTCATCCCTCTTGGATATATTCCCAAACCGTTGGCATGGGGAGCAAGATTTACAGAAGGCAGTAGCATCTTTAAAAAGAGTGGGCCACCAGAATCCACAGTCCAAAATTTTTCTAGCTGTTCTTTGAGGACCAAAATGTCCACCACTCTTAGAAGAGTGGCAGGCCTCTAAAATTGACTTGAATTTTGATTATGGCACACACCTTCTAATTATTTGGTCAGCATCACACCTTCATAAATATGGGTCATCCCATATTTAATATTTGAACTCGCTTTTAAGCTTGTCCCTTTGATGCTTAGTAAAATTAAGAGGGAAGCTATGACTAACCAAATAATTAGCTATAGGTGCATACCAAGGAACTACCTCAGATATTGCGTGCAAGCTATCAACTGGAAAAACATCATTGATCGGAGTGGGGTCACTCTTAATGTGCTCTAGGCGACTCAAGTGATCTGCCACTAAATTCTGGGAACCACTCCTATCTTTGATTTCTAAATCAAATTCTTGCAGCAACAATATCCAACATATTAACCTTGGTGTGGACTCTTTTTTAGCTAACAAATATTTTAGATCTACGTGGACTGAGTATACTACCACCTTAGTACCAAGTAAGTAGGCTCAGAATTTATCCAGAGCAAAAACAATAGCCAGAAGCTCTTTTTCAGTGGTAGTATAATTAGACTGAGTAGCGTCTAAGGTCTTAGAAGCATAAGCAATTATATAAGGGTCCTTACCTTCGCGCTGAGCCAGCGCCGCTCCTACTGTGTGGTTGGAGGTGTCATACATAATCTTAAATGGCTGACTCCAGTCGGGCCCTCTCACAATCAGAGCTTGAGTCAAGGGAATCTTCAGCTTATCAAATGCTTCCATGCAGTCCTCACTTAGCTCGAACTCAACATCCTTCTGCAGTAGTCGGGATAAAGGCAATGCTACCTTACTGAAGTCCTTGATAAATCTCTGGTAGAAACCTGCATGACCAAGGAACGAACGGACTTCCCTCACGGAGGAGGGGTAAGGCAAACCAGAAATAACATCTACCTTTGCTGGATCTACAGAAATACCAGTAATAGAAACAACATGTCGTAGATCAATACCTTGTTTTACCATAAAATGACATTTTTCAAAATTTAATACAAGGTTTGAACTGACACACCTGTCTAATACTCTAGCTAAACTATCCAAGCAAAGGTTAAACGAATCAGGATACACACTAAAGTCATCCATGAAAACTTCCATACATTTCTCAAGAAGATCTGAGAAAATGCTCATCATGCATCTTTGGAACGTAGCCGGTGCATTACATAAGCCAAAAGGCATCCTCTTGTTTGCATACGTTCCAAAGGGACATGTAAAAGTAGTTTTCTCCTGATCTTCAGGAGCTATATGAATTTAAAAATAGCCAGTGTAACCATCTAGAAAACAGTAGTGTGATTTACCTGACAGGCGATCAAGCATTTGATCAATGAAGGGCAGTGGGTAGTGATCCTTGCGAGTAGCCTGGTTGAGGCGCCTATAATCAATGCACACCCTCCAGGAGTTCTGCACTCTAGTTGCCATGAGTTTCCCATGCTCATTCTTCACTGTTGTGACTCCAGACTTCTTTGGTACCACCTGTACTGGGCTAATCCATTCGCTATCCGAGATTGGATAGATGATGTCAGCTTCGAGCAATCTGGTCACTTCCTTCTTGACAACTTCCAAGATGGTGGGGTTCAACCGCCTTTGAGGTTGATGGATAGGCCTTGCTCTCTCTTCTAAAAATATACGGTGCTCCCAGACTTGAGGGCTGATGCCTACTATATCCGCCAAACTCCACCCAATAGCTCTCTTGTGTCTTCTCAGCACACTAAGCAACTTCTCTTCTTGTTGGGAAGTGAGTTCCCTTGCAATGATAACTGGGAGCTTCTGATGATCCTCAAGGTAAGCATACTTGAGGTGGGGTGGAAGGGGCTTCAACTCCACCTTTAGCTCATGGCTGGGCACTTGATCATCTGGAGCCATTGATGGTGGCAAGGTATCTTCAGTAAGCTCAGAGGGTTTCCCCACACTTGCACCTTTCTCCATGTGCATCTCTTCTAATTTTTCTTGGTGAACTGCAGCTACTGTCTCATCAATGATGTCACACTGGAAGATGGAATGATCTTCCGGAGGATGCTTCATAGCTTCATCCAGGTTGAAGCTCACTACTCTGCCATCTATCTCAAAAGAGTAAGTTCCTGAGAAGGCATCTAATTTGAACCTTGAAGTCTTCAGAAATGGCCTTCCAAGCAGGATGGATGATGGTCTTCCTGAGTCATTAGGGGGTATCTCCAAAATATAGAAGTCGATAGGAAATGTCAACCCCTTAATGCTCACCAGCACATCTTCAGCAATCCCAACCACTGAGATTATGCTCTTATCTACCAAAACAAAACGTGCTGCCGACCTTTTTAAGGGAGGGAACCTCAAGGCATCATATACAGATAATGGCATAATACTAACGCATTGATGAGCGGATAATTTATACGCTTTTTGGCATTATTTTTAGGTAGTTTTTAGTATGTTTTAGTTACTTTTTATTATATTTTTATTAGTTTTTATGCAAAAATCACATTTCTGGAATTTACTATGAGTTTGTATTTTTTTTCTATAATTTCAGGTATTTTCTGGCTGAAATTGAGGGACCTGAGCAAAAATATGATTTAGAGGCTGAGAAAGGACTACAGATGATGTTGGATTCTGACCTCCCTGCACTCAAATGCATTTTTCTGGAACTACAGAAGTCCAATTGGCACGTTCTCAATTGGGCTGGAAAGCTAACATCTTGGGCTTTCCAGCAATGTATAATAGTTTATACGTTTCCTGAGATTTGATGGCCAAAACTGGCATTCAACGCCAGCTAGAGACCCTTTTTTGGCATAAAACGCCGAAACTGGCACCAGAACTGGAGTTAAATGCCCAAACTGGCATCCAAGCTGGAGTTTAACTCTAGAAAAGGCCTATGCACGTGTAAAACTCAATTCTCAGCCCAAGCACACACCAAGTGGGCCCTGGAAGTGGATTTCTGCACTATCTGCACTTAGTTACTTATTTTCTGTAATCCTTAGTAACTAATTTAGTATAAATAGCACTTTTTACTATTGTATTCATATCATCTTATGCCATTTTTCACATTGGGAGGCTGGCCACACGGCCATGCCAAGACATTTTTCTCTTATGTATTTTCTACGGTGGAGTTTCTACACCTCATAGATTAAGGTGCGGAGCTCTGCTGTTTTTCATGAATTAATGAAAGTACTATTGTTTCTCTTTCAATTCATGTATGTCTCTTCTCCAAGATATACTCTCGTTCTTAATTCAGTTAAGTCAGAATGAAGAGGTGACCCTTGACAATCACCCACTATCTTCATTACTCACTTAGCCAAGATCCGCGTGCCTGACAACCTCAAGCGGTCTACATGATGTTCAACATAGTCATTGGACGACAGCTAGAGTATAATCTCTTACACCTCTGGTTCGTGACTTTGACTTGCATCTCCTGACAACAGAGCAGTCAAACTCACAAAGATCAGAACCTTCATGGTAAAGGCTAGAACAAACGAGCTTCAAACTCACGAATGTTGGGCGCAGTGACAGTGTGCAAAAGGATAGAGAGATCCTATTCCGACATAAGTGAGAACTGACAGATGATTAGCTGTACGGTAGCTGTGCCTGGTATTTTTCATCCGAGACAAGAGATCCGACAGATGATTAACCGTACAGAAGCCGTGCCTGGACCATTTTCACTGAGAGGACGGATGGTAGCCATTGACAATGGTGATCCACCAACATACAGCTTGCCATGGAAGGGAGCACGCATGATTGGATGAAGACAATAGGAGAGCAGAGGTTCAGAAGCAACAAAGCATCTTCAAACGCTTATCTGAAATTCCCACCAATGAATTACATAAGTATCTTTATTTTAATTTACATTTTATTTATCTTTCAATTATCAAAACTCATAATCAATTGAATCCGCCTGACTAAGATTTACAAGATGACCATAGCTTGCTTCAAGCCGACAATCTCCGTGGGATCAACCCTTACTCGCGTAAGGTTTTATTACTTGGACGACCCAGTGCACTTGCTGGTTAGTTGTACCAGAGTTGTGAAAAGTGTGATCACAATTCCGTGCACCAAGTTTTTGGTACCGTTGCCGGGGATTGTTCAAGTTTGGACAACTGACGGTTCATCTTGTTGCTTAATTAGGTAACCTTATTTCTTGTTTCAACCTTTATTTTCTTTTTAAAAAATTTTTAAAAATATTTCAAAAAAAAATTTGAAAAAAAATGTTCTTAAAAAATTTTAAGAATGAATTCCACCTTAGAGCTCCATGATGATATGTTGAAGCTTGGCTGGCTATTAAGTCATGTCTAATTCTTTTGGACCGAAGCTTCCACTTATCATTGCAGCTATTGGAGGAGCCTTTGGATTCTCATTTATAATTCTGTGCTAAAGCTTGGCTGGCCATTTGGCCATGTCTAATTTTTTTGGACCGAAGCCGTAGACTAACATTGCATGAATCCTGGAATTCTTATTAAAAATTTTGAATTTCTTTATTTTCTTTTTCTAAAATAATTTCGAAAAAATACAAAAAGTTTAATAAAATCATAAAAACCAAAAAAAATTTTGTGTTTCTTGTTTAAGTCTTGTGTCAAATTTTAAGTTTGGTGTCAACTGTATTTTTTTTATTTTTTTTTAAATTTTCGAAAATTCATGCATTATGTTCTTCATGATCTTCAAGTTATTCTTGATGATTTTCTTTGTTTGATCTTTACATTTTCTTGTTTTGTGTCTTTTCTTATTTTTCATATGCATTTTCAAATTGTTAGTGCCCTAGTACAAAAGTTCTTAAGTTTGGTGTCTTGCATGTCTTTCTTTTCTTAAAAATTTTCAAAAATATGTTCTTGATGTTCATCATGATCTTCAAAGTGTTCTTGGTGTTCATCTTGACATTCAAAATATTCTTGCATGCATTATTTGTTTTGATCTTAAATTTTTATGTTTTGTTTTATTTTGTTGTTTTTCTCTCTCCTCATTAAAAATTCAAAAGTAAAAAAAATATCTTTTCCTTATTCTTCTCATAATTTTCGAAATTTTGAGTTGACTTGGTCAATAATTTTTAAAATTTAGTTGTTTCTTGTTAGTCAAGTCAAAAATTTCAATTTAAAAACTTTATCTTTTCAAATCTTTTTCAAAATCAATTCTTTTTCATTTTTTTTATGATTTTCGAATTTCATTCTTAAAATTTTTCAAAATCTTTTTTATTTTTTTAATGTTTTCAAAAATTTTAAAACTAATTTTTCAAAATCTTTTTCTTAATTTTATTTCATATTTTTGAAAATCCTTGCTAACAATTAATATTTTGATTCAAAAATTTCAGGTTTTTTACTTTCTTGTTAAGAAATGTTCAATCTCTAAATTCTAGAATCATATCTTTTAGTTTCTTGTTAGTCAAGTCATCAACTTTAATATTAAAAATCAAATCTTTTTTATTTCTTTTTCAATTCTTTTTCAAAATAAATTTCAATCATATCTTTTTAAAATTTTAATTTCAAAATATTTTTCTAACTTCTTATCTTTTCAAAATTTATTTTCAAATCTTTTTCAACTAACTACTTGACTTGTTTGTTTTAATTTTAAAAAGTTTATTATTTCTTATCTTTTTCAAAACCACCTAACCACTTTTCTACTTCTAATTTTCGAAAATCACTAACTACTTTTTCAAAAATCTTTTTAATTAACTAATTGTTTTAGTTTTTAATTTTCTTGTATTTATTTTTCAAATTTTCGA
This sequence comes from Arachis ipaensis, assembly GCF_000816755.2. NCBI lineage: Eukaryota > Viridiplantae > Streptophyta > Magnoliopsida > Fabales > Fabaceae > Arachis > Arachis ipaensis. The sequence continues at coordinate 38,415,966 of NC_029785.2, read as the reverse complement.
AAATAACTTAATTAATTAAATAAAAATAAAAAGATTTTCTTTTTCCTCTTCTTAAAATTCGAATACTCTCTCTCTCTCATCTCTTTCTATTTATTTTATTTATTTACTAATATTTCTCTTCTACTCATCTAATAATTCGAATCCTCTCCCTCTCTCTGTGTTTGAATTCTTCTTATTCTTTCTACCTCATTCTTCTATTTTTCTTTTCCTCTGACACATAAAAGAATCTCTATACTATGACATAGAGGATTTCTCTTCTCTCTTTGTTCTCTTCTTTTTCATATAAGCAGGAACAGGGATAAAGATATTCTTGTTGAAGCTTATCCTGAACCTGAAAGGACTCTGAAGAGGTAGCTAAGAGAAGCTAAAGTACAACACTCCGGAGAGGACCTTACAGTAAATTTCAAAAAAGAGGCAGACATGGCAGCCGAACCTGAGAACAGTGGTGGAGATGCAAGGAAGATGCTTGGTGACTTTACTGCACCAACTTCCAACTTCTATGGAAGAAGCATCTCAATTCCTGCAATTGGAGCAAACAACTTTGAGCTTAAGCCTCAATTAGTTTCTCTAATGCAGCAGAATTGCAAGTTTCATGGACTTCCATTGGAAGATCCTCATCAGTTCTTAGCTGAATTCTTGCAAATCTGTAACACTGTTAAGACCAATGGGGTTGATCCCGAGGTCTACAGACTTATGCTTTTCCCCTTTGCTGTAAGAGACAGAGCTATGATATGGTTGGACTCACAACCTAGAGAAAGCCTGAACTCTTGGGAAAAGTTGGTCAATGCTTTCTTGGCTAAATTCTTTCCACCTCAAAAGATGAGCAAGCTTAGAGTGAAAGTCCAAACCTTCAGACAGAAGGAAGGTGAGTCCCTCTATGAAGCTTGGGAAAGATACAAGCAATTGATTAGAAGGTATCCTTCTAACATGCTTTCAGAATGGAGCATCTTAGGTATATTCTATGATGGTCTGTCTGAATTGTCCAAGATGTCATTGGACCACTCTGCTGGTGTATCTTTTCATCTGAAGAAAACACCTGCAGAATCTCAAAAACTCATTGAAATAGTTGCATATAACCAGTTCATATATACTTCTAAAAGAAATCCTGTGAATAATGGGATGACTCAGAAGAAAGGAGTTCTTGAGATTGATACTCTGAATGCCATATTGGCTCAGAATAAAATATTGACTCAGCAAGTCAATATGATTTCTCAGAATATGACTGGAATATAAGCTGCATCCGGCAGTACTAAAGAAGCTTCCTCTGAAGGAGAATCTTATGACCTTGAGAATCCTGCAATGGAAGAGGTGAATTACATGGGAAAATTCCATGGAAATACCTATAATCCTTCATAGAGAAATCATCCAAAATTCTCATGGAAGGATCAACAGAAGCCTCAACAAGGCTTCAATAATAATAATGGTAGGAGAAATAGGTTTGGCAATAGCAAGCCTTTTCCATCATTTTCTCAGCAACAGATAGAGAATTCTAAGCAGAGCCTCTCTAACTTAGCAACCATAGTCTCTGATCTATCTAAGACCACTCTCAGTTTCATGACTGAAACAAGGTCTTCCATCAGAAATTTGGAGGCACTAGTGGGTCAGCTGAGTAAAAGAGTTACTAAAATCTCTCATAGTACTCTCCCAAGCAATACAGAAGAGAATCCAAAGAGAGAGTGCAAGGCCATCAATATATCCAAAGTGACCGAACCTATAGAGGAGGAAGAGGCAGTGATTTACAGTGAGGAAGACTTTAATGGACGTCCACTGACCACTAAAGAGTTCCCTAATGAGGAACCAAAGGAATCTGAGGCTCATACAGAGACCATAGAGATTCCACTGAACTTACTGTTGCCATTCATGGGCTCTGACGAGTATTCTTCCTCTAAAGAGGATGAAGATATTGTTGAAGAGCAAGTTGCTCAGTATCTAGGAGCAATCATGAAGCTGAATGCCAAGTTTTTTGGTAATGAGACTTGGGAGGATGAACCTCCATTGCTTATCAATGAACTAAATACCTTGGTTCAGCAAACTCTACCTCAAAAGAAACAGGATCCTGGTAAATTCCTAATTCCCTGTAACATAGGCACCATGACCTTTGAGAAGGCTCNGGAGGATGAACCTCCATTGCTCATCAATAAACTGAATGCCTTGGCTCAGAAGAAATTACCTTAGAAGAAACTGGATCCTGGAAGGTTCTTAATACCTTGTACCATAAGCACCATGACCTTTGAGAAGGCTCTGTGTGACCTGGGGTCAGGTATAAACCTCATGCCACTCTCTGTAATGGAGAAACTAGGGATCTTTGTGGTACATGCTGCAAGAATCTCACTATAGATGGGAGACAAATCAATGAAACATGCTTATGGACTTTTAGAGGATGTCTTAGTGAAGGTTGAAGGCCTTTACATCCCTGCTGACTTCATAATCCTAGACACTGGGAAGGATGAGGATGAATCCATCATCCTTGAAAGACCCTTCCTAGCCACAGCAAGGGCTGTGATTGATGTGGATAGAGGAGAGTTAGTCCTTCAATTGAATGAGGACTACCTTGTGTTTAAGGCTCAAGGATCTTCTTCTGTAAACATAGAGAAGAAGCATGAAAAGCTTCATCCAATTCTCTCCATACAGAGTCAAGTAGAGCCCTCATATTCAAACTCTAAGTTTAGTGTTGGGAGGCCACAATCATGCTCTGAGTATCTGTGAAGCTCTGTAAGAGCTTACTGTCAAGCTATTGACATTAAAGAAGCGCTTATTGGGAGGCAACCCAATCTTATTTATCTATGTTAATTACTTTTTCATTTCATTTTCCATTATTAGTTTATGTTTTCTTTAGGTTGATGATCATGTGGAGTCACAAAAATAGCTGCAAAATTAAAGCAGAATAAAAAATAGCATCAAAAATAGCACACCCTGGAGGACAGGCTTACTGGCATTTAAATGCCAGTAAGGATAGCAGAATGGGCATTTAACGCCCAGTCTGGCAGCATTCTGGGTGTTAAACGCCAGAATTGGTAGACAGACTGGCGTTTAACGCTAGAAAAGGGTGTCTGGCTGGTGTTAAAAGCCAAAAAGGGGGCATCAGCCTAGCATTTAACGCCAGAAAGGTGCAGGGACCAGAATTTCTTGACACCTCAGGATCTGTAGACCCCACAGGATCTCCACCTACCTTAACTCACTCTCTCTCCTCTTCACACCTTTTCATAACACTCTTCCCCAAATACCCTTGACCAATCACATCAATACCTATTCCCCAAACACCATTCACCTATCAAGTCCTACCCTCTTCCCCATAATCTCTTCACCACTCACATCCATCCACTATTCCCCAAAAACCCATCATAAAACCCCACCTACCTCACCATTCAAATTCAAAATATTTTCCTCCCAAAACTAACCCCTTCTTACACGAATTCCCTCTCTCTCTTACCCTATAAATACCCCTCCTTACCACCTTTAATTTCACACATCATAAACACTTAAACCCCACCTTGGCCAAACTCAAAACACCCTTCTATCTCCTCTATTTCTTCTTCTTCTCCTCCTTTCTTTCTTCTTTTGCTCGAGGATGAGCAAACCTTTTAAGTTTGGTGTGGGAAAAAGCTCTGCTTTTTTTTTCCATAACCATTAATGGCACCTAAGGCTGGAGAAACCTCTAGAAAGAGGAAAGGGAAGGCAGTTGCTTCTACCTCCGAGTCATGGGAGATGGAAAGATTCATCTCAAAGGTCCATCAAGACTACTTATATGAAGTTGTGGCCAAGAAAAGGGTGATCCCCGAGGTCCCCTTCATGCTCAAAAAGAGTGAATATCCGGAGATCCGATGTGAGGTTCGGAGAAGAGGTTGGGAAGCTCTCACCAACCCCATCCAACAAGTCGAAATTTTAATGGTTCAAGAGTTCTATGCTAATTCATGGATCACTAAGAACCATAATGAAAGTATGAACCCAAACCCAAAGAAATGGCTCACAATGGTTTGAGGGAAATACTTGGATTTTAGTCCGGAAACCGTGAGGTTGGCATTCAACTTGCCAATGATGCAAGGAGATCCTCATCCTTTCACTAGAAGGGTCAACCTTGATCAAAGGTTGGACCAAGTCCTCACAAACATTTGTGTGGAAGGAGCACAATGGAAGAGAGACTCAAAAGGCAAGCCGGTTCAATTGAGAAGGCTTGACCTCAAACCTGTGGCTAGAGGATGGTTGGAGTTCATCCAACGCTCTATCATTCCTACTAGCAACCGGTCCGAAGTAACTGTGGATCGGGCTATCATGATCCATAGTATCATGATTGGAGAGGAAGTGAAAGTTCATGAGATCGTACCTCTAGAACTATACAAGGTGGCTGACAAGCCCTCCACTTTGGCAAGGTTAGCCTTTCCTCATCTCATCTGTCACCTATGCAATTCAGCCGAAATTGTCATAGAGGAAGACATCCTCATTGAAGAGGACAAGCCCATCACTAAAAAGAGGATGGAGCAAACAAGAGAGCCCGCTCATGGACCTCAACAAGAGCATGAGGAAATTCCTTATGAAGAAATTCCTGAGATGCCTCAAGGGATACACTTTCCTCCACAAAGCTATTGAGAGCAACTCAACACCTCTTTAGGAGATTTGAGTTCCAACATGGAGCAACTAAGGATGGAGCACCAAGAGCACTCCATTATCCTCCATGAAATCAGAGAGGACCAAAGAGCCATGAGGGAAGAGCAACAAAGGCAAGGAAGGGATATTGAGGAGCTCAAGCACTCCATAGGATCTTCAAGAGGAAGAACTAGCTGCCGTCACTAAGGTAGACCCGTTCTTTAATTTTCTTGTTATTATTTTTCTATTTTTCGTTTCTATGCTTTATGTTTTGTCTATGTTTGTGTCTTTATTACATGATCATTAGTGTCTAGTGTCTATGTCTTAAAGCTATAAATGATTCCATGAATCGCTCACCTCTCTTAAATGAAAAAAATGCTTTTATTTGCAAAAGAACAAAAAGTATATGAATTTCGAATTTTATCTTGAAATTAGTTTAATTATTTTGATGTGGTGGCAATACTTTCTGTTTTCTGAATGTTTGCATAAACTGTGCATGTTTGAAGTTGGAATTAAGAAAAGTTGGCTCTTGAAAGAATAATGAAAAAAGAGACATGTTATCGGTAATCTGAAAAATCATAAAATTGATTCTTGAAGCAAGAAAAAGCAGTGAAAAACAAAAGCTTGCGGAAAAAAAAAAAGAAAAAGAAAAAGCAAGCAGAAAAAGCCAATAGCTCTTTAAACCAAAAGGCAAGAGCAAATAGCCAATAACCCTTTAACTAAAAGGCAGGGGTAAAATGGATCCAAGGCTTTGAGCATCAATGGATAGGAGGGCTCAAAGGAATAAAATCCTGGCCTAAGCGGCTAAATCAAGCTGTCCCTAACCATGTGCTTGTGTCATGAAGGTCCAAGTGAAAAGCTTGGGACTGAGTGGTAAAAGTCATGATCCAAAGAAAAAGAGTGTGCTTAAGAACTCTGGGCACCTCTAACTGGGGACTCTAGCAAAGCTGAGTCACAATCTGAAAAGGTTCACCCAGTTATGTGTCCGTGGCATTTATGTATCCGGTGGTAATACTGAAAAACAAAATGCTAAGGGTCACGGCCAAGACTCATAAAGTAGCTGTGTTCAAAAATAAAAAAGAACTTAACTAGGAAAATCAATAACATTATCTGTATTTCTGAGTTCCTAAAGAGGCCAACAATTCTAAACTCCAATGGATAGAGAGATACCAAAACTATTCAGAGGCAAAAAGCTACTAGTCCTGCTCATCTAATTAAAACTAATTTTTATTGATATTTTTGAAATTTATTGTATTTTCTCTTCTTTTTATGTTATTTTGTTTTTGGTTGCTTGGGGACAAGTAAAAATTTAAGTTTGGTGTTGTGATGAGCGGATAATTTATACGCTTTTTGCCATTGTTTTTAGGTAGTTTTTAGTATGTTTTAGTTACTTTTTGTTATATTTTTATTAGTTTTTATGCAAAAATCACATTTCTGGACTTTACTATGAGTTTGTGTGCTTTTCTATAATTTCAGGTATTTTCTGGCTGAAATTGAGGGAACTGAGCAAAAATCTAATTCAGAGGCTGAGAAAGGGCTGCAGATGCTGCTGGATTTTGACCTCTCTGCACTCAAACACGTTTTTCTGGAGCTACAGAAAATCAATTGGCACGATCTTAATTGGGCTGAAAAGCTAACATCTTGGGCTTTCCAGCAATGTATAATAGTTCATACTTTTCCTGAGATTTGATGGCCAAAATTGGCGTTCAACGCCAGCCAGAGACCCCTTTTTGGCAAAAAATGCCAGAACTAGCACCAGAACTGGAGTTAAATGCCCAAACTGGCATCCAAGCAGGCCTTTAACTCTAGAAAAGGCCTATGCACGTGTAAAGCTCAATGCTCAGCCTAAGCACACACCAAGTAGGCCCCGGAAGTGGATTTCTGCACTATCTGCACTTAGTTACTTATTTTCTGTAATCCTTAGTAACTAGTTTAGTATAAATAGCCCTTTTTACTATTGTATTCGTATCATCTTATGCCATTTTTCACATTGGGAGGCTGGCCACACGGTCATGCCAAGACATTTTTCTCTTATGTATTTTCTACGGTGGAGTTTCTACACCTCATAGATTAAGGTGCGGAGCTCTGCTGTTCTTCATGAATTAATGAAAGTACTATTGTTTCTCTTTCAATTCACGCATGTCTCTTCTCCAAGATATACTCTCGTTCTTAATTCAGTTAAGTCAGAATGAAGGGGTGACCCGTGCAATCACTCACTATCTTCATTCCTCGCTTGGCCAAGATCTGCGTGCCTGATAACCACAAGCGGTCTACATGATGTTTAACGTAGTTATTGGACGATAGCTGGAGTATAATCTCTTAGGCCTCTAGTTTGTGACTTTGACTTGCATCTCCTGACAATAGAGTAGTCAAACTCACAAAGATCAGAACCTTCGTGGTAAAGGCTAGAACAAACGAGCTTCAAACTCACGAATGTTGGGCGTAGTGACAGTGTGCAAAAGGATAGAGAGATCCTATTCCGACACAAGTGAAAACTGACAGATGATTAGCCGTGCGGTAGCTATGCCTGGTATTTTTCATCTGAGATGAGAGATCCGACAGATGATTAGCCGTACAGAAGCCATGCCTTGATCATTTTCACTGAGAGGACGGATGGTAGCCATTGACAATGGTGATCTACCAACATATAGCTTGCCATGGAAGGGAGCACGCATGATTGGATGAAGACAATAGGAAGGTAGAGGTTCAGAAGCAACAAAGCATCTCCAAATGCTTATCTGAAATTTCCACCAATGAATTACATAAGTATCTTTATTTTAACTTACATTTTATTTATCTTTCAATTATCAAAACTCATAACCAATTGAATCCGCCAGACTAAGATTTACAGGATGACCATAGCTTGCTTCAAGAGGGCAATCTCCGCGGGATCGACCCTTACTCGCGTAAGGTTTTATTACTTGGACGACCCGGGGCACTTGCTGGTTAGTTGTACCGGAGTTGTGAAAAGTGTGATCACAATTTCGTGCACCACACATGCAGTCAAAAAATTGTACACCCTCTATAGTAATAGTAACCATGCATGGACCTGGATCACCACATTTTTCCGGTATAGCACCCATTAAAGCAGAAATAGAGCTACCTAGAGGAATAGTTTCTAAATCATGTATTTTATCTTTATTCATGCATAAAGCTTTTAGAAACTTAGCATACTTAGGTACCTAGCGAATGGCATCAAAAAGGGGAATAGTTACCTCAACCTTTTTGAAGATCTCCACCATCTTGGGGTCTAGCTCTATCTGCTTTCTGGATTTACTAGCAAGGTGTGGAAAAGGAATGGGGCTTCTCTTGTAACCTCATCTTCCCTTGGTACTCCATTCCTTGGTTGAGCTACTTCTTCTTCAACTATGTCTCGTACTTCATCATCTTCTTCAGCATCTTCTACCTCAACAATGTCTTCAACATGAATGTCTTCTTTTGAGCTCAGCTCCTCATGACTCCTCTTTTGCAGTGTGGTTTCGAACCTCAAAGTAATGGCATTGATTCCACCCTTTGGGTTAGGTAAGGGTTGAAAGGGAAGTGTACTTGAGCTTGAAGACTGATTGTTAGGGGTAGAAGATGGTTCTAACCGGGAGATGAGAGCTTGTAGAGTAGAGCTAAGACCGTTTATGGTAGAGTTAAGTGTATTTTAAATGTCTTTTTGTCCTTGCACAATAGAACGAAGCATCTCATCATTGGAAGAGGAAGGGGTAAGTAATTTGAGGGGCTTGCTGTTGGTTGTTTTGAGGTGCCTGGGCTTGCCTTTGGTGAGGTGCTCGGTAAGGCTGGCTGATAAAAAGGTGAATTTTTGCCGGTTTAGAATCGAAAATCAACTCATTAGTAGCATAGTCCAAACCAACAAAGAATTCCCTTAACCAAATAATAAATTCAATACAAAATATAAACCGAGATCAAGAGTATTTCAACCTTGGGTCGTTCTCCCTAGGATGCAAATGAAATGTTATGCTTTTGGTTGTTAAAGAGAACAAAAGGGGGTTTTGTGCAAGTCGAAGAACAAAATATTAAAAGAACTAAGAAATAAAAGAACTAAGGAATGCTCAAAATTGGAAATTAATGCAAGCAAAGGTGAATATGGTCAAAACAAGTGAAAATGCTATAAATGCAATAAAAAGCCTTGACATGGGAATGAGTATCCAAGGAATCCTATCATCGCCATAACCACAACTATGGTAATTATCATGAGTCAATCTCGCCTAGTTAACCCCAATCATCGAGGAGTAAGTCAAGCAAGCATAATTGACCTTAATCCATAAGTCCTAACCAACTTACCAAACTAGTTGATAAAAGGCTAGCGTCAATGGAAACAAGAGTCAACTAACTACCCAAGAATTACCACTAAATGTCAGACATTATGACTCCAATATCCTAGGGACTCAAACCACAAGCCAAGGTGGGAAAATCTACTCAAAATCTAGAGTTGGCATTTTCACAAACACCTTGTGTGCACAAAAGTAAAACATGAAAAATTGCAAAGTAAAATGGAAAACTATGACCAACTATCAACAAAACCAAACATAAACAAGCAATCAAACATAAAGGAAGCATGAAACAATAAATTCATCAATCAAAACTTCAAGAACTCAAAATTGCATATATAAACAAAGTGCTTGAACCATAAGAAAATAAAGACAAAGGTAATGTAATTAAGGAGAAGATCAAGAGTACTTACAAGTAAAGAAGCAAAAATCCAAAATCAAAGCTTGCTATAAAATGCTATAATGGAAATTGATAAACCCTAGGAGAGCTTGCTACTCTACACTACTCCTACTCCTATGGAAGCTTCCTAATACTAAGAAAAACTATATCTAAAACCTAATTTAAGCTAATATGTTGATATATGTTGATTCTCCCCTTATATAGCACTTCAAAATCAGCATCCAAGGCTTCCAAAATGGCCCAAAAGGCCTCAGAATTCGAGAAGCACGTGCATCAATAATGAAATCACGTGTTGGGACCTGTGCGTATGCACAGGTGCCTGCATACGCACACATGGAAATTCCCGCTTGTGCGCGTGCACGCAGGGCTGTGCGCACGCACACTTCGTTGTGTGTGCTTTTCCTTGTTTTCTTCATGTTTTCTCCCTTGTACATGCTTTCTTCCACTTTTGGCTATCCATTTTTGCCTCCAAGGCCTGAAATCACTCACAAACCACATCACGGCATCGAATGGCATAAAAGTGGAATTAAAAATCACTAATCTAAGTATTAAAACGCATGTTTTCACATTTAAGATCAAATCAGGGATCAAACACAATAGTATGCTATTTGAGTGCTTAAGTGTGAGTTCATGTGCTAGAATCCATCCAAATCAAGCCAAAAATACATCGAAAAATATAGACTCATCAATGGCCTTGGTTCTGCTGTCTGTTGTTGTTCCACCTCTGATTTCCACCGTTATCTCTGCCTCCTTGATTGTAGTTGTCCCTCCATCCTTGGTTGGAATTATCTCTCCACCCTTGGTTGGAATTATCTCTCCATCCCTGGTTGGAGTTGTCTTGCCAACCTTGATTGTAGTTCGCACCTTGGTTATAATTACCACCTTGTTGATAATTCCCTTGATTCGGGTGGTTATAGTAGTTGCTAGTAGTTGCCAAGGTGTTGTCTTCTTGTTGGAATTGGGGACATTCATCAGTGTAATGAGAATAGCAAGCACATATTTCACACACTCTCTGAGGAACCAACTATTGACACTATTGTTGTGGAGGAGGCTGAGGTTGCTGTTGATTCAGTTGGAGCTGCTTCAGTATGTTGGTCATCTCTCCCGGAGTCTGTGTGAGAGCAACAATCTCACTACTAGAGGAAACCTCCACAATAGCCTTGGGATCGTTGATCAGTTGTCACGCTTTTATCGCCGTCTTGTACTTAGTCAGAGAGCCATTACTCGCAGCATCTAATATAGTCTTGTCTTGAGGCTTCATGCCCTGTGTGAAATAGCTAATCAACACCAACTGGTCAATCTTGTGGTGGGGACATGAATCTAGGAGATTCCTGAAGCGTTCCCAATACTCGTAAAGAGTCTCTGATTCGCCTTGGATAATGCAGAAAATTTCTTTCCTCAGTCTATCTGTAACTTCAGCCGAAAAGTATTTTTCCAGGAATTCCCTTCTGAGCAGATCCCAATTACTAACAACTTCTTTAGGTTGAGTGTAGAACCACTCCCTTGCCTTTCCCTCAAGAGAGAACGGGAAGGCATATAGCCAAATAGTAGTCTCATCTGCACCACGACTCCTAGTAGTTGAGCAGGCTGTCTGAAAATCTCTGAGGTGCTTGATAGGCTCTTGAGCAGGTAAGCCATGAAATTTAGGCAGTAGATTGATTAGCACAGTCTTCAGTTCAAAATCTGTAGCCAAATTTAGGTGACGTGCTTGATACGGTTGTAGTGTAAAGTCCGGAGCTCCTGCTTCCTGGAGAGTAATCCTTCTGAGCTCCGCCATATTACCTGCGCATAAATCAACAGAATCAGTAGAAGAGGAGCTTGTTTCTTCCTCAAATGGCACTTCAGATTCGCCCTCAGATAAGACTGGTGAATCGGTAGTAACCACTTCACCATCTTCAGAGGCTAACCGACGTTGAGCTCGCCTAATACATGAAATAGTTCTTTCAATTTCAGGATCAAACGCGGCTAAACTCGGATCAGGTAGTGAACGCGTCATTCAATGAAAAAAACATACAGCTCATGGTAATAAAATAAAATAAAATATGCAAATATGTAAATTTAAAAATATTTACACCAACCAATACACTGTTGCAACTCCCCGGCAACGACACCAAAAATTAACGCGCGGAAAATTGCCGATTAAGAATTTATAATGGAAATAACGTTGCAAGTACAGTTCTTAACCGACGAAAATTCCGCTTATTAATTTAAAACGAGTTGTCACAATTTAAGAATAAAATACTGGGTGTAGAATTCCCAGGTCATCTCGCAACGAGTTGACAAAAGAGTGCAATTTATTGGTCAGGAATCTTCTAAGAAATTTTAGAGTTGGAGGATGGAAGAATAAAATGATTATTAATTGAAGCTATGAAAATTAACAAGAGGTTTTTATATTTGAAATAAAAATCCTTGACTGGAGAAGATTAATTGGAAGTTCTATCCTTGTTCAATTTTCCCAAGTGTAATGGTAAGAGGTTGTTGTTTCTACTTAGTTATCCCTTACCGAATAAAAGAAAGTCAAGTAACTGAACCAACTCCGATTCATAAGTCCTAATCCTCTCCTATGGAAGTATTAGCGTTAGTGACTAGAGAGTCAGCCAACAACTTCCAATTACCAATTAACACTTGAGTATTCCAACTCAAGGGTCTCTATTAATCAACTCACGAATCAAGTTCGGAGTCTACCCGATTGACATGAATGCCATTTTCATAAACATATAAAGGGAATGGAAAGAAGACATGGTAATTTAAACAAAGTAATAACAGAAAATTAATTAGAGGTAAAAATAATTCTTCGCATTAATAAATTCCAAAATCAAAGATATCCATATGTGACTCTGAACAAATTGAATGAAAAATAAAAGAGTAAGCAAATAAGAAAGCAAACTGTAATAATAGAGATTTCAGACGGAGGTAGTAACTCTTCTCAATATTCAAATCAAAAGCATAAAACTAGAAATCTATGAATGTGAAGAACCATAGATGAAGTAGTGGTTTTCTCTCTAAGATTCAAAACCAACTAAAATTAAGTGAATGTCAATGTGTGTTGAGTCTCTGCTTGTCCCCTGGCTCTAGTCTGTGTTTCTAGGCCGAAAACTGGGTCCAAAATCAGCCCAAAATCGCCCCTAGCTTCTTCTGCAATTTCTGCACGTGGCGCACGTCACGCGTACGCGTAAGTCACGTGTACGCGTCGATGGTCTTCTGCGCGTGTCACGCGTGCACACTAGTCACGCGCACGCGTCGCTGTGCAATTTCGCCTCTCACGCAAACGCGTCAGGTACGCGTACGCGTCGCTGTGAAAAGCTCCAAGTCACGCGCACGTGTGAGTGATGAGCGGATAATTTATACGCTTTTTGGCATTGTTTTTAGTAGAATCTAGTTACTTTTAGGGATGTTTTCATTAGTTTTTATGTTAAATTCACATTTCTAGACTTTACTATGAGTTTGTGTGTTTTTCTGTGATTTCAAGTATTTTCTGGCTGAAATTGAGGGACTTGAGCAAAAATCAGATTCAGAGGTTGAAGAAGGATTGCTAATGCTGTTGGATTCTGACCTCCCTGCACTCAAAGTGGATTTTCTGGAGCTACAGAACTCAAATGGCACGCTTCCAATTGCGTTGGAAAGTAGACATCCAGGGCTTTCCAGCAATATATAACAGTCCTTACTTTGGCCATGTTTAGACGACGCAAAAGGGCGTTGAACGCCAGTTCTACGCTGCAGTCTGGAGTTAAACGCCAGAAACACGTCACGAACCAAAGTTGAACGCCAAAAAC
>NC_029785.2:38387368-38402129 GCF_000816755.2 Arachis ipaensis | reverse complement strand
TATGTTAAATTCACATTTCTAGACTTTACTATGAGTTTGTGTGTTTTTCTGTGATTTCAAGTATTTTCTGGCTGAAATTGAGGGACTTGAGCAAAAATCAGATTCAGAGGTTGAAGAAGGATTGCTAATGCTGTTGGATTCTGACCTCCCTGCACTCAAAGTGGATTTTCTGGAGCTACAGAACTCAAATGGCACGCTTCCAATTGCGTTGGAAAGTAGACATCCAGGGCTTTCCAGCAATATATAACAGTCCTTACTTTGGCCATGTTTAGACGACGCAAAAGGGCGTTGAACGCCAGTTCTACGCTGCAGTCTGGAGTTAAACGCCAGAAACACGTCACGAACCAAAGTTGAACGCCAAAAACACGTTACAACCTGGCGTTCAACTCCAGAAAGAGCCTCTGCACGTGTAACATTCAAGCTCAGCCCAAGCACACACCAAGTGGGCCCCGGAAGTGGATTTATGCATCAATTACTTACTTCTGTAAACCCTAGTAACTAGTTTAGTATAAACAGGACTTTTTACTATTGTATTAGACATCTTGGGACGTCTGGTTCTTAGATCATGGGGGCCATTGACCACGGTGAGATGATTAGATGATTAGCCATGCAGTGACAGCGCATCGGACCATTTTCACAGAGAGGATGAAAAGTAGCCATTGACAATGGTGATGTCCTTACATAAAGCCATCCATGGAAAGGAGTAAGATTGATTGGATGAAGACAGCAGAAAAGCAGAAGTTCAGAAGAACGAACGCATCTCCATACACTTATCTGAAATTCTCACCAATGAAATACATAAGTATTTCTATCTTTATTTTCTGTCTATTTATTATTTATTTTCGAAAACTCCATAATCAATTATTATCCGCCTGACTTAGATTTACAAGGTGACCATAGCTTGCTTCATACCAACAATCTCTGTGGGATCGACCCTTACTCACGTAAGGTTTATTACTTGGATGACCTAGTGCACTTGCTGGTTAGTTGTATCAAAGTTGTGAATGAAAAACGATTTATTAAGACGTGCGTACAGAGTTTTTTGGCGCCGTTGCCTGAGATCACAATTTCGTGCACCAAGTTTTTGGCGCCGTTGCCGGGGATTGTTTGAATTTGGACAACTGACGGTTCATCGTGTTGCTTAGATTAGGTAATTTTCTTCTTATTTTGTTTTCAAAAAGTTTTCAAAAATTTTTCAAAAATATTTTCTTCTTTTTCGTTTTTCCTAATTAATATTCGAAAAAAAAATTTTTTTTTTCAAAAATCTTTCAAAAATTTCTCATCTATTTTCGAAAATTATTTCAGAATTTTTAAGAATGAATTCTAGAGTTTCATAGAGCATGTTGAAGCCTGACTGGCTGTAAAGCCATGTCTAAATTCATTTGGACTGGGGCTTCCAACCCAACATTATCAAGAGCAAGCTAGTTGTTGCTAATCCACCTGCTGCTGCTCTTGATCCAAAAGATTTACATGCTAAAGCTTGACTGGCTATTAAGCCATGTCTAACCCTCAGATTGGAGCTTTAGAATAAGAGTGCAAGATTCCTGGAATTCATATTAAAAATCACAAAATCATAAAAAATAAAAAATATTTTGTGTTTCTTGTTTGAGTCCTGAGTCAATTGTAAGTTTGGTGTCAATTGCATACTCATCTTGCATTTTTCGAAAATTGCATTCATGCATTGCATTCATCATGATCTTCAAGTTGTTCTTGATAAACCTTCTTGATTGATCTTCATATCATATTGTTTTGTGTTGTATGATGTTTTTCATATGCATTCTTGCATTCATATTGTCTAAGCATGAAAATTTTCTAAGTTTGGTGTCTTGCATGTTTTCTTTGCATTGAAAATTTTTCAAAAATATGTTCTTGATGTTCATCATGACCTTCAAAGTGTTCTTGGTGTTCATCTTGACATTCATAGCATTCTTGCATGCATTCATTGTTTTGATCCATAATTTTCATGCATTGCATCATTTTTCATGTTTTTCTCCCTCATCTTTAAACATTCAAAAATAAAAAAATACCTTTCCTTTTTTCTCTCATAAATTTCAAAAATTTGGATTGACTTTTTCAAAAATTTTTAAAATTCAATTGTTTCTTATGAGTCAAATCAAATTTTCAATTTAAAAATCTTATCTTTTTCAAAATCCTTTTTCAAAAATCAAATCTTTTTCATTTTTCTTATTTATTTTCAAAAATTCTAAAAATATAATAACCAGTTCATGTACACTTCTAAGAGGAATCCTGTGAGTAATGGGACACCTCAGAAGAAGGGAGTTCTTGAAATTGATACTCTGAATGCCATATTGGCTTAGAATAAAATACTGACTCAGCAAGTCAATATGATTTCTCAGAGTCTGAATGGAATGCAAGCTGCATCCAACAGTACTCAAGAGGCATCTTCTGAAGAAGAAGCTTATGATCCTGCGAACCCTGCAATAGCAGAGGTGAATTACATGGGTGAACCTTATGGAAACACTTATAATCCCTCATGGAGAAATCACCCAAATCTCTCATGGAAGGATCAATAAAAGCCTCAACAAGGCTTTAATAATGGTGGAAGAAATAGGTTTAACAATAGTAAACCTTTTCCATCATCCACTCAGCAACAGACAGAGAACTCTGAACAAAATACTTCTAATTTAGCAAACTTAGTCTCTGATGTGTCTAAAGCCACTGTAAGTTTCATGAATGAAACAAGGTCCTCCATTAGAAATTTGGAGGCACAAGTGGGCCAGCTGAGTAAGAAGATCACTGAAACCCCTCCTAGTACTCTCCCAAGCAATACAGAAGAGAATCCAAAGAGAGAGTGCAAGGCCATTGATATAACCATCATGGCCGAATCCAAAGAGGGAGAGGAGGACGTGAATCCCAAGGAGGAAGACCTCCTGGGACGTCCAGTGATCAACAAGGAGTTTTCCTTTGAGGAACCAAAGGACTCTAAGGATCATCTAGAGACCATAGAGATTCCATTGAACTTCCTTATGCCCTTCATGAGCTATGATGAGTATTCTTCTTCTGAAGAGAATGAGGATGTTATTGAAGAGCAAGTTGCCAAGTTCCTTGGTGCAATCATGAAGCTGAATGCCAATTTATTTGGTAATGAGACTTGGGTAGATGAACCTCCCCTGCTCACCAATGAACTAAATGTATTGGATCAACTGAGATTGCCTCAGAAGAAACAGGATCCTGGAAAGTTTCTAATACCTTGTACCATAGGCACCATGACCTTTGAGAAGGCTCTATGTGACCTGGGGTCAGGAATAAACCTCATGCCGCTTTCTGTAATAGAGAAATTGGGAATCTTTGAGGTACAAGCTGCTAAAATCTCATTAGAGATGACAGACAATTCCAAAAAATAGGCTTATGGACAAGTAGAGGACATGTTAGTAAAGGTTGAAGGCCTTTACATCCCTGCTGATTTCATAATCCTAGATACTGAGAAGGATGAGGATGAATCCATCATCCTTGGAAGACCCTTCCTAGCCACAACAAGAGCTGTGATTGATGTTGACAGAGCTGAATTAGTCCTTCAATTGAATGAGGACTCCCTTGAATTTAAAACTCAAGGACATCCTTCTGTAAACATGGGAAAGAGGCACAGTAAGCTTCTCTCAAAACAGAGTCAACTAGAGCCCCCACAGTCAAACTCTAAGTTTGGTGTTGGGAGGCCACAACCAAATTCTAAGTTTGGTGTTGAACTCCCATATCCAAACTTTATGTTTGGTGTTGGGGAGTCTCAACAATGCTCTGAACATCTGTGAGGCTCCATGAGAGCCCACTGTCAAGCTGTTGACATTAAAGAGGCGCTTGTTGGGAGGCAACCCAATTTTTATTTATCTAATTATATTTTTTATTAGTTATATGTCTTCATAGGTTCATGATCATGTGGAGTCACAAAAACTACTGAAAAAATTGAAGAAAAATAAAAAACAGCATAAAAAAATAGAACACCCTGGAGGAGGAGTTCACTGGCGTTCAAACGCTAGTAAGGAGCATCTGTCTGGCGTTCAACGCCAGAACAGAGCATGGAGCTGGCGCTGAACGCCAGAAACAAGCATGAAGCTGGTGTTCAATGCCAGAAATATGCTGCATCTGGGCGTTGAACGCCCAGAACAAGCATCAATTCGGCGTTTAAATGCCAGAATTGCATGCAAAGGCATTTTACATGCCTAATTGGTGCAGGGATGTAAATCCTTGACACCTCAAGATCTGTGGACCTCACAGGATCATCTCAGGATCTGTGGACCCCACAGGATCCCCACCTTCCCTCCTAATAATCCTAGTTTTTTTCCACATCTTCTTCTTCATCTATTCTTTCTTCTTTTGCTCGAGGGCGAGCAACATTCTAAGTTTGGTGTGGTAAAAGCATAGCTATTTTTTGCTTTTCCATAACCATTGATGGCACCTAAGGCCAGAGAAACCTCAAAAAAAAAAAAAGAAAAAAAAAGAAGAGAAAAAGATGAGAAAAGGGAAGACAAAAGCTTCCATAGCTCAGTGGTAGAATATTTGACTGCAAATCAAGAGATCCCTGAGATACCTCAGGGGATACATTTTCTCCCACACAATTATTGGGAGCAACTAAGGATAGGAGCACCAAAATCAGTAGGGATCAAGCAACAGAGACAAGAAAGAGACATAGAAGAGCTCAAGGACATCATTGGGTCCTCAAGGAGAAAACGCCACCATCACTAAGGTGGACTCATTCCTTGTTCTTAAATTCTCTGTTTTTCGTTTTCTTTATGTTAAGTGCTTATCCATGTTTGTGTCTTATTACATGATCATTAGTATTTAGTAACTTTGTCTTAAAGTTATGAATGTCCTATGAATCCATCACCTCTCTTAAATGAAAAATGTTTTAATTCAAAAGAACAAGAAGTACATGAGTTTCGAATTTATCCTTGAACTTAGTTTAATTATATTGATGTGGTGACAATGCTTCTTGTTTTCTGAATGAATGCTTGAACAGTGCATATGTCTTTTGAAGTTGTTGTTCATGAATGTTAAATATGTTGGCTCTTGAAAGAATGAGGACAAGGAGACATGTTATTTGATAATCTGAAAAATCATAAAAATGATTCTTGAAGCAAGAAAAAGCAGTGAATACAAAAGCTTGCAGAAAAAAAAAAAAAAGAAGAGAAAAAGCAAGCAGAAAAAGCCAAAAGCTCTTAAAACCAAGAGACAAGAGCAAAAAGCCAATAACCCTTAAAACAAAAAGGCAAGGGCAAATAAAAAGGATCCCAAGGCTTTGAGCATCAGTGGATAGGAGGGCCTAAAGGAATAAAATCATGGCCTAAGCGGCTAAACCAAGCTGTCCCTAACCATGTGCTTGTGGCGTGAAAGTGTCAAGTGAAAACTTGAGACTGAGCGGTTAAAGTCAAGGTCTAAAGAAAAAACAGAGTGTGCTTAAGAACCCTGGACACCTCTAATTGGGGACTTTAGCAAAGCTGAGTCACAATCTGAAAAGGTTCACCCAATTATGTGTCTGTGGCATTTATGTATCCGGTGGTAATACTGGAAAACAAAGTGCTTAGGGTCACGGCCAATACTCATAAAGTAGCTGTGTTCAAGAATCATCATACTGAACTAGGAGAATCAATAACACTATCTAAACTCTGAGTTCCTATAGATGCCAATCATTCTGAACCTCAATGGTGAAAAGTGAGATGCCAAAACTATTCAAGAGGCAAAAAGCTACAAGTCCCGCTCATCTGATTGGAGCTATATTTCATTGACAGTTTGGAATTTATAGTATATTCTCTTCTTTTTATCCTATTTGATTTTCAGTTGCTTGGGGACAAGCAAAAATTTAAGTTTGGTGTTGTGATGAGCGGATAATTTAAACGCTTTTTGGCATTGTTTTTAGTATGTTTTTAGTAGAATCTAGTTACTTTTAGGGATGTTTTCATTAGTTTTTATGTTAAATTCACATTTCTGGACTTTACTATGAGTTTGTGTGTTTTTCTGTGATTTTAGGTATTTTCTGGCTGAAATTGAGGGACTTGAGCAAAAATCAGATTCAGAGGTTGAAGAAGGACTGCTGATGCTGTTGGATTCTGACCTCCCTGCACGCAAAGTAGATTTTCTGGAGTTACAGAACTCAAAATGGCGCGCTTCCAATTGCGTTGGAAAGTAGACATCCAGGACTTTCCAGCAATATATAATAGTCCTTTCTTTGGCCGATTTTAGACGACACAAAAGGGCATTGAACGCCAGTTCTACGCTGCAGTCTGGAGTTAAACGCCAGAAACACGTCACGAACCAGAGTTGAACGCCAAAAACACATTACAACCTGGCGTTCAACTCCAGAAAGAGCCTCTGCACGTGTAACATTCAAGCTCAGCCCAAGCACACACCAAGTGGGCCCCGGAAGTGGATTTATGCATCAATTACTTACTTCTGTAAACCCTAGTAACTAGTTTAGTATAAATAGGACTTTTTACTATTGTATTAGACATCTTGGGACGTCTGGTTCTTAGATCATGTGGGCTGGCCATTCGGCCATGCCTGAACCTTTCACTTATGTATTTTTAACGGTAGAGTTTCTACACTCCATAGATCGACTGTGACGAACTTCAAACTCGCGAGTGCTGGGCGTAGTGACAGACGCAAAAGGAGGGTGAATCCTATTCCAGTATGATCGAGAACCTCAGATGATTAGCCGTGCCGTGACAGAGCATTTGCACCATTTTCACAACAGGATGGGATGCAGCCATTGACCACGGTGATGCCTCCAGATGATTAGCCATGCAGTGACAGCGCATCGGACCATTTTCACAGAGAGGATGAAAAGTAGCCATTGACAATGGTGATGTCCTTACATAAAGCCAGCCATGGGAAGGAGTAAGATTGATTGGATGAAGACAGCAGGAAAGCAGAAGTTCAGAAGAACGAACGCATCTCCATACACTTATCTGAAATTCTCACCAATGATATACATAAGTATTTCTATCTTTATTTTCTGTCTATTTATTATTTATTTTCGAAAACTCCATTATCAATTATTATCCACCTGACTGAGATTTACAAGGTGACCATAGCTTGCTTCATACCAACAATCTCCGTGGGATCGACCCTTACTCACGTAAGGTTTATTACTTGGACGACCCAGTGCACTTGCTGGTTAGTTGTATCGAAGTTGTGAATGAAAAATGATTTATTAAGACGTGCGTACAGAGTTTTTTGGCGCTGTTGCCTGAGATGACAATTTTGTGCACCAGTGAGCCATGCGTCCGTGTCGATCTTCACTGGTCATCTCCTTTATTTCATGTGTTCCTTCCATTTTTGCAAGCTTCGACTCCATCCTCTAAGCCATTCCTGCCTTATATATCCTGAAAACACTTAACACACAAATCACGGCATCGAATGGTATAAAGGGGAATTAAAAATACACAATTTAAAGGTTTAGGAAGCAAGTTTTCAATCATAGAATAAAATTGGGAAGGATTTAAAACCATGCAAATTGTATGAAAAAGTATGCAAAGAGTTGATAAAAACCACTCAATTTAGCACAAGATAAACCATAAAATAGTGGTTTATCAAGCGGTCTCACTACTAGAGGAAACTTCCGCAATAGCCTTGGGATGATTATTCCTTTACCTTGCATTTCGGGTAGACTCAGCTAGATCAGTGATCAATTGTCATGCTTCTGTCACCATCTTGTACTTCGTCAGAGAGCCATTACTTGCAGCATCTAAGATGGTTTTGTCTTGAGGCTTCATGCCTTGGCAGAAATAGCTAATCAACACCAACTGGTCAATCTTGTGATGGGGACATGAGTCTAGGAGATTCCTGAAGCGTTCCCAATGCTCGTAGAGAGTCTCTGATTCGCCTTGGATGCAGGAAATTTCCTTCCTCAGTCTATCTGTAACCTCTGCTAGAAAGAACTTGTCCAGGAATTCCTTTCTGAGCAAATTCCAATTAGTAACAATAGCTTCCGGTTGAGTGTAGAACCACTCCCTTGCCTTTCCCTCGAGAGTCAATGGGAAGGCATATAACCAAATAGTAGCCTCATTCACACCATGCCGCCTAGTAGTTGAGCAAGCTGTCTGAAAATCTCTAAGGTGCTTGATAGGCTCTTGAGCAGGTAGCCCATGAAACTTAGGCAGTAGATTAATCAATGCAGTCTTCAGTCCAAAATCCATAGCCAAATTTGGATGACGTGCTTGATATGGTTGTAGTGTAAAGTCCGGAGCTCTTGCTTCCTGGAGAGTAATCCTTCTAGGCTCCGCCATAGTATCTACACTTAAATCAATAGAAGAAGTGTCAATAGAATCAGTAGAAGATGAGCTAGTTTCTTCCTCAAATAACGCTTCAGACTCAACCTCATATAAGACTGGTGAATTGAGTGAAACCCCTTCACCACCCTCAGAGTCTAACCGACGCCGAACTCGCCTAATACGTGAAATAGTTTTTTCAATCTCAGGATCAAATGTGGCTAAGCTCGGATCCGGTAATGAACGCGTCATTCAATGAAAGAAACATAGAGCTCATGGTAATAAAATATATTAAGAAAATTTAATAATAAAACTACTACTAATAAACAGAAAACACACCAATAAAAATAAAAATAAAATAAATAAAATGCAATTATGTAAATATAAAAATATTTACACCAACCAATAATTTAGCACACTGTCGCAACTCCCCGGCAACGGCGCCAAATATTGATCGGTGAAAAAATGTCGGTTAAGAAATTCTAATGAAAGCAACGTTGTCAGTACAGTCTTAACCAACGAAATTCTCACTATCAATTTAGTTTGTGTCACAATTGAAATTAAATAACTGGTCGTAGAATTCCCAGGTCATTTCCCAAAGCGTTGACACATCGGTGTAAATTATTGATCAGGAATTTTCTGAGTATTTTTAAGGTTGAGAACGGAAAAATTAAATAAGCAGAAATTAATGCAATGTATAATGACAAGAGGTGTTATGTATTTGAAATAAAAGATCTTGGCTAGGAGAAGATTAATTGGAGTTTCTATCCTTGTTGACCTTCCCAGGTATAATAGTAAAAGGTTGTTTCTTCCACTTAGTGATCCTCTAACTAATAAAAGAAAGTCAAGTAGGTAATACTAACTCTGATCCACAAGTCCTAATCATTTCACAGGGAAGGATTAGAGTTAGTGAAAATTGAGTTAACCAGTAATTTCCAATTACAAACTAATACTTGAGTATTCCAACTCAAGGGTTTCCAATTAATCAACTCCAAAGCCAAGTTGGGATCTCTACTCCATTAACATGAATGGCATTTTCACAAACATGTAAAGGGAATAAATAAGAGACATGGTAATTAAAATTAAATTAATAAAAGCAAATTTAGAGCTGATAATTAATTGAAAGAAATAAAACAAGTAATGGAATTAAATATAAAAATAGTTCATTACATTAATAAATTCAAAATCAATAATATCCAGATATGACCACAAGCAATTAAATGAAAAAAAAATAGTAGAGTGATAGAAAGGCAAACTATAACGATGAAGACTTCAATCGAAGGTAGTAGCAGCTCTCTCAATATCCAATCCAAAAGCAAAAAACTAAGAATGCTAAGAACCCTAGGAGAAGTAGTGTTTTTCTTCTCTAAAATTCAAAACTAAAACAAAAACTAAGTGAAAGTGAATGTCCCTTGAGTCTCCCCTTTCCCCCTGCCTATAGTATGTGTTTTTGGGTTGAAAACTGGGTCCAAATCAGCCCAGAAATTGCCCCTAGCATTTTCTGTAATTGCAGCACGTGACGCTCGTCACGCGTATGTGTCAGCCACGCGTACGCTGGACTTCTGCGCTTGTCACGCGTACGCGTTGCTGTATGATGCGCCAATTCATGCGCACGCGTCAGCCATGCATGCGCGTCGATCCTCGCTGCTCAGCTCTTTAGTTTCTTGTGTTTCTTCCACTTTTGCATGCTTCATTTCCATCCTCTAAGCCATTCCTGCCCTATAGAACCTGAAAACACTTAACACATAGATCACGGCATCGAATGGTAATAAAGGAGAATTAAAAATTGACAATTTAAAGGCCTCGGAAGCAAGTTTTCAATAATAACACAAAATTAGGAAGGAAATGAAAAACATGCAATTTCAATGAATAATTGTGAGATTAGTTGACACAAACCACTCAATTCAGTCCAAAATATATCATAAAATAGTGGTGTATTAGCCATCACTGTAGAAGCTGAGGCCAAACCTGAAGGGGATACTCTGGAGTTGAATGCCAGTAAGAAAGTCCTTACTGGGCGTTCAACGCCCTAGAAGCACCATTACTGGCGTTGAATACCAGTAAGGAAGACCTTAATAGGCATTCAACGCCCAAGGAGGCACTATCACTGGCATTGGACGCCAGTAAGGAAGACCGTACTGGGCGTTCAACGCCTAACAAGCCACCATCACTGGCGTTGAATGCCAGTGAAGGCATCCATGCTGGGCGTTCAATGCCCAAAGAAACATAAGTCCTGGCATTGAATGCCACAATAGGGATAGTTGGTAACCCCAAGCCCACTGAGAACTCTCCTATTGAAGAAATGATGGAACCCAAGGTTCATGAGGAGCCCGTTAAAAGTTCCTTGAATGCTTGGTTGAAGATCATAAAATCTGAAGAATACTCTTCCTCTGAAGAAGAAGAGGAAACTAGAGAAGAGCAAGTTGCTCGGTACCTAGGACTTCTCATGAAGCTAAATGCCAAGTTGTTTGGCACAGAATCATCAGAGGAAGAACCTCTAGTGCTAGAATACTCCTCCTCTGATGAGGAAGAAGAAACTAGGGAAGAGCAAATTACTCGGTACTTAGGAATTCTGATGAAGCTGAATGCCAAAGTATTTGGAATAGAGACATTGGAAGACGAACCTCCAGTGCTCACCAAGGAACTCAATGCAGCAGAAACTGCCTCAGAAGCTACCGGATCCTGGACGCTTCCTGATTCCCTGCACCATAGGCACCATTACCTTTGATAATGCTCTATATGACCTAGGGTCAAGCATAAACCTTTTGCCACTCTCTGTAATGGAGAAGTTGGGAATCTTTGAGGTACAAGCTGCAAGAATCTCACTAGAGATGGCAGATAAGTCAATGAAAAAGGCCTTTGGTCATGTAGAGGATGTCTTGGTAAAGGTTGAGAACCTTTACATCCCTGCAGATTTTATAATCCTGGATATTGGAGAGGAAGAGGATGAATCCATCATTCTTGGAAGACCCTTCCTAGTCACTGCCAATGCCATCATTGATGTAGCAAAGGGAGAGCTGATTCTACAGTTATGGGAGGACCACATCTTGTTCAAGATGCCTAACCCTAACTCTCCCTCTGAAAACAGAGAAACAGTTGTACAACACCTTGTGTTCCAACCTTCTCTCTCAGTACAAAGTTATACAGAGCCCCAGACACCAACTCTAAGTTTGGTGTGGAGCAACCATCATCAAGCTCTAAGTAGAATGGCAAAAAGAAAGTGCCTAAGGGCTGGAGGGATAAGAAAATCTCCATTGAAGGCCTCTCACTTGGCATGAGAGTCATCTTCACTGACAATCTAGTTATTCCACACACTGTGAATAGGATCCTATCTCTAGAACATGTGAAACTTATCCATGAGAGCACACGCAAGAAGTTTACTGTAAGGGACAAAATTCTGAGCCCCTATCCATCTCCGTAAGGAGCTAACTGTCAAGCTAGTGACATTAAAGAAGCGCTTGTTGGGAGGCAACCCATCAATAATTAATGTTTTCTTGTTTTTCTTTAAGTTTATATAAGTTATTTCAGTTTAATTTTCATATTTGTTTAAGTGTGTGATCATGTGCAGTAGTTAGAACAGAAATAGAAATAGTTAGAGCTGGAAACAGAACACCCTGGAGCAAAAACCTTGCTGGCATTGAATGCCAGCCAGGGAGCACACTGCTGGCATTGAACGCTAGCCAGGGAGCACACTGCTGGCATTGAACGCCAGCCAGGGAGCCTGAAGCTGGCATTGAATGCCCCAACAGAGGCACAGACCTGGCGTTGGACGCCAGGTAGGAACACCCCAATGGGCGTTCAACGCCCAATGAGAGGCACATAGCTGGCATTGAATGCCAGCCTGTAACACCCTACCACATAAAACTTTATGCTTAAGCTGTAAAACAGAGGTGGTGTGGTATTACGATCTCTAAAACAAATATATATATATATATATATATATATATATATATATATATATATATATAATAGTATTTGAAAGAGAGTAATATACGAGGAGCCTTGAAAAACAGTTAAAACAAAATCGCAAAATAAAAAGTGCAACGCTCAAGAAACGAGATTACTTGCGTGCTAGGAAACCTAGAGATCATAGATGTGACTAAGTAGAAAGTGGGGATGGAGGATCAAAAGTACAGAATATCAAGCTCCTAACTCAGCCTGCGAAGCTAAGGCTGGCCGGAGAATATTTACATATATATACATATCCGGAAAACCCAAAATACATAACTGAAACCCTAACTCTCCTTAAACCTCTAAGAGGGACAAAATATATACATAAACAAAAGAACCCAGGAAAAGAACCCAGGAACCACTCTGCTTCAGAAGCTCAGACACCTAGCGAGGTGCCTCTCGACCTACATCTGAAAAACAAAAACAAGTATGGGGTGAGAACCGGAGGTTCTCAGCATGGTAAAGGTGCCACACACATAATATATAAGGTCTTGGGAATCCTAGAGGCAATCTTAGAATGCCAACACTCAGATTAAAGAACTTAATTTATTAAATAGAAACCATAAAAGGGGTAGGTGTTTCTAAGGATTTCCAAACTTAAATTAAACCTATCTTTAACACTAAACCTGTCCACCTTTCCTCCGTTCCTCCATCTCTAATGATATTTCACAGACAAACAAACAGACAAGTTTAAGCACAAGTAGAAGGCAGGTAGTGCAAGTAACAAGTATAACAATTAGCAATATATATATATATAATGCATAGCAAACAAAACAAACAAAATGCACATGATGTATGCCTGTCCTATAGCTGATGAGGCTCATCTGTCAGTTATCAAGCCAACCTGACAAGTCCGGTTTGCTAAACCAAGGACTGTCCCCCGACACGCATCCCCAAGAGTCTATGCATAGCTTTTTCTCAAATATATATAAAATTGCTCAACAGGGGTCAACCTTCCTGGGAATTTAGAGTGCCCAGTCATATCTTACGTCGTGCAGTCAATAGAGTATCGAGTGTTGACCTGGAACACGTGGTGGCAGGCCACGGCACTTTACCCAGAAAAACTCGTATCTCAGATCAAATGAGTATATAATGCCATAATAATATTCATATCATTATAATCTTTGCAAAATCATATCATACATGCCATGATATCATATATACTCCAGTTATACTCATTTTCATATTTGTTTCACCACTTTCCTACTATACTTCACCCCCAAGTTATCTCAATTTCCTATCTCCATCCTAATACTAGACCTCATACTATGATTTGAGACTAAAAAGATGAAAATAGAGGTTTAGAAAAATTCGGTTTAAAAAATCAAAATCTAGTTTCGTATAAAATAGGGCCACGCGTACGCATCGGTACGCGTTTAGGTCAAGACGCGTACGCATAGGCTCGTACGTGCACGCATACGTGGGAGGCAGAAACTACCATATGCAAAGGGTGTTACGCGTACGCAAAAATCTCATGTCACGCGTACGCATGGGCGTATGTTTTACCAAAAATTTTACTAAGTTTGAAACCTGCAGATTCCCCATTTTAAACCTCAAACTTTCGACATGCATAACTTTTCTGTTTTAAATTATTTTTCCTTTGTTATTTGAACAGCGTAAGCTTGACAGACCCAATTTTTATACAGAATAAGTTTGAAATCATTTGGAGGTCCGGAAGCTAAGTTATGGGTCGCCGAAGTTCGGCCAAAAACCAATTTTCACAAAAACCTCAAAAGCTCATTTTCTCTTTAAAACTCTTTCCAGCCCAACTCATCATACCTATAATCATCAATATAGCACACTTTTGACAATATCACAATAATCTCCACAATCCTACCATTTCTTAATTCAATAACATCCCACTTCAACCTAAATTTCACAAGTTTATCAACAAACATCAACATACCACCCTATATATATATATATTGCCATGATCACAAGTTCTTCAAACATCATCACATTATCATTCATCATTCCAATAATAACAAAACCAAGTGAACACCACACATGCTCAAACCATCTTATTACTACTAAACATCCAATACACAATCATTCCAGCTTATCTTATGGTACTTTAACCTAAGTTTTCACACGACTTTATATATTATTTACGCGAAACCTAAGCCATACCTTGGCCAATTTCAACGTATTAACCAAGGCAATCCACAAGGCAAAAGGGGCAATGCTTCAATCACCAAAATTCAACTCCAACTCCACCAAGCTCTGATGCCAGGGCATTTTGGCCAGTTTCACTGACCTTTTCTTTATGGTTTTAGGGTAGTTTCATGCACTTTCTTAGGAAATAAGCAAGTTTTGGGTAGAATTTCACTTACATCTTGATTCAAGCTAACATTGTGATTTTTACATGAATTCATGAGAATTATGCATGAATTGAATAACAAATTGGATGATGCATGTCTCATAACTTGGATCAGAACTTTGATGCACTTTATTGCTTGATTTCAGGACAAAGGAAGCAAGGAAGAACCATGTTAGCAGCCACGTTAGTCTAACTAACGTGACCTCTAACGTGGAAGGGGAGCTAGCTTGCAACGTTAATGAGAAAAGTAATCGCCAATAACGTCCTCGAA
>NC_029785.2:38372943-38387343 GCF_000816755.2 Arachis ipaensis | reverse complement strand
GTTAACGTGAACTCTAACGTGGGAAGTAGGGGCATTTTGGAATGTTAGTGACAAAGGTAGGTGTCGCTAACGTTCTCGAAGATGTGGCAAGCCTACGTTAAAGGTCACGTTAGCCACACTAACGTGAACTCTAACGTAGGAAGAAAGGAGGATTCTCAAAGTTATTGAAAAAAGTAAGTCCCAATAACGTGTGCGAAGGACCAATAGGCAACGATAGTGGTCACGTTGATGCCACTAACATTGAAGTTAACGTGGAGCATCCTTGGGTTAGGAACGTTACTGAAAATGGTGATTGCCACTAACGTTCTCGAACCCACACTTTCACTTAACGTTAACGCCACTAACGTCCTAAGCTAGAATCCCTGCCTACTTCACACTTTCTCTCTGCAAGTAAAGCTAAGCCCACTGAAGAAGATAACTGCTTCAACTCAAGATCCAAAGGCCCATGTCCAAGACTTGAAGAGCCAACTAGAAGATCAGAAGAATAGTATAAATAGGGAGAGCTTTGAACTAGAAGAAAATCTTTTTGGCATTATTAGAATTACTCTCTGTATTTTACTTTCTCTGCAACTTTGAGTTTAATTCTCAGAATGTACTCTCCATCTATGCTTTTCATTCCCAGAGCTATGAACAACTAAACCCCTTTCATTGGGTTAGGGAGCTCTGTTGTAATTTAACGGATCAATAATAGTTTTCATTATCCTTATTCTCTCTTTTCTCTTGATCTTACTAGAAAGCTTTCAATCTTCATCCAATTGAGTAGTTATCTTGGAAAAGAAGCTATTCATACTTGGATCTCTTCTGAACCTTGGAAGAGGAATGAAGAGATCATGCTAGAATTACTTTCTCATGTTGGACCAAATTGGAGTTTGGGCGGATATGGTGACATATAATTCTCTCAATACTTTGATTTGGAAATACATGTGGTATAATCAGTGACCATACTTCATCTCTTCTCATGAGCAATTAGACCAAGGAATTGGCTATTGATCTGATTTGAGAGATTGAATTACCAAGGAATTGGAATTCAATCACTTAAGATTGCCAAGGAGATCAATGAATGCATTGATTGAGGAAGAGATGAAAATGAACTTGATCCGGAGAATGCAACATCTCCTAAGCCCAATGAACTCCCCATTTCTGATCTTACCCATTCTCTTTACTTTCTGCTATTTACTTTCATGCTAAATCCCCCTTCCCCATTTAAGATTCTGCAATTTACCTTTCGTCATTTATTTTCTGCAATTTACTTTCCCGCCATTTAATTTCCTGCAATTCTCAACCCAATTTCTCCTTAGCTCAACTAGAGCATTCTTTCAATTAAAGTTGCTTGACCAATCAATCCCTGTAGGATTCGACCTCACTCTATTGTGAGTTTTTACTTGACGACAATTCGGTATACTTGCCGAGGGAGATTTGTTAAAGGACAAGTTTCCGTGCATCAAGTTTATGGCGCTGTTGCCGGGGATTGATTTTGTATCAACAATGATTAAATTGGTGGATAACTAGATTGAGCATTTGTTTTTATTTTGTTTGATTTAAGTTCATTTGAGTAATTTACTTTCTGTTTAGCTATTTTCTTCCCTTTCCCCTACCCATTTTCTTAGTTGTTTACAATTCAGTCACTAACCCACTAACTGTTTGATATATTGCATCACTCACGCTAACAGCATTTCTGTAGAAATTACTATCTACACCTATCCTTCTTACTTGTGCCATGTTGGTTGTATGACAGGTAGAAGAAGCGGGGCTTCAACTTCCTTTAATTCTGAACCTGAGAGGACCTTCCTTAGATTAAGGAGGGAAGCAAGAGGAAAGAGAGTAGTTGGTGCTGAGGAAGAGGAAGAGTACTTTGAACCGGACATGGATGAGAATATGGAAAACCATCATGAAGAAGAGGCTCACAACCATGGCAGAGAAGGTCCAGCGCATTAGGCTGGGCAAGAGAGAAGAGTTCTGGGTTCTTACATCAACCCAAACCTAGGAAACTGTGGGAGCAGCATCCAAAGGCCAACCATACATGCCAACAACTTTGAACTAAAGCCACAACTCATCACCCTTGTTCAGAACAATTGTTCATTCGGAGGAAGTGTCCAAGAAGACCCCAATCAACATCTAACCACCTTCCTGAGGATATGCGATACTGTGAAGTCTAATGGTGTTCATCCTGACACCTATAGACTACTTCTGTTTCCCTTCTCACTCAAGGACAAGGCATCTAAATGGCTGGAATCCTTTCCAAAGGAAAGTTTAGCAACCTGGGAAGATGTGGTGAACAAGTTCTTGGCAAGATTCTATCCTCCTCAACGGATCAATAGGTTGAGAGCTGAGGTACAAACATTCAGGCAGCAGGATGGTGAGACTCTATATGAAGCATGTGAGAGGTTTAAAGACTTGACAAGAAGATGCCCGCCAGATATGTTCAATGAATGGGTGCAGTTGCACATTTTCTATGAAGGCCTTTCGTATAAATCAAAGAAGGCAGTAGACCACTCATCCGGGGGATCTCTGAACAAGAAGAAGACCATTGAAGAAGCCATAGATGTCATTGAGACTGTAGCAGAGAATGACTACTTCTATACTTCTGAAAGAGGCAACACTAGAGGAGTGATAAAGCTGAACAATGTGGATGCACTGCTAGCTCAAAACAAGATTATTACCAAGCAATTAGCTGACCTCACTAAGAAGATGGAGAGGAATCAAGTAGCAGCAATCACCACTTCAGCAGCAACCCAAGAAGGAGTGAATGAAGAAGCAAAGGGTGATCAGGAACAAGCCAACTACATTGGGAATTCACCTAGGCAGCACCATGACCCATACTCCAAAACATATAATCCTGGTTGGAGGAACCACCCAAACTTTGGGTGGGAAAATCAACAAAACCAAGGCCAAGATTATAGATGCCATAACCCCAACAACAATGCAACTCACCAACATTCCACACAGAGGTCATACCAACACCCACCCAACAACACTTCTCAACATCCATACCAAAGTCAAAATGGCCCTTCTCATCCTTCCAATCTCAACTCTCCATCATCAGAAGAAAGACTATCAAGGATTGAGACTCTACTTGAAGGCATATGCAACGAGATTCAAGATAACAAGGTGTTCAAAGAGGAGGTGCGAGCCAATATCAAGAATCAGGGAGACACCATCAAGAGGCTGGAATTTCAAGTAGGATACCTATCTGAGAAGATTTCCAAACCTACTGATAGCTTCCCAAGTTTTTCCTCAATTACTCAATGGTGGTGTAGAGAAGAGAATATACTCAAGGTTTCTTGACATATTTGCATCTCTCCATGTAAACATACCATTCATCAAGGCCCTCCAACAAATGCCCTCATACATTAAGTACATGAAGGAGCTGCTGACCAGGAAAAGCTCACTCAAGGGAGGACAAACCATAGTGTTGAACAAGGAGTGCAGTGCTCTCATTCAACCAGAGCTGCCTACAAAAAGGAAGGACCCAGGGAGTTTTCACATCCCCTGTGCCATAGGAGAAACAATGTTAGACAAAGGACTCTGTGATCTGGGAGCAAGCATCAACTTAATGCCTTTATCCCTTATGAAGAGGCTACAAATCAATGAGCTGATGCCCACAGACGTAGTCATCAGGCTGGCGGACAAAACTCAAAAACAAGCAATTGGAGTGGTTGAAAACGTGCTGGTGAAGGTTGGGAACTACTTCCTTCCCACAAACTTTGTCATACTGGAAATGGAAGAAAGTCACCTTCACCCAATCATATTGGGAAGACCATTCTTAGCTACAGCCAGAGCGCTCATAGATGTGGAGCGAGGAGAGCTAATACTAAGGATACATGACGAACAACTCACCTTCAACATCTTCAAACCCTCACAAGAAGCAAGTCAGGAAGGCAAGGAACTAAGGCCAGAGCATGACAGAGCAATGGTGGGAGAAAAAAGCATTGAAGCACAAGCTGTACACCCTGGATGCAAGAGGGGAAGATCTGAAGCATTACCAACCACCATGACAAAGGCAGAACGTCAAGCTAGTGACGCTAAAGAAGCGCTTTATGGAAGGCAACCCATATTTTACATGCTTTTAAAAGTAGTTAATAAAGCAAGGTTCAGGGATTTCAACTCAACTTGACATGCACTTGAATGAATCCTTTTGTGCTTAGGCTGTGTACGAAAGCCAAGGTAGTCTTCGAGGACAGCAACCCAACTTGGGTAAACCCTGGAAGGATGGTTACACTCCAGTGTATAACGTATGTGACACCCGCCCAACAACAAAGAATGCCTCAAATAGGGAGAAGAACACCACAAGAAGAACCTCACCGAGAAGAATCTCATCAAGAAGAATACCAACAAGAAGAGTACTATGATCCAACCAACATCAACTTGAATCACATTCATGGAGCCATTGAGGAGCTAGCGAGGAGTTATATGGAGGGACAAGAACAACAACTGCACGTTCAAGCCCAAAGGATGGATCGTCAAGAAGAACTGCTTTCTAAATGGATGAATCAACAAGGGGAGTGGCAGAAACAGCAAATGGAACACTACTCCCAGCTCACTCAAGCCATCAATCAAGTGACTGAAAGGCAAGAGCGTCAAGATAAATGCCTTGAAGAACTCAATCAACGACAGCTAGCTCAGACGAAGGCATTCAATGAGTTCAGCGTACTGAATGAAGGACGGCAACTACATAGGGAGGAGTTCAACATAAACACTCAAGTCAAGTTAAACTATATGTCTAGTCATATGCATAATCTACACTCTGCAATCCCTAGGTATGATGAGGTCCAAAAAGATCTCACAGAACAAGAGAAAAGGAAGGTGAAACAGCAAAAGAAAACATTGAAAAAGAAGATGGAAGATGCTGGCTTCTGGAAGAAGTTGATTGGAAAAAGCAAGGAAAGTGTGAGTGCAAGCACTCAAGAAAAACACAAAGAGGACAAACAGGAAGGAGAGCGCGAACAACCCCATGAGTAAAAGGTGGTGGAGTTCCCTCATTGTTCCATTTTTCTTTTTCAAGTCTTTTAAATAAGGAAAATCATGTATGAAATAGAACATGCTTCCATAGTAGCTTAGGAATTTTCAATTCTGTCTTTAAGTTTGTTTTTGCTTAGGTCTCTGCTTGCTAGTCAAGTTGCCTATTTTCATTTTCATCTTGCTTATTGTATGCTTGTCCTTTTAAGCTAAATAAAAAAAAAGAGATGTTATGAAAGACCAGAGTGGAGTTCAATTTGTGGAGTAAGTTCTTAGATTTGTGGTGTAGTAATCACTTAGCTAAGTTGGTTCACCAACAAGGTGGGAAGGCAACTATCTGTCTTGAATCATATGCTTGAAATACACCCCATGAGACTAGCTAAATAATAAGATCCTAATAAGAAAAAGGAAAAAAGCAATAAGGGTTGAAAAAGAAAGAAAAATTAATAAAGAATAAGGCTAGGCACCAAGGGCTTGAATCTTGAGGGATGTGTCTGTAGTGCTCTTGTACCAAGGATCTGCTTGGACTAATAAGTTCTTAGGAGTGCTTCATCACTTGGTAACTTGGGTTAACTAACCTGGGATTATCAACTAAAAATCCACTATCAAGAGCAACCTTGCTACAGAACATTTAGTAACCCAAAGAGGTGCTGGACACCAAGACCTCAAGGGAAGAAAATAATAAACCATGTGCCTGTGGTGTGCATGTATGGGGGAGAGAGACTTGAGGGAGTAAGTCCTTAGGGGTGCTTCAACACCTAGCACCTTGAACTAACTGGTTCGGGAGTGTTGGCTGAAAGCTTATTTTAAAGAGTCGCCCCCTCACAAATCACTTAGCCTAAGGATGCAATAGACCTTGGAAAGACAAAGGGATCAATGAATAACAGTCTCAAAGGGTGCAATCAAGTGAGTATTCCAAGGCATGATAAAGGTCTGAAAGCCAGTAAAGGAATGAACCTAAGTTGCTATGCATGAAACCCCATAAAACCAAGAACATGACTTCCACAATAATGATTCATTCATCTTGTCATTTCATTCATCATTCTCTTGTTCCAGTACTTGCTTAGGGACAAGTAAGCTTTAAGTTTGGTGTTGTGATGCCAGGGCATTTTGGCCAGTATCACTGACCTTTTCTTTATGGTTTTAGGGTAGTTTCATACACTTTCTTAGGAAATAAGCAAGTTTTGGGTAGAATTTCACTTACATCTTGATTCAATCTAACATTGTGATTTTTACATGAATTCATGAGAATTATGCATGAATTGAATAACAATTGGATGATGGATGTCTCATAACTTGGATCAGAACTTTGATGCACTTTATTGCTTGATTTCAGGACAAAGGAAGCAAGGAAGAACCACGTTAGCAGCCACGTTAGTCAAACTAACGTGACCTCTATCCTTGGGTTAGGAACGTTAGTGAAAAAGGTGATTGTCACTAACGTTCTCGAACCCACACTTTCACTTAACGTTAACGCCACTAACGTCCTAAGCTAGAATCCCTGCCTACTTCACACTTTCTCTCTGCAAGTAAAGCAAAGCCCACTGAAGAAGATAACTTCTTCAACTCAAGATCTAAAGACCCATATCCAAGACTTGAAGAGCCAACTAGAAGATCAGAAGAATAGTATAAATAGGGAGAGCTTTGAACTAGAAGAAAAGCTTTTTGGCATTATTAGAATTACTCTCTGTATTTTACTTTCTCTGCAACTTTGAGTTTAATTCTCAGAATTTACTCTCCATCTATGCTTTTCATTCCCAGAGCTATGAACAACTAAACCCCTTTCATTGGGTTAGGGAGCTCTGTTGTAATTTGACGGATCAATAATAGTTTTCATTATCCTTCTTCTCTCTTTTCTCTTGATTTTACTAGAAAGCTTTTAATCTTCATCCAATTGAGTAGTTATCTTGGAAAAGAAGCTATTCATACTTGGATCTCTTCTGAACCTTGGAAGAGGAATGAAGAGATCATGCTATAATTGCTTTCTCATGTTAGACCAAATTGGGGTTTGGGCGGATATGGTGACATATAATTCTCCGAATACTTTGATTTGGAAATACATATGGTATAATCAGTGACCACACTTCATCTCTTCTCATGAGCAATTAGACCAAGGAATTGGCTATTGATCTGATTTGAGAGATTGAATTACCAAGGAATTGGAATTCAATCACTTAAGATTGCCAAGGAGATCAATGAATGCATTGATTGAGGAAGAGATGAAAATGAACTTGATCCGAAGAATGCAACATCTCCTAAGCCCAATGAACTCTCCATTTTTTATCTTACCCATTCTCTTTACTTTCTGCTATTTACTTTCATGCTAAACCCCCCTCCCCATTTAAGTTTCTGCAATTTACCTTCAGTCATTTATTTTCTGCAATTTACTTTCCCGCCATTTAATTTCCTGCAATTCTCAACCCAATCTCTGCTTAGCTCAACTAGAGCATTCTTTCAATTAAAGTTGCTTGACCAATCAATCCCTGTGGGATTCGACCTCACTCTATTGTGAGTTTTTACTTGACGACAATTCGGTATACTTACCGAGGGAGATTTGTTAAAGGACAAGTTTTCGTGCATCAAGCTCTCAAATTAATCTTCCAATGATTCCAAGGTCTCCATATCATGCATTCATACACCTAACACATATGTATATATACATATACCTAACAATTCAATATCCAACATAATCCAAACAAGAAATAACTAGAGTTTAGGACTCTCACTGTGCCCACGGACTAAACGAACTAAATCCGTCAAGCTCCACAAGCTAAATTGAACCTATAGTACCAAATTAAACAAAATCTCAATATGGGTTCTCTTTAATTTCAAAAATTGAGGGATAGAGAGACTGGGGTAAGATTGAAGCTTACTTATAAAATTGATCTGATAAAATTGTAGAGCTCGATACGGTGGACGCGTGGCTGCAAACGGTGCGGCGATCGGAGCTCGGATGAAGAAGTTATAGTGGATTAATGTTATGGTGAGGGTTTGGAAGCTCTCCTATCCCCTTAGCTGTTCAGCGTGCTTCTTTTTTGAATGGGGATGGAGATGAGCTTCTGCCCATTTAAGTGATGGGTCCAGTTGGGCCCACAGGCTGGTTTGGGCCTGGTTTAACTGGTTTAGTCCGTTCGGTCCAATATTGGGCCAAATTCTTCGAAATTAGTGTCAAAATTCTCGTTTTAAAGGGCTCTATCCTATTTTAATATAATATTTTCATTTCTAATTTTCCTTTTTAAAATTCAATTTATTGACTAATTATTTACTAATTTTAGCGGGGTTTACATCCTACCCACTAAATTAAGAATTTTATCCTCAAAATTCAGATTCAGTTACCTGAAAAGAGTTGTGGGTAGTCCTTCCGCATATCAAACTCAAGCTCCCAAGTATGCTCTTCAATATCAGCCCGACTCCAAGCTACTTTCACTAAAGAGACCCCATTTTCGTGTAACCGCTTGATACCGGTGTCATCAATCCTAACCAGAGTTACTGGTAGTGTCAAATCTTCCCTCACTTGAACCAATTCTGGTTCTAGAACGTGACTTGCATCAGAGGTGTATTTACAAAGCTGTGACACGTGAAACACGTCGTGCAGGTTCGAAAGATATGGTGGTAAAGCGATCCTATAAGCCACTGGTCTAATTCTCTTCAGGATCTCAAACGTTCCAATGTAACGGGGATTCAGTTTCTTAGTCTAAATGGCTCTTTCCACTCTGGTAGTTGGAGTAACTTTCAGAAAGACGTGTTCTCCTTCCTCAAACTCCAAAGGCTTCTGCCTTTGATCAGCATAGCTCTTCTGATGATTTTGATGGCTATGGATCTTCTTTATCTACTCTGTGGTCTTAGCTATCGTCTCAGACCTTAACAAGCTCCTTTCTCCAGCTTCATACTAGCATAGAGGAGATTGACATTTCCTACCATACAAAGCTTTATATGGAGCCATTCTAATGCTCGTATTGTAGCTGTTGTTATAGGAAAACTCCACTAGGGGCATATACCAATCCCAGCTCGCTGGCTGGTCCAAAACACAAGCTCTCAGCATATTCTCCAAAGTTTGGATTTTTCTTTCTGACTGACCATCTGTCTGAGGGTGATATGCAGTGCTTAGACTCAATTGAGTGCCAAATGAGGCACTAGTACAAGGGCTAGGGGGCACCCGAGCCTTTAGTAAATAACTCTGTAAAGGAATTTCTTAAACATTAATGAAAGATTCCTCGTCTATTTCTTTTTAAGTTTCCTATTTCAAACGCATTAACTTAAGCTCGGCAAACCGCAAAAATCATTGCCCGACCTAAAGTTGCCGGCAAGATAAAGTGACGAGGTACAAGTTAATGTAAGAATTTATATAAACAACTCGTACAAAGTGATCTTGAAACAGGTCAGAACAAAAACATAGTTGTAAAAATAACTTAGTAAAGACTGATTACTCAAAGTCGGGCCAACATAAGGAAATTAATAAAATAACAAAGACTCAAGAGTTAAAACAAATTATACCTTACTACAAGTTGATGGGTTAAAATTAGATTTCCACACAAACTCACCGACAAGTGTACCGGGTCGCATCAAGTAGTAATAACTCACAAGAGTGAGGTCAATCCCACAGGGATTGATGGATCAAGCAACTTTAGTGAGTGATTAGTTTAGTCAAGCAGATAGTGGTGAATTGAATGAAAATTGGATAACAGAATGTAAATTACAGAGAAGCTAAAGTGCAGAAGGTAAATTGGCAGAATCTTAAAGAGTAAGAAATGTAAATTATAGCAAATGTAAAGAGAATTGGGTGCAGGGAAATTAAATGAAAGCAGTAAAGCAGAACTTAGAACAATTGCATGAGATATAAATTGCATGAAAAGTAAATTCAGATCACAGCAAACTCAAATGTAAAGTTGCAGAAAGTAAATGTGCAGAAGAGAATTTGAAATAAAACTGAATTTAATACTGGAATGTAACAATTTGCAGAAAGATAAAAGCGTATCAAACTATGCTAAGCTTTCTGGAGTCTTTAATCCTCCAAGAGAGATCTGGAGTCTCTAATCCTCCAGCCTGAGCCTCTATTCTACTCCTACTCCTACTGTGCGCTCTCCTTTTCTAACAGAACTAAAGCCTTTTTATAGGCATTCCTAAATTACAAATGAAATTCAAATTGAAAACAAATTATAATTAAATGAAAAAATCCTATTCTAGATGATCCTTGTGCCTTTGAGTGATGTCAATTGGACTCTGCATGCTTTGGGGCTTCAATGGGCTTGAATTGGAATTAATTGAACAAAAATTCTGCTCCCAGGAGAACGTAGCATTTTAAAATTGAGCGCAGCGTTCATTCACCCACGCGTACGCGTCCCTTTCAGCATTCTCTTAATGAGTGCTACGTTGGCTTAGTGAGCACTACCCCATGCGTGTGCGTCATGTACGCGTGGGCGTGGGTAGCAAAATCCCAATTTCATGCTTCAGCACCAGCCACGTGTGCGCGTGCTTTGTCCTGGGTGCACCATCGACGCGTGCGCGTCAAGCACCTGTGCGCGTCATTTGCAAAACTTTGCCTCCAAATTTTAACTTGCCCGAAAATGCTGGCTTAGTGAACGTAGCATTCTTTTTTGTAAATGAGCGCTGATTGTGAAATTAGACCACGCTTCCTTGATTTAGTCATGAGCCACGCTTTTAAAAGCATGGCCTAAGGCTCCAAAAAGTGTCCAAGCTCCAAAATGTGCCCAAAGTTTCTCTTTTTCTCCTTTTTAGCTTATTTTGTGCTTTTTTTCTTCTTTTTCCACTTATTTCCTACAAAGTTTATAAAATCAAAAGATCAAAGAAATATACTATTTAAGCACAAAATTACTCAATAATTAAGCATTAATCATTAATTTCTTGTATGAAAAAGCATAGAAAAACATGATATGATGACATGTCATCACAACACCAAACTTAATCCTTGCTTGTCCCCAAGCAAGAAAAGAATCATGCAGTAAATTTTGACAAACCAAGTTAAGAAGAATAGCAACTCAATGTTCATGTTTGGCTAGTTTTCTATGCACGCCACAATCACAAAAGAAATGTAAATGATTGATGCTTCTATCTAGCTCATTTTATGAAATCTTTTCCTTATATTTCTTCTTTGAAACAAGCTTTTCATTAGCTTCTCCTTTTAGATGCTTTGCCCCATGAGTTGATAACAAAGCTACGACTTTAAATGCTTTATTTTCAAGTATTACCACTTGATACATAAGCACCACAAGCATTTAATTAGAGGACTTTATTAAGCTCATTTGTTTCTTTTCTTGACTCTTTAATCATTGATGCTCAGAACCTTGAGCTTTGAGGGAGTGCTTTTGCACTTGAGCCTAGCCTTGACTCTAAGTATTTTGTATTCAAGCTTTTTGCCTGATACATAAACATCACAAGTACTTAACAATTGAATTTTTGTCATTGGTACTCAGAGCCTTCAACTTTCTCATTCTTTCCCTTTTTCTGTTCTTGCCTTGATTTATAATTGCTTCTTCAAGGTTTTCATGATTTCAAAAATTTCATAAAATGTCCTAGATGAAAACTTCAATTAAATAAAATCCAATTCAATTGAGCAACAATTAACCATATTAGCCGTCCAATACTCATAAGCTCATGCTAAGTTCGTTTTTACTTGTTTGTTTATGATCATGATACTTTATTGCTTTTGTACTTACAAAACTCAAGTTGGTAGTCATAATGTCACAACAAGATGTTACAATTTAGCAATCAAGCTATGCTTATTCACAACACACATGCCCACAGAGAAGATAGAAGACAATCATGCAATTTAAGTGCTGGAAACAAATGAGAGGAAAAGGAACTTTACCACCTTGTAATTCATCTTCTCTACTGTTGTCCTTTTCCTCTTATTCTTCCCCCTTCCCTTACCAAGCTCAGAATGCTTGCTCATCCTCAAGCAACAATTAGAACAATAGTGATGTGGTCTAGAATGGACCATGAGTGTCTTACACAATAAAATATTAGTAGTACATGTGTTTAAGCAAGCAGAATGAATAATAATCAATGAAGGCACAGAGAAACAGAGACATTGTGATTGCAAAAATAAGAGGGTGTGCATGATACATTGCATAAAGAATGAGTGGCACACCAAACTTAGTGTGACACTTTCACTTAGAATTAATGCAAGTATCTAATAAAGATTGGAAATCAATTGTGTTGCATAATAACACCAAACTTAGAATGCAATCATATGTCAATTTATTTTAGCTAAAACAAAGGCAACTGTTATATGTTAAATACAATTACCAAGGGAAGAATCTGTCATGAATAAGGATTTTTTGGAAAGGTATTTAACAAAAACAGTTAGGGAGTAAAATAAAAGAAGCATTAAAAACAAAGAAATGACTAAAGCAAAGAGGAAAAAAAATCAAACCAAAAGAAAGACAAAACTACAGAGGCATTATGATTATGCAGACAAGTAGTGTTGCTAAATAAATTGCATAGAAAATAAGTGGCACACCAAACTTAGAATCTAAGTGTGACACTTTCATTTTTGATTTGATGCAATCATCCAGAAAGATTGAAAACAAACTGTTGCAGGGCAACACCAAACTTAGAATGTAATCATATGCCAATTTATTGAAATTTAAACAAAGCAGACAGAGAAAATAAACAAAGCAACGAAATGAAATGTTACTGATAAACCACTATTTTATGGTTTATAATGTGTTTAATTGTGTGGTTTTATCATGATCTTTACCCACTTATTCATATAATTAGCATGAATTTATATTTCCTTCCTAAAATTATTACATGATTGAAAACTTGCTTCCTAGAGACTTTTAATTATGTATTTTAATTCTCCTTTATTCCATTCGATGCCGTGATCTGTGTGTTAAGTGTTTCAGGCTTTATAGGGCATGAATGAGTTGGAGATTGGAAAGGAAGCTTGCAAAAATGGAAGGAACACAAGAAATTGAGGAGATGACCAGCGAGAAGTGACGCGGCCGCATGGCTTGCGCGACCACGCAAAAGGGAGGAAATCGCAGTGACGCGGCCGCATGGCTCACGCAACGCGCGGATTGGAATAGCACAAGTGACGTGGAAGCGTGGACGACGTGCTCGCGTGGTAGGGCAAAACGCCGAATGACGCGTCCGCATGAATGACGCGATCGCGTGACATGCGCGATCTGCATAATCTACATAATTTGCTGGAGACGATTTTGGGCCTTGCTTTGACCCAGTTCTCGGCCCAGAAAAGCAGACTAGAGCTAGAGAACATGCAGAAACCAACAACAACATTCATTCTACACAATTTTAGTTTTTAGATCTAGTTTTACTCGTCCTCT
This sequence comes from Arachis ipaensis, assembly GCF_000816755.2. Lineage (NCBI taxonomy): Eukaryota > Viridiplantae > Streptophyta > Magnoliopsida > Fabales > Fabaceae > Arachis > Arachis ipaensis. The sequence continues at coordinate 38,374,078 of NC_029785.2, read as the reverse complement.
AGGTTTTCTCTCTACACATTCATAGTTCTTAGGATTTTATTTCTATTGCTTTTTGCATTGAGATATTGAGAAGAGTTATTACCTGATGAGCGGATAATTTATACGCTTTTTGGCATTATTTTTAGTATGTTTTTAGTAGGATCTAGTTACTTTTAGGGATGTTTTCATTAGTTTTTATGTTAAATTCACATTTCTGGACTTTACTAGGAGTTTGTGTGTTTTACTGTGATTTCAGATATTTTCTGGCTGAAATTGAGGGACTTGAGCAGAAATCAGATTCAGAGGTTGAAGAAGGACTACTGATGCTGTTGGATTCTGACCTCCCTGCACTCAAAGTGGATTTTCTGGAGCTACAGAACTCGAAATGGCGCGCTTTTAATTGCGTTTGAAATTAGACATCCAGGGCTTTCCGGCAATGTATAATAGTCCATACTTTGGCCAAGAATAGACGATGTAAACTGGCGTTCAACGCCAGCTTTCTGCCCAAATCTGGCGTCCAGCGCCAGAAAAGGAGCCAAAACCAGAGTTGAACGCCCAAACTGGCACAAAAGCTGGCGTTCAACTCCAAGAAGGACCTCTACACGTGCAACACTTAAGCTCAGCCCAAGCACACACCAAGTGGGCCCATGAAGTGGATTTATGCATCAATTACTTACTCATGTAAACCCTAGTAGCTAGTTTATTATAAATAGGACCTTTTACTATTGTATTAGACATCTTTGAATCTTTGGACGCCTGGTTCTTAGATCAGAGGGGCTGGCCCTTCGGCCATGCCTGAACCTTTCACTTATGTAATTTTAACGGTAGAGTTTCTACACTCCATAGATTAAGGTGTGGAGCTCTGCTGTTCCTCAAAGATTAATGCAAAGTACTACTGTTTTCTATTCAATTCTTCTTATTTCGCTTCTAAGAATTGAATGAGTATCTCTTAGATCTCTTAATCGGAATCTTCGTGGTGTAAGCTAGAATGATGGCGGCATTCAAGAGAATCCGGAAAGTCTAAACCTTGTCTGTGGTATTCCGAGTAGGATTCAATGATTGAATGACTGTGACGAGCTTCAAACTCGCGAGTGCTGGGCGTTAGTGACAAACGCAAAAGGAGGGTGAATCCTATTCCAGCATGATCGAGAACCGA
>NC_029785.2:38370271-38372466 GCF_000816755.2 Arachis ipaensis | reverse complement strand
GATGAAGATAGCAGGAAAGCAGAGGTTCAGAGGAACGAAAAGCATCTCCATTCGCTTATCTGAAATTCCTACCAATGAATTACATAAGTATTTCTATCCCTATTCTATTAATTATTATTCGAAAACACCATTATCAATTTATATCTGCCTGACTGAGATTTGCAAGGTGACCATAGCTTGCTTCATACCAACAATCTCCGTGGGATTCGACCCTTACTCACGTAAGGTATTACTTGGACGACCCAGTGCACTTGCTGGTTAGTTACACGGAGTTGTGAACCATGGTCTTGGCATCATGTTTTTGGCGCCATTACCAGGGAAAGAAAGAGCGATGAATTTTACATAATTAAAGTGTAATCACGATTCCGCGTACCAAGTTTTTGGCGCCGTTGCCGGGGATTGTTCGAGTTTGGACAACTGACGGTTCATCCTGTTGCTCAGATTAGGTAATTTTCTTTTTGTTTTGTTTTCAAAAATTTTTCAAAAATCTTTTAAAAATTTCTCCTTTGTTTTCGAAAATAATATAAAAATGTTTTCAAAAATTTTATTCAAAATTTTTAAAGAATGGATTCTAGTGTTTCCTGAAGCATGTTGAAGCCTGGCTGGCTGTAAAGCCATGTCTAATTCCTTTGGGAATGAGTATGTCAGGCGTGTCATGTCTGAATTACATGCTGAAGCTTGGCTGGTCATTGGCCATGTCTAGTGTTTTGGACCGGAGCTTTCATTGAAAGCTTGGCTGGCTAGTGAGCCATGTCTAATTCCTGGACTGAAGCTTTAGACTAAGAATGCAAGATTCTTGGAATTCATGTTAAAAATTTTGGAATCCTTATTTTTCTTTTTCATATAATTTTCGAAAAAATCCAAAAAAAAAAATTAGAAAATCATAAAAATCAAAAAATATTTCTCTGTTTCTTGTTTGAGTCTTGAGTCATGTTATAAGTTTGGTGTCAATTGCATGTGCATCTTGCATTTTTCGAAAATTCATGCATTCATAGTGTTCTTCATGATCTTCAAGTTGTTCTTGGTAAGTCTTCTTGTTTGATCTTGATGTTTTCTTGTTTTGCATCTTTAGTTGTTTTTCATGTGCATTTTTCGTTTGTTAGAGTCTAAACATGAAAGATTTCTAAGTTTGGTGTCTTACATGTTTTCTTTGCATTAAAAATTTTTCAAAATTGTGTCTATGATGTTCATCTTGGCATTCATAGTGTTCTTGATGTTCATCTTGACATTCATATCATTCATGCATGCATTCATTGTTTTGATTCAAAATTTTCATGCATTGAGTCTTTTTGTTGTTTTTCTCTCTCATCAAAAAAATTCAAAAATAAAAAAAAATTATCTTTCCCTTTTTCTCTCATCAAATTCGAAAATTTGAGTTGACTTTTTCAAAAATTTTTAAAATCAAGTTGTTTCTTATGAGTCAAATCAAATTTCAATTTGAAATTCTGATCTTTTTCAAAATCTTTTTCAAAAATCAAATCTTTTTCAAAATTCTTAGTTATTTTCGAAAATTCTAAAAATATTTTTCAAAAATCTTTTTCTTATTTTTATATCAAATTTTTGAAAATAACAATAACAATTAATGTTTTGATTCAAAAATTTCAAGTTTGTTACTTACTTGTTAAGAAAGATTCAAACTTTAAGTTCTAGAATCATATCTTGTGATTTTTTGTGAATCAAGTCATTAATTGTGATTTTAAAAATCAAATCTTTTTCAAAAAAAACTAATTTCTATCATATCTTTTCAAAAATATCTTCAGAGGTTAACTACTTAGGTGAACCTTATGGAAACACCTATAACTCAACATGGAGAAATCATCCAAATTTCTCATGGAATGATCAAAAGCCTCAACAAGGCTTTAATAATGGTGGAAGAAACAGGTTTAACAATGATAAACCTTTTCCATCATCCACTCAGTAACAGACAGAGAACTCTGAACAAAATGCTTCTAATTTAGCAAATCTAGTTTCTGATCTATCCAAGGCCACTGTGAGCTTCATGAATGAAACAAGGTCTTCCATTAGAAATTTGGAAGCACAAGTGGGCCAGCTGAGTAAAAGGATCACTGAAATCCCTCCCAGTACTCTCCCAAGCAATACAGAAGAGAATCCAAAAGGAGATTGCAAGGCCATTGACATAAGCACCATGGCCGAACCTGTGAGGAGAGGAGAGGACGTGAATCCCAAGGAGGAAG
>NC_029785.2:38368884-38370195 GCF_000816755.2 Arachis ipaensis | reverse complement strand
CTCCACCTACCTTCAAAAATTCAAAACCAATTTCCCACCCAAACCCACCCATATGGCCGAAACCACATCTCCCTCTCCCTCCCCATATTTCTTCTTCTATTCTTTTGTTTATTGCTCGAGGGCGAGCAAAATTCTAAGTTTGGTGTGGTAAAAGCATAAGCTTTTTGTTTTTCCATTACCATTGATGGCACCTAAGACCGGAGAATCCTCTAGAAAGGGGAAAGGGAAGACAAAAGCTTCCACATCCGAGTCATGGGAGATGGAAAGGTTCATCTCCAAAGCCCATCAAGACCACTTCTATGATGTTGTGGCTAAGAAGAAGGTGATCCCTGAGGTCCCTTTCAAACTCAAAAGAAATGAGTATCCGGAGATCCGACATGAAATTCAAAGAAGAGGTTGGGAAGTTCTAACAAATCCCATCCAACAAGTCGGCATCCTAATGGTTCAAGAGTTCTATGCTAATGCATGGATCACCAAGAACCATGATCAAAGTAAGAACCCGAATCCAAAGAACTATGTTACGATGGTTCGGGGGAAATACTTGGATTTTAGTCTGGAAAATGTGAGGTTGGCGTTTAACTTGCCCATGATGCAAGGAGATGAGCGCCCCTACACTAGAAGGGTCAACTTTAATCAAAGGTTGGACCAAGTCCTTATGGACATATGTGTAGAAGGAGCTCAATGGAAGATTGACTCCAAAGGCAAGCCGGTTCAACTAAGAAGATTGGACCTCAAGCCTATAGCTAGAGGATAGTTGGAGCTCATTCAATGCTCAATCATTCCCACTAGCAACCGGTCTGAAGTTACTATAGACCGGGCCATCATGATCCATAGCATCATGATTGGAGAAGAGGTGGAAGTTCATGAGATTATACCTCAAGAACTCTACAAGGTGGCTGACAAGTCCTCCACTATGGCAAGGTTAGCCTTTCCTCACCTCATTTGCCACCTATGCAATTCGGCTGGGATTGACATAGAGGGAGATATCCTCATTAAAGAGGACAAGCCCATCACTAAGAAGAAGATGGAGCAAGCAAGAGAGCCCACTCATGGAGCTCAAGAGGCGTATGAAGCTCATCACCATGAGATCCCGGAAATGCCTCAAATGCACTTTCCTCCACAAAACTATTGGGAGCAAATCAACACCTTCCTAGGAGAACTGAGTTCCAATATGGGACAACTAAGGGTGGAACATCAAGAGCACTCCATCATGCTCCATGAAATAAGAGAAGATCAAAAAGCAATAAGGGAGGAGCAACAAAGACAAGGAAAAGACATAGAAGAGCTCAAGGACATCATAGGTTCCTCAAG
>NC_029785.2:38329748-38368723 GCF_000816755.2 Arachis ipaensis | reverse complement strand
ATACGCTTTTTGACATTGTTTTGGCATTGTTTTTAGTAGGATCTAGTTACTTTTAGGGATGTTTTCATTAGTTTTTATGTTAAATTCACATTTCTGGACCTTACTAGGAGTTTGTCTGTTTTTCTGTGATTTCAGGTATTTTCTGGCTGAAATTGAGGGACTTGAGCAGAAATTAGATTTAGAGGTTGAAGAAGGACTGCTGATGCTGTTGGATTCTGACCTCCCTGCACTCAAAGTGGATTTTCTGGAGCTACAGAACTCGAAATGGCGCGCTTCCAATTGCGTTGGAAAGTAGACATCCAGGGATTTCAAGCAAAGTATAATAGTTTATACTTTGGCCAAGAATAGACGACATAAACTGGCGTTCAACGCCAGCTTTCTGCCCAAATCTGGCGTCCAGCGCCAGAAAAGGAGCCAAAACCAGAGTTGAATGCCCAAACTGGCACAAAAGCTGGCGTTCAACTCCAAGAAGGACCTCTACACGTGCAACACTTAAGCTCAGCCCAAGCACACACCAAGTGGGCCCAGGAAGTGGATTTATGCATCAATTACTTACTCATGTAAACCCTAGTAGCTAGTTTATTATAAATAGGACCTTTTACTATTGTATTAGACATCTTTGAATCTTTGGACGCCTGGTTCTTAGATCAGAGGGGCTGGCCCTTCGGACATGCCTGGACCTTTCACTTATGTAATTTTAACGGTAGAGTTTCTACACTCCATAGATTAAGGTGTGGAGTTCTGCTGTTCCTCAAAGATTAATGCAAAGTACTACTGTTTTCTATTCAATTCTTCTTATTTTGCTTCTAAGATATTCATTCGCACTTCAACCTGAATGTGATGAACGTGACAATCATCATTATTTCCTATGAACGCGTGCCTGACAACCACCTCCGTTCTACATTAGAATTGAATGAGTATCTCTTAGATCTCTTAATCAGAATCTTCGTGGCGTAAGCTAGAATGATGGCGGCATTCAAGAGAATCCGGAAAGTCTAAACCTTGTCTGTGGTATTCCGAGTAGGATTCAATGATTGAATGACTGTGACGAGCTTCAAACTCACGAGTGCTGGGCGTTAGTGACAAACGCAAAAGGAGGGTGAATCCTATTCCAGCATGATCGAGAACCGACAGATGATTAGCTGTGCTGTGACAGAGCATGTGAGCATATTTTTCACTGAGAGGAGGGGATGTAGCCACTGACAACGGTGATGCCCTTGCATAAAGCCAGCCATAGAAAGGAGTAAGACTGATTGGATGAAGATAGCAGGAAAGCAGAGGTTCAGAGGAACAAAAGCATCTCCATTCACTTATCTGAAATTCTCACCAATGAATTACATAAGTATTTCTATCCCTATTCTATTAATTATTATTCGAAAACACCATTATCAATTTATATCTGCCTAACTGAGAATTGCAAGGTGACCATAGCTTGCTTCATACCGACAATCTCCGTGGGATTCGACCCTTACTCACGTAAGGTATTACTTGGACGACCCAGTGCACTTGCTGGTTAGTTACACGGAGTTGTGAACCATGGTCTTGGCATCATGTTTTTGGCGCCATTACCAGGGAAAGAAAGAGCGATGAATTTTACATAATTAAAGTGTAATCACGATTCCGCGTACCATTACCTCATCAAGACTTTGTCATTCTAGTTCATTTTCTTTACTTGGCTCTACTCTTCCATGTCCTTTAATTTGCTCAATTTTACTATTGAATTATTTTAGAATTTATTAATACAAGAATTACTTTTACTTTTAATTGATTTCTTTGCTTTTTATTTATCATGTCTTTCTTAAATCCCCTTTCCTATGTTATGAATTCTACATTCACAATGAGCGAGTAGTTCCCTAACTTGATGGGGAGTTGATTGAAAGGAACCCTTGAGTTGGAATGCTCAAAAAGAAAAATTGTAATTTTATTGTTGGATTTCCCTATAGTCACTGACACCAATCCCTTTTAATTGAGTGGGTTGGAACTTGTGAATAGAAGTAGCATTCCAACTTGTTTGACTTTCCCTTACCTAGTAATGGATAACTAAACAGAATAACCTTCAATTATCAATTAATCTTGAGAGTACTTCAACAAGAGTAAGGCTTCCAACTAATCTACTCCCAGTCAAGGCTTTTATTTAAGTTATTTAATTTCTCTAATTTAATTCCCTGTTTATTCAACTCAAACCAATTTGAAAACATCTGATTAATAAAATAGCACACCTTTCTGCAACTCGTTGGGAGACGACCTGGGATTTATACTCCCAGTATTTTAATTTTAATTTTTGTGACACCCTTCTAAATTGATAAGCGGATTTCTGGTTGGTTAAGAACTATACTTGCAACGCATATCTTATAACAATTCTTGACTTGCCAATTTCTGCCACGTCAATTTTTGGCGCCGTTGCCGGGGAGTTGCAATAGAGTGCTAAGTTATTGATTGGAATTTATTTATTTGCATTTTATTTTATCTTGCTACTATGAGCTGCTTGTTTCTTTCGTTAGATGACGCGTTCACTTCCTGATCCAAGCTTGCTAGTATTCGATCCTGATATTGAAAGAACTATTTCACGAATAAGGCAAGCTCGGCGTCGGTTAGTCCTCTCTGAGGGCGGATCTGAAATGTCATTTGAGGAAGAAACTAGCCTCCGTTTTACTGATTTAGTTGATTTACGTGTAGGTGACATGGCAGCACCTAGGAGAGTTACTATCCAGGAGACTGGAGCCCCTGATTTTACAATGCAACCGTTTCAAGCGCATCACCCAGCGGTGGCTACAGACTTTGAAATAAAGACTGCACTGCTCAATTTGATGCCTAAGTTTCATGGCTTACCTGCTCAAGAGCCTATCAAGCACCTGAGAGATTTTCAAGCAGCCTGTTCTACTGTCAGGCGTGTGGTGTAGATGAAACTTCAATTTTGTTGAAATCTTTCCCGTTCTCTCTTGAGGGAAAGGCAAGAGAGTGGTACTACACTCAACCCGCAGCAACTGTATCCGACTGGGATACACTTAAAAGAGAATTTTTGGAAAAGTTCTTTTCGGCTGAAGTTACTGATAAACTGAGGAAAGACATTTCCATGATTGTTCAGGACGAATCCGAGACTCTCTATGAATACTGGGAGCGCTTCAATAATCTTCTGGAAGTATGCCCCCACCATATGATTGACAAGATAGTGTTACTCGGTTACGTCACACAGGGCATGAGGCCCCAAGATAAGACCACATTGGAAAGTGCTAGTAATGGGTCTATGAAAAAGTACAAAACCACTGATGAGGCATGGCAATTGATCAGTGACTTAGCTGAATCTACTCGAAATCACAGGCAGAAACAAGGCCGTTCAAAAACCATTGCAGAAGTATCCTCTAGCAGAGAGACTGCTGCTCTAACTCAGAGTATCTGTGAAATGACCAACTTGCTGAAGCAGATTCAATTGAATCAACAACAAGTTCGGCAAGCTCAACCTTCTCCACCACAGCAAAGCCAACAGTTAGTCCCACAGAGTTTGCGGAGTCTGTACTGATTATAGCCATTATACTGATGAATGTCTGCAGCTCCAGTAGGAAGACAACACCGTGGCAACCACTCATAACTTCTATGATCGCCCCAACCAAGGGTACAATCAAGGTGGCAATTACAGCCATGGATAGCAGGATAATTCTAACCAGAATTGGAGGGACAACAACAACAGAGGAGGCAGAGACAATCAGGAAAATCAGAGGTGGAATAATAACAACAACAGGCAGCAGAACCAGAACCAACCTTACAGAGCACCTCACCTGAGGCAATCCCAAGGACCACAGAATACCCAACAGCAGACCTCTCAAATTACTTATCCTTCTTCATGTTCTAATGATGACTTACTACAATCTATTGATCGGAGACAACAGACCATGGAAAATAACCTTTATGCTACACTAAATGGTCTGAACTCTACTTTGCAAGCTCTTGTCTCACAGATTGGATCAATGAATAACTCCAATAACCAGCCTTTGAGCTCCAATGGAATCCCCTCTCAACCATTACCCAATCCAAAGGGTGGCATTAATGCCATCACCCTAAGGTCCGGAACCATACTGTAGGAGAAGAATCAGGAGGAGCCAAGCCCACCAGAACATGCCTCAGCTGAAGAGGTAGTGGAAATAGAAGATGTTGAAGAGGAAGAGGACATACAGGACATGGCTGAAAAAGAAGAAATTCAACCACAGGAGGAAGTACCATAGGGCGCAGACACGGCAGAAGACACCACTCCCATTCCATTTCCACAACTTGCAAGGAAGCCCAGGAAGCAGTTGGAACCTGATCCCAAAATGGTAGAGATATTAAAAAAGGTTGAGGTAACTGTTCCTCTTTTTGATGTTATTCAACAGGTACCTAAATATGCAAAGTTTCTAAAAGATTTATGTATACATAAAGACAAAATTAATGAATTAGAAACTATTCCTTTAGGTAGTTCCATATCTGCTTTAATGGGAGGTTTACCTGAAAAGTGTAGTGACCCCGGTCCATGTATGGTTAATTGTACTATTGGTGGTGTAGTATTTTCTGACTGCATGTGTGATTTAGGAGCATGTGTGAGTATAATGCCTTTGTCTATATATGATATTTTGAGGCTCCCTCCCTTAAAAAGGTCGGCAGCACATTTTGTGTTAGCAGATAAAAGCATTATTACAGTGGCTGGAGTTGCTGAAGATGTATTAGTGGGCATTAAGGGGCTCACATTTTTCATTGATTTTTATTTCCTGGAGATGCCCCAAAATGACTCAGAGAAGCCATCATCAATCCTACTCGGAAGACCATTCCTAAAGACCTCGAAGTTCAAATTAGATGCTTTTTCAGGAACATACTCTTTTGAAATAGATGGCCGAGTAGTAATCTTCAATCTGAATGGAGTTATGAAGCATCCTCCAGAGGATCATTATATCCTCCAGTGTGACATCATAGATGAAACCGTGGCTGAAGTTCACCAGGAGGAATTTGAAGAGAAGTACATAGGACAAGGTCCAAGTGTGGGGACATTCTCAAAGGATAATGACAGTGCTTTACCATTGTTACCAGCTCCAGACAACCCAGAGCCTGACCATGATCAGAAGTTAGAATTAAAACCCCTTCCTCCACACCTCGAATATGCTTACCTTGAAGACGAACAGAAGTTTCCAGTTATCATTGCAAGGGAACTCACTTCTCAACAGGAAGAGCAGTTACTTAGTGTGCTGAGGAGGCACAAGAAGGCAATTGGTTGGAGTTTAGTAGACATAATAGGCATCAACCCTCAAGTCTGTCAGCATAGGATATTTTTAGAAGAGGGAGCAAGACCTGTCCGTCAACCTCAGAGAAGACTGAACCCCACTATCTTAGAGGTTGTCAAGAAGGAAGTGACCAGACTACTGGAGACAGATATCATCTACCCCATTTCAGACAGTGAATGGGTAATCCCAGTACAAGTGGTGTCCAAGAAGTCTGGAGTCACTACAGTGCAGAATGAGCATGGAGATCTCATTGCAACCAGAGTTCAGAACGCCTAGAGGGTCTGCATTGACTACAGACAACTCAACCAGGCCACTCGTAAAGATCACTATCCTCTTCCATTCATTGATCAAATGCTGGATCGCCTGTCAGGTAAATCACATTATTGTTTTTTAGATGGTTACATAGGTTATTTCCAGATTCATATAGCTCCTGAGGATTAGGAAAAGACCACTTTTACATGTCCTTTTGGGACTTATGCTTACAAGAGAATGCCCTTTGGCTTGTGCAATGCACCAGCTACCTTCCAAAGGTACATGATGAGTCTTTTCTCTGATCTTATTGAGGACTGTATGGAAGTTTTTATGGATGATTTTAGTGTATATGGCGATTCCTTTAGCCTTTTCTTAGATGGATTATCTAGAGTATTAGATAGATGTGTCAGTACAAACCTTGTATTAAATTTTGAAAAATGTCACTTTATGGTAAAACAAGGTATTGTACTAGGACATGTTGTGTCTAATACTGGCATTTCTGTAGATCTAGCAAAGGTGGATGTTATTTCTAGTTTACCTTACCCCTCCTCTGTGAGGGAAGTCTGTTCGTTCCTTGGCCATGCAGGTTTTTACAGGAGATTCATTAAGGACTTCAGTAAGGTAGCACTTCCCTTATCCAGAATACTGCAAAAGGATATTGAGTTCGAGTTCAGTGAGGATTGCAAACAAGCGTTTGATAAGCTGAAAACTGCCCTGACTCAAGCTCCAATTGTGAGAGGGCCAGACTAGAGCCAGCCATTTGAAATAATGTGCGACGCCTCCAACCATGCAGTAGGAGCAGCACTGGCTCAGCTTGAAGATAAATTCCGAGCCTATTTACTTGGTATGAAGGTAGTAGTGTACTCAGACCACGCAGCTCTAAAGTATCTATTAGCTAAAAAGGAATCCAAACCAAGGCTTATACGTTGGATACTGCTCTTACAAGAATTTGATTTGGAAATTAAGGATAGGAGTGGTAACCAGAATTTAGTGGCAGACCACTTGAGTCGCCTTGAGCACATTACAGATGACCCCACTCCTATAGCTGATAATTTCCTATTTGATAACCTACAAGCAGTATCTGAGGTAGTCCCTTGGTATGCACCTGTAGCTAATTATCTAGTAAGCCGCACCTTTCCTCCAAACTTTTCTAAGCATCAAAGAGACAAGATGAAAAGCAAGTCTAAATATTATATATGGGACGACCCATATTTATGGAGATGTGGCACTGACCAGGAAATTAGACGGTGTGTGCCTCAATCAGAATTCCAGTCCATCTTAGAGGCCTATCACTCATCTGAGAGTGGAGGACATTTTGGCTCTCAAAGAACAGCTAGAAAAATCTTAGACTGTGGATTCTGGTGGCCTACTCTTTTTAGAGATGCTGCTGAATTTTGTAGATCTTGTTTCCCATGCCAAAAATTTGGTAATATATCTGTTCATACCCTGGGTCGAGCTATCCGACCCGGGATGATTGGCGACAAAGCGACCGACCTCTTCAGGTCAGACTATCCGACTTCTTCTTCTAAAGAGCTCGGCCAATCAACAGGAAAGCCCAATAAAGGGCCCAAATAGAGGAACACGACCCAAATCCACAGGCAGTTCGAGCCTACAGAGATAAGGGCGGTTCCCTTGAAGATAAGCTGACCTCACCCAAAGATAAGATAAGATAAGATAACAAACTTATCTTATCTAGAAAGGTCACTCCTCATCATTATAAATACACTGGAGCACCCAGGTATAACTCATACTCTGATTCTACTAAAAAACTGTTTAATACCCATGCTAACTTAAGCATCGGAGTCTCTTGCAGGTACCCCCCACCCTCCGGTGACCAAGGATTAGCAGTGCAATCAGTCCAACAAGTCGGATACGACAACTCTGGCCGCCACTCACCGGCCGAACTCGTCGGCACCGACCCGTACAGAAGATTTCAACCGAGATCGACCTCCAGTTTCAGGTAACCCACGGAACATTGGCGCCGTTGCTGGGGAACCTGGAAGTCATCCCATCACCATGGAGAATGACCATGACAACGACCACAACTCAGGTCTAGAGGACAGAACGCCGCACAAAAATACGGATGCCACACCAAAGGATACTCCAGAATCTAACAGAAACAAAACTCATCACATCCGGGAGTAATGGAAGCACTTCAAGATCACCTAAAGCAACTCAAAAAAGAAAGCCAGAACCAGCAAGAAGTTGGAAAGGATCTACAAAGAGAGATAAGGCGACGTCGAGAATTAGAAGATAAACTCCTACAACTTGAAGCCGATCTCAAAGCGAAGGCTACCCGGACCACCCTAGAGGACAACTCTCGCAAGGATCAAGATCCATTCACTAGGGAAATCATGAAGACTAAAATCCCTAAAGACTTTAAACTTCTGGATATGACTTTGTATGATGGCACTACAGATCCTAACCATCATCTCAGCAACTTCAGAAGCAGAATGTACCTCACCGACGCTTCAGATGCCATTCGCTGCAAAGCTTTTCCAACGACTCTCACAAAGACAGTATTAGATGGTTCGACAACCTACCTCCGAAGTCCATCTCAAACTTCGACGACCTGGCCAAAAAGTTCCTGGCCAGATTTTCCATCCAAAGGGACAAGGCTAAGCACGCCCCCAATCTCTTGGGTATCAAGCAAGGAGATCGGGAAAGTCTTCGCAACTACATGGAAAGATTCAACAAAACATGCCTAGACATACAAAGCTTGCCAACAGAGGCTGCCGTCATGAGCCTCATCAACAGCCTACGAGAGGGACCTTTCAGCCAATCTATATCAAAGAAATACCCCATATCTCTAGACGAGGTGCAAGAGCGGGCAGAGAAGTACATCAATATGGAAGAAAATTCCCGACTTAGAGAAGCCTTGAAATCCAGTTTCACCTACCGAGATAAAGAATCCAAGAAGAAGGAAGACCAAACGGGGGAAAAAATAAAAAAGTATCATAATTACACCCCTCTTCGGGTGTCCCTTGTGGCTATTTACAAAGAAGTCTGTAACACAGAAAAGATACCCCCAGCTCGACCGCTCAAAGGCAAAAGAGGAAGAGGAAATCGGAACGAATACTGTGAATACCATCGGGTCCAAGGACATTCCACCAACGAATGCTTCGACTTAAAAAACATCATAGAAAAATTAGTGAGAGAAGGAAAACTAGATCGGTATCTGGCCACCCGAGATGATGCGCAAAGAAAGAGACAAAGGGATGAAGATGTCGGACGAGCTGAGCGATCACCTCGCACACCAGAAAGACATGTCCATATGATACACGGAGGATTTGCAGGAGGAGGAATCTCCAAATCATTCCACAAAAGATATCTCAACGAAGTATATCACGTCGAGGGCAAGGAAGAAGCACCTGACATTCCTGCAATCACATTCACCAAAGAAGACGCATCCGGTATCGTCTCAGGACACGATTATCCCATGGTCATCACCATCATACTGGCAAACGCCAATCTCCACCGCACATTAATAGACCAGGGGAGCTCTGCCGACATCTTATTCAAAACTGCCTTCGACAAACTCGGCCTAGAAGAAAAGGAGCTTAGAGCATATCCGAACAGCTTGTTCGGACTAGGAGATACCCCAGTACAACCACTGGGATACGTGTCGCTACAGACAACCTTCAAAAAAGGGAACTAATCCAGAACACTCAAGATAGACTACATTGTGGTCAACGTGAGTTCGGCCTACAATGCCCTAATAGTTCGGACAACACTAAATCAACTCGGCGCAATAGTCTCGACTCCACATCTATGCATGAAATTCCCAACTACAAAAGGGATAGCTACGATAAAAGCAGATCAAAAGATGGCACGCCGCTGTTATAACGAAAGTTTAAACATCAGAGGCAGAGGAGAAGAGTTCCACACAATTGAGCTTGGTGGAGTTCAGAGACGAGAAGAACTCTGCCCACAGCCCAAAGGGGAAGTAGAAAAAATTCAGATCGGAGACACCTCCAACAAAATGACTAATATTGGCACGATCCTAAAGGGAGATGTAAAAGAATTGCTAGTACAGTTCTTATGAGATAATGTCGATCTCTTCGCACGGAAAGTTGTAGACATGCCAGGCATAGACCCCAAGTTAATGTGTCACAAGTTGGCGGTCTATCTAGGATCTCGGCTGGTACAGCAGAGACGAAGAAAACTTGGGACAGAATGATCCCAAGCTGTGGAAGAACAGGTACAAGCACTACTGGAGGCAGGATTCATAAGAGAAGTCAAGTACCCACTATGGCTAGCCAACGTCGTCTTGGTGAAAAAATCAAATGGAAGTGGCGGATGTGCACCGACTACACCGATCTCAACAAAGCCTGCCCAAAAGATCCTTACCCACTCCCAAGTATTGACGCTCTAGTAGATGCTTCATCCGGATATAGATACCTCTCATTTATGGACGCATATTCGGGATACAACCAAATCCCCATGTATCCACCAGATCAAGAAAGGACCTCGTTTTTAACACCAAAAGCGAATTACTGCTACATTGTGATGCCTTTCGGTCTCAAGAATGCGGGAGCTACTTATCAAAGGCTAATGAATAAAATCTTTTCAGATCATATCGGAAAAATCATGAAAGTCTATGTGGACGATATGTTAATAAAGACACAAAGTGAAGAGACATTATTGTCTGACCTGACCCAAGTATTCGACACTATAAGAAAGCATGACATGCGACTCAACCCCACAAAATGCACCTTTGCAGTAGAGGCAGGCAAGTTCTTGGGTTTTATGCTCACACAAAGAGGAATTGAGGAAAATCCGGATAAATGCCAGGCCATACTCAACATGAAGACCCCAACTTGTGTCAAAGAAGTACAACAACTCAACGGGAGATTAGCAGCCTTGTCCAGATTCTTAGCAGGATCAGCGATAAGATCCCTTCTTTTCTATGCCACCCTAAGGAAAGGAAAGAACTTCGAATGGACAATGGAGTGCGAGCAAGCCTTCCAGGATTTCAAAAGTTTCCTAGGACAACCACCCATCCTAACTCAACCACAATAGGAAGAACCACTCGTATTGTACCTTGCGGTAGGAAGTCGGGCAGTAGCCTCAGCACTAGTTCGAGAGGACGACAAAGGACAACAACCTGTATATTTCATTAGTAAAGCGCTGCAGGGATCCGAGCTGAACTACCAAAAAATAGAAAAGTTTTCCTATACTCTCATACTGACATCTTGACAACTTTGTCCGTACTTCCAGGCTCACACCATTAAGGTTCAAACCGACCAACCCATAAAAGGGATATTGCAGAAAATAGATCTAGCAGGCAGAATTTTGCAATGGGCAGTCGAGTTATCTGAGTTCGACCTCCAATATGAAGCTCGGACAACCATAAAATCACAGTACTTGGCCGATTTCATTGCAGAATTCACAGATACCCTGGAAACCCCCACAGAGTGGAATCTCTACGTAGATGGTTCCTCGAATAAGACTGGAAGCGGCGCAGGTGTGATAATAGAAAGCAACCAAGGAGCCCAAGTTGAGCTTTCCCTCAAATTTGGGTTCCCGGCCTCAAACAACCAGGCGGAATATGAGGCGTTACTAGCTGGTTTGAAGCTGGCTAAGGAAGTTGGAGCTTAAAAACTCAACATATTCAGCGATTCACAAGTAATCACCTCACAAATAACAGGGAGCTACCAAGCCAAAGATCCCACCATGAAAAAGTATTTGGATAAAACCAAGGAACAGCTCGGACAACTCGGGGAATATGAGATCTGCCACATACCCCGAGAACAAAATGCCCGAGCTGATGCACTCTCAAAACTAGCCAGCACCAAACCAGGAGGCAACAATAGAAGCCTCATCCACGAAATGCTACAGAACCTGTCAATCTCGGAAGAGGAAAAAGTCCTAGCTATAACAAGTCAGGATCAAGGATAGATGACCCCCATAATTAACTACCTCAAAGCAGAAACACTCCCCACAGATGAAAAAGAGGCAAAAAGGTTAAAATGGGAGGCTCAGTACTACACTATCATAAACAACACGCTATACAAGAGAGGAATCTCAATACCATTGTTGAAATGTGTGCCGACCTCTAACACAAGGGAAGTCTTAGAGGAAGTACACAGCGGCATTTGTGGTAATCATCTCGGAGCACAAGCTCTCACCAAAAATGTACTTCGGGTGGGATTTTACTGGCCAACTCTACAAAAAGAAGCTACAGAGTTTGTAAAGACATGTTCCCCATGCCAGAAACATGCCAACTTCCACATCGCCCCGCCAGAAGAACTCATCAGCTTAACTTCACCTTGGCCATTCGCAAAATGGGGACTCGACCTTCTCGGACCCTTTCTCCAGGGATCGGGACAAGTCAAATTCCTCATAGTTGGGATAGACTATTTCACAAAGTGGATTGAGGCAGAGCCCCTAGCCAACGCCACTGCTCAAAGAAGCCAGAAATTCTTATATAGAAACATTGTCACAAGGTTCGGAGTTTCGCACTCTATCACCACGGACAATGGCACTCAATTCACAGATGCAGGATTCAGGAAATTAGCAGCCGACTTGAACATAAAACACCAGTTCACCTCCGTCGAACATCCTCAAGCCTATGGATAGGCGAAGCTGCCAACAAAGTCATATTGGCTGGGCTGAAATGGAGACTGCAAGAAGCAAAGGGAGCTTGGGCCGAAGAACTTCCACAAGTCCTATGGGCATATCGAACAACACCACATTCTACCACAAAATAATCACCATTTCGATTAGCATACGGAGTGGAGGCAATGATCCCAGTAGAGGTCGAGGAAGGGTCCCCTAGAGTGGTACACTACAATGAACAAGCCAACTCTCAACTTCAAAGAGAAGAGCTCGACCTACTTCCAGAAATCCAAGAAAGAGCTCGGATCAGGGAAGAAGCGCTAAAACGCCGAATGGCTTCAAGATATAATCAAAGGATAGTGCCAAGAAATTTCGCTGAGAATGATCTCATCCTAATCCGAAATGACATTGGAGCAACTCGACCTGGAGAAGGAAAGCTGGCAGCAAACTGGAAAGGACCCTACCGAGTTACCGAAGTACTTGGAAAGGGCTACTACAGACTGTCAGAACTCGATGGACGAGAGCTCCCCAGATCATGGCACGCATGCAACCTAAGAAGGTACTATCGCTAAAAGATCTCGTCATAGGATGCACTCTTTTTCCTGAAAAGATTTTTTAATGAGGCACCAAGTTGAGATCCAGAAATTATTCGACTTAAAGGGATGAAAAACTCCCGCATGTATATATTTGCATTTCCTTTTGAATAAAATATATTTTAGATATTCTACAAATTCTCAAGACGCATTAATCTGAAGCATTCATCGTCCGATTATAAAGCAACAGATCGGCAGAAAGTGAAAAACAGATTCACTGCACGATCACGATGGAAGACCAATAAGGATGAAAACATGATTCATCTAAAGGTAGACCAAACAAAGACAGAAACCACCTTCTACAAATCGGAAAAGATGAACACAGAATAATGTAAGAAGTTATCGAAAGTGATCTGAAAAAAGAACCTGACGAGGTCTTATGGATTGCTAAATAATAACTTAAAGACTGGCCGACGTTGAGAAGTCGGATCAAGTCAACCCAAGTTATCAGCAAATCCCTGGAAAGAGGTCTGGCCAACCCTATAAAAGAGGAATTGCTATAACTTAGAAGAGATCGACCTAACAAAGTCGGTCTCCTACAAACAAGTTATAAAAGTAATCCCTGAAAGAGACCTGACAAAGGTCCAAGAAAGATGATTACGAAATAACTTAGAAGAGATCGACCTAACGAAGTTGGTCTCCTACAAACAAGTTATAAAAGTAATCCTTGAAAGAGACCTGACAAAGGTCCAAGAAAGAGGATTACGAAATAACTTAGAAGAGATCGACCTAACGAAGTCGGTCTCCTACAAACAAGTTATCAAAGTAATCCCTGAAAGAGACCTGACAAAGGTCCAAGAAAGAGGATTACGAAATAACTTAGAAGAGATCGACCTAACGAAGTCGGTCTCCTACAAACAAGTTATAAAAGTAATCCCTGAAAGAGACCTGACAAAGGTCCAAGAAAGAGGATTACGAAATAACTTAGAAGAGATCGACCTAACGAAGTCGGTCTCCTACAAACTAGTTATAAAAGTAATCTATGAAAGAGACCTGACAAAGGTCTAGGAAAGAGGATTACAAAATAACTTAGAAGGGATTGACCTAACGAAGTCGGTCTCCTACAAGAAACAAGTTATATAAGTAGTCCCTGAAAGAGACATGACAAGGTCAAAAAAAAAAAGAGAGGACTACAAAAATAACGGGAAAGAGGACCAACGTAAAGAAATCGGTTATACAAGCGAAAGCGAGAAACCAAGAAACAAGTTGGAACTGGCCATCCACAACCTCGAAAGATCCAACCCACAAGCAACAAGTGCAAAGCAATTCAAAGAGGCCAAAGGCTCCGACATTTTCAAAAAATGCTAAAGACAAGCGCAAACAAAGCATGATATGAAATACAACATTATAAAAGCTTCAGGGTTAAGCCCAAAAGCTTAGAAGCTACTTGTTGTTTTTCAAAATGAAAGTTGCTAAACAAGCAACCAAAAGAAATACCAACAGTCAGCAAAATATCCAAACTACAAATAAAGAGTTTAAAAGCCCACAAGTCGGGCCAACTACACAAATATCCAAACAGAAATCAGCAAAGATCAGGAGTTTTCCCGGCAGCATCAATACGGGGAGAAAGAGGCCGAGTCTGGATAGGCACAGCATCCACAGTTCCATCATCCCGGTTCAGAATCTGGCAATCCGGATCAGACACAACCAGAGGAACTGAAGAGGTCGACACTTTGGCAGAAGACACAGGGGGAGGTTCAACATCATCATCATCCTGGTCATCAGGGACAATCTTACCATCCCTCACAACATTATCCAGGCTGAAGAGAGTAAGGTCGGCCTCAGGAGCAATAATCTGAACCTGCTCTTTTAGGTTCTCATAGGCAGCAGTTACGCTGCCAACAAGATGACCCTGGAGCTCGGAGTAATCAGCTCGGGCGTTCTCCAACTCCTTCTTCAGACGAATTCCCTCCCGATAGGATGTGACATAGCTATCTTTATGCCTCAGTGCCGTGTCCTCGGCCAGCCTCACAGAAGCCGCCAGAGAGAGGGAACTCGCCTTCTCATTCTCCAAATCCTTCTCCAATTTGGCTACCTTTATTTCAATCTCCTCCTTTAGGCCCTTCATCCGACTAAACTCCTGTTTAGCCTCATCCATAAAGGCTTTGGTGGCATGAAGAGGAAGATTTTGAGCAGTCCGGTATAGGGCAGCCCCCATATATGCCATTCTAACACTGCTTTGAGTTATAAAGTCCAGATGGCGAAGGAGCGACACATCATCCATAGGAAGGGCACCGAAGGGACCGATTTGCTGATCTACGAACTCGATCGCATCAAAATCAGGGGCATCAAGGTTGAAAGGCTCAATTGTTTTTTTGCTTCTTGTTAGGAAGAGCACCAGAAGCAGCGGCAGAAGACTGAGGAGGCTCAGCCAGACGAACCGAGGAGTGGGGATCACCTTCCTCGGCCCAGGAGAACTTGGCACGGGCGGCTTCACTTGCACTTGAGAAGATCCCTCCCCGGCCACCTTGGCCGAGATGTTTTGAGCAGCAGTCGCATTCTTTGCATTTTTGAAGGCCTTCATGGAATCATTGTTTTTTGACATCTCAGCAAATTCAGAAACCAGTCACAGTAAAAGGTTACAATCACAAGAAGAGGAAGCCAAAATAAAAAACAATTACAGAAACAAGTCAGACAAGTACCCAAAACAGTCTGAACCAGGGACGGGTCATTCAAAAAACTTTTTTGTATTAAGATGGGGTGGCTCCCCCCATAAATCCTCAAGAACAACAACAAAAGCACGCTCAACCTCATCAAGCATCTCCCATGTATAACGAGACACCCTCACATCTTTCTGCCACTCTAAAAGAAAAGCAGGTTCATCATTTTCATCAAGAAAAAAGGGGCGGGCCCTCTCAACAGCACGAACTCTAAAGAAGTAATTCTTAAAGTCCTTAAAAGACTCGTCATACATGGCAAAAACCTTATGGCCCTGGGCAGACCTGAAAGAAACCCAGGAAGCTTTCTTTTTGGAAGAGGCACCAGGCTTGGCCGAGACAAATAGATAAAGAAAAAGAGTCTGAGAAGGTGTTACGCCTAACTCTTGGCAAAGCAGCTGAAAAATCTTGATAAAACCCCAGGAATTTGGGTGAAGCTGGGATGGGGCAATGTTACATGACCACAACAAGTCAGTCTCGAAAGCAGTAAAAGGAAAAGTAACGTCCAACTGGCTGAAGAAATATTCATAAGCATAGAAGAAGGGATGCTCCCCCTCGACAAAAGTAGGAAAACAAACCCTCTCGTCAGAGTCAGGAGCTACAAGCTCATAATCCCTCTCCCGGGCACTGCTACCACAAATCCTATGACGTTTTCTCAGCTCTACACAAAACTCATCATCCACGACAGAGGCACACATTAAGATGAGAGAATCCAGCCAATCGGACATCCCCTCGTGAACTTTAGAAGACACCTCTACAATGTTATTGTGAGAAGACATGAGGCCAACTAATCCTACAATAAGAAAAGAAGATTGGATTACTAAAAAACATCTCGGACGAGGGGCGAAACAACTCGACAGACGAACAAACAGAAAAAAGAAAACCCCAAGACTCAAAACCAAAATCCTGGGGCTTCCTTTGGAGACAGTAACAAAGCAAGGTTTCAGGAAAAAGCTACAGTTTACGTTCCAACATTACGAAGAAGAAAAACATAAAATCATCGAAGCCACTATCTTCCTACAGTCTATCAGCAAGGAGCATCACCAACATCAAACATGCCAAAGCAGAAATCATCAAAGACACAAACTTTTTTTAGAAATCAAACAAATCATCACTACAAAGCTTCAAAATCAAAAGCACAAACAGAAACGATGATAATGTACAAACGTCAAACAAAGAGGAAAGGCAATAAAGATCCAGACTTTCTCCCAGAACACACATTACAACAGCAATCTGGCACAACAAAAGCAGAAAGATCCAAACTTTCTCCAAGCAAAATCAAGACTTTCTTAAAGCAGACACAAAAGTGACGTAGAAAGAGGAAAGAAGAAGAACCAAACCTGGAAAAATGGGAGAAAGCCGCAAAGGAAAGCAAAAAAGCGAAAGCGACAGGCGAAAGAGCCACCCCTCGAACTCACCAGAAGCAGAAAGCGGAAGGTGAAGTCCAGAATCACCCCTCTTCCACAAAAAGCAGTAGCAAAGCAGGTGTCACGAGGAAGGAACTATGAACTCTAGGCAAGAAACAGGAAGCGAGAGAGTAAAGGGAGAAGTTACGAAGAAGAGCGAAGAAGAGAAACCGTTTTTTATTGTGAAATTCAAAATAAAAAGCCAAGGGAAAACGGGGCAATTAATACCAATTAATGAAGGTATTAAACCTTCGCATGTTCCCAAGAGCAAAGCGCTGGTATAAAAGCGCGCGCTTTTAGAGGAAAAGGTTCTACATTCAAAAGATTCTACAAAAGGAAGAAATCGACGAAATGCTTAAACTCGGTTTCACCAAAGAAGGACCGAAGTCAAAGAACTCGACCTCAAAAAAGAAGACCGAGCTCAAGCATGGGCACTGTTCATACCCTGGGTCGAGCTATCCGACCCGGGATGATTGGCGACAAAGCGACCGACCTCTTCAGGTCAGACTATCCGACTTCTTCTTCTAAAGAGCTCGGCCAATCGATAGGAAAGCCCAATAAAGGGCCCAAATAGAGGAACATGACCCAAATCCACAGGCAGTTCGAGCCTACAGAGATAAGGGCAGTTCCCTTGAAGATAAGCTGACCTCACCCAAAGATAAGATAAGATAAGATAACTAACTTATCTTATCTAGAAAGGTCACTCCTCATCATTATAAATACACTGGAGCACCCAGGTATAACTCATACTCTGATTCTACTAAAAACCTATTTAATACCCATGCTAACTTAAGCATCGGAGTCTCTTGCAGGTACCCCCCACCCTCCGGTGACCAAGGATCAGCAGTGCAGTCAGTCCAACAAGTCGGATACGACAACTCCGGCCGCCACTCACCGGCCGAACTCGTCGGCACCGACCCGTACAGAAGATCTCAACCGAGATCGACCTCCAGTTTCAGGTAACCCATGGAACAATATCCAAGAGGGATGAGATGCCTCAACAAATTATGCTTTTCTGTGAAATTTTTTATGTTTGGGGCATTGACTTCATGGGTCCATTTCCAAATTCTAATGGTTATTTTTACATATTATTACCTGTGGATTACGTTTCCAAATGGGTGGAAGCAATTCCTACCCGCACTGATGATGCTAACACTGTTGTTTCCTTTGTGAGAAACCACATTATTTGTCGCTTTGGATCACCACGAGCAATCGTGAGCGATCAAGGCACCCATTTTTTTAACAGGAGACTAACAGGATTAATGAAGAAGTACGGGATAATTCATAAGGTTGCAACAGCCTACCATCCTCAGACTAATGGGCAAGCCGAGGTGTCAAACAGAGAGATAAAGCGTATCTTGCAAAAGATAGTCAAACCTCATAGAAGAGACTGGAGCACCAGGCTACAAGATGCACTCTGGGCATACAGAACAGCATACAAAACATTGGGATGAGTCCTTTCCGCTTAGTTTATGGAAAAGCTTGTCATCTCCCTATTGAAGTAGAGCACAAAGCCTTTTGGGCAGTAAAGGAGTGCAACATGGGAATTGAGAAAACCGGAGCTGAAAGGAAGTTGCAACTGCAAGAGCTAGAAAGCCTTCGCCTAGAAGCTTATGAGAACTCAAGACTATACAAGGAGAAGATGAAGGCTGTACATGATCAGCACATTAAGAGAAAAGAGTTCCAACCTGGGGATTTAGTCCTCCTTTACAAATCTCGACTGAGGCTCATGCCAGGCAAGTTGAGATCAAGATGGGAAGGTCCATACAGAGTAGAGAAGGCCGAACCGTACGGAGGTTTTCACCTAAGTCATCCTTTAAGCTCTGACCTTATCAAAGTTAATGGACAACGTTTAAAGCTGTACCATGGAGAGAGGATGAAGAAAAACAAGGAGCTCGAGATCTTTCTCTTGGAAGATCCCCACATAGCCGAAGACTGAGCTAGTGGAGCGTCCAACTTACGGACGTTAAAGCAAAGTGCTAGGTGGGAGACAACACACCATGCTATGATCGTTCTTTTCTTTATTCTTAGTTTTCCTATTCAATAACTCTTCTCTTTATTAGTGCATTTCGTGCATCTGCATTTACATACTTTTATTTAAAAATAAAAAAAATCACGCGATGCGATTGCCTCATTGATGCGTCCGCGCCGCAAGTGATTGGAGAAAATAATAAAACGAACAGAAAGTCACGCGAGAGCGTGGCTGGAGGCGTGCCCGTGGCACAAATTGCCCCACGCAACCGCATCGTCGATGTGTCCTCATCGAGTGGGTACATTGGTCTCCCACGCGACCGCGTCACTCATGCGGCCACGTGCCCTGAAATTCGACGTGAAAAGAGTGCATGACCGAAAGTTGTGCTAGAGTAGTGCTGGATTGGCGCTGAACGCATAATTCTTCCCACGCAGACGCATGGCTCACGCGTCCGCGTCATATCCTTCCAATGGCCACTTACGCGATTGCATGCCCCACGCAATCGCGTCACCCCAGATTTGGCAAAAATAAAATTTCAAACAGAGAGTTGTGCGAGCGCGAGGCTGCCCTCGCGCCAGTAGCATAAAACGGGTCACGTGACCACGTGACCGACGCGACCGCATCAATTAGTATAAGTGCAAGTCGCGCGACCGCGTGTCCCACGCGACCGCGTCGCTTGCGCCGCACAGCTTCCCTGATTTGCTAATTATCTTATCTTTCTTTTTCCCAAATCCTATTTTCTCTTTTCCCTCCTTATTTCTTCCTTCTTCCCTCTTTCTCACTTTCTACTCTCTCTCTCTCTCACACCCCTATTAACAAGGTTTTCTTTTCTTCTTCCCCCTTACTTTTCTATTATTCTTCTTATTTTTTTATATATGTTACCTTCTTTTCTTTTCTTTTTACTTTCATTATCCATATTTTCTTTTTCTTTCTTTTTCCTTTTTACTTGGTATTGAAATTTTATTTGAGTCATTATTTCTCATTATATGCTTGTGGATTGTTGTAAAATTGTTTGACAATTACATACCTTTTTAAAGGGTTGCTTGCCTGTTCACTTTAATACTTTCTATACCTTATTTACCATGCATGCTATGTATTTGTGAAAACGCCCATATGGCATTATGCACTTTTCTACGTTATTCTACTCCAATATTCAATGCTTGCTTTTCACAAATTCCCTTTACTATTGTATTAATTGAATTTAATTGTCAATACAAACATGATGGCTAGTTTGTGACGAGTGATAACACATTCAACTAATTAAATGCTGGATCTATACTACTCATGCCTTTGCCTGCATGCCAATAAACCCCTTGCATTTAATTATCCTCCAATGCACTTGCTATATTTCCATTGATAAACTTTTCACATGTAGTCATGACCATGTGTTAACAACATCCTCTTTACCGTGCATTGTTTATCACTGATACAACCCTCTTCCTTGCTCTATCTCTTTGAATTTACGTTACTTTCTTTTTTTTCCTTTTTCAGGATGGCCACCAAGAAAGGAAAAGAGAAAGCTACTCCTAAACCACCAGCAAGAAGAGGAACAAAAAGAGCATTAGTGGCAGAGCCCTCTTCAACTGCAGTTAAACCCTCAACAAAAAAAACTGAGAGGATTATAAAGGTTGATGATAAAGAAAAAGCCTTCCCAGCAAAGGACACTGCGTGATTTCCCAATCGCTACTATGAGCAGATGTTCTCCATCCTGGCAGAAAGGGGTTACAACAACGAATACCTTCTTCTCCTCCCAAACTATATTGCTACCTTTGTTGAGCCGCAAATTGCACAAAGACAATGGGGTTTCCTACAGAGATAGCCGAGGCAGGTCAATCTTTCTTTGGCAGTCGAGTTCTACTCCAACTTCCACCTGCCAACCCTGCAGTCTGTCTTTGTCCGTCAGAAGCAAGTCCCCATTACAGAAGAGGCCATTCAAAGAGCTCTAGGTCTTCCCCCTATTCCAGAAGGATTGGACGCCTTTCAAGAAGCCGCACTCAAGCGCCAGATGTACCAATTTGACTGGGACGCCATTCTCAGAGTTATCGTACTACCTGGCAGCCGTTAGATCTACGGATACCATCGTACCCGCCCTAAGGGAATATCGGCTTCAGCACTTACCTTGGAGGCTTGTGTATGGGCACAGATCATGTCCCATTACGTCTTTCTGAGAACTCACGAGTCCTCCTGCACTGCGGACATGGCCGTTCTACTATGGTTCATCCTTACAGACCAACCTCTGAATCTACCGAGACATATCCGGAATGCCATGGGACATGTGCAAAGTGCGGGCAACTTACCTTTTCCCGCCCTGGTCTCAGATCTTGTCTCAGCAGCCGGAGTCTCCTACAGAGCTGGGGACACCAAACCCATGCTTCCACGGGATGATCAGTATGTCCCTAACGGAAAATACATCAGACCTCCACCAGCCGCCACAAGCCATCCTACTGAACCGGTTGAAGATATTCCTTCTTCAACACCACAAGCACCTACAACAGATCAACTGCTCCATCAAATACTCGAAAGATTGGATCGGCAGGAACATAAAGCTAAGATGAGAGAGTGCTGTAACAAGCGCCGATTCACATACCTCAAGGAGCTGATTATGGGAAAATTCAAGGACTCAGACACCCCGGACTCCACTTCATTTACCAGCACAGGAAGCCATGATGGTCCCGACTGTGGAGATACTACTACCAGCCCACCTTTGTTCCTGACAGATGGCACCGAGGACGGTGCAAAGCCTTAAGTGTGGGGAGGTCGGTCAGTACCTGACTTCCGGAAGTAATTTCTCTTCCCTAAACACCAATAAATTAGGATATTTAGTTAGTTTTTATTTTGTAGAATTGGATAAATTGCATAGTAATAAGTTAGTTGCATGCATGTTCTACTTGATTGAAAAGACAATAAGTTTTCCTCTAAGACCCTATTTTTGGAACAAAATTTCACTAACTTTAATTAAAATTTTTATGTTAAATTTGCTTGAAGTTGTAATTGGAACATGATTTTTAAGCTAAAGAACACACAACCTGTGAGATTTGAGCCTTTATGCATGGTTATATTATTTAACCATGATTATTTTATTCTTGTGTGTTTACTTCTCTATGATTGTAATCTATATTTTATTTCATCCTATATGTCCAATGTTTATTATATTTGTATGCTTGCATATGATTGAGGCCATTATTTGTTTAAACTCACTTATCCAAATTAAACCTACCCTTTCAATTACCTTTGTTAGCCACTTTGAGCCTTTAAATCCCATTCGTTCTATATTTTACCACATTACTAGCCTTAAGCGGAAAAACAATTATATATCCCAAATTGAATCTTTGGTTAGCTTAAGATAGAATTATGTGTGCTAATTAAGTATGGGAAATTGTGGGAACAAAAGATAATAAGGGAATGTGTCATGATAATATAATGGGAATTTAGATACCTACTCATGTAAAACTATAAGAATTAAAAATCTATGTGCATTGATAAGCTATGTTTATTTTTATGTCTATGTTAAAAAAAAAACTAAAAATATTCAATAAATAAATAAGGGGACAAAATTACCCCAATGTTAAGTTAATAAAAAATCAATGCATGTATGATAAAATTAAAATAAAAAGTTGATACACGAGTATGGAATGTGAAAGGGAAATTCTGGGTAGCTAGGTATGAATTCTAAAGTTATATAGAATATATATATATATATAGGTTATGTTAAAGCTTGGGTTAATTAAAGATTCAGTTTATAAGCTTACTTAGCCATATATGTATCCTTACCATTACCTTGGCCCCATTACAACCTTGAAAAGACCTCATGATGTTTGCATTGATATATTAAATGTTGTTGATTGATTAGGAGAAGAACAAAAATTAGAGAGCATGATTAGAGAAGGATAGAGTGATTACCTTATACACTAGAGAGATTAGAGCGTACATACATCATCAGTGAGGGTTCAATGCTTAAAATTCTATGTTCCCTGCTTTCATGAGCTACCTTCTTACATTTTTATCTGTTCTTACTGTATAAGAATTGAATTAGTGGAATTTGATTTGTAATTATTTTGAAAAGCTTATTTACTATTGATCAAGTGGACAATAATCATATAGTTGCATTCACATATATAGGTTGCATTGCATTGCATGAGTTTTACATATTCCTACTCATTTATTTTATCTCCTTCAACTAAGCATGAGGACATGCTAATGTTTAAGTGTGGGGAGGTTGATAAACCACTATTTTATGGTTTATAATGTGTTTAATTGTGTGGTTTTATCATGATCTTTACCAACTTATTCATATAATTAGCATGCATTTATATTTCCTTCCTAAAATTATTACATGATTGAAAACTTGCTTCCTAGAGACTTTTAATTATGTATTTTAATTCTCCTTTATTCTATTCAATGCTGTGATCTGTGTGTTAAGTGTTTCAGGCTTTATAGGGCATGAATGAGTTAGAGATTGGAAAGGAAGCTTGCAAAAATGGAAGAAACATAAGAAATTGAGGAGATGACCAGCGAGAAGTGACGCGGCCGCATGGCTCACGCGACCGCGCGAAAGAGAGAAAATCGCAGTGACACGGCCACATGGCTCACGCAACCGCGCAGATTGGAATAGCACAAGTGACGCAGAGGCGTGGACGACGCGCTCGCGTGGCAGGGCAAAATGCCAAATGACGCGTCCGCATGAATGACGCAATCGCGTGACGTGCACGATCTGCATAATCTGCAGAATTCGCTGGGGACGATTTTGGGCCTTGCTTTGACCCAGTTCTCGGCCCAGAAAAGCAGACTAGAGCCAGAGAACATGCAGAAACCAACAACAACATTCATTCTACACAATTTTAGTTTTTAGATCTAGTTTTACTCCTCCTCTAGGTTTTCTTTCTACACATTCATAGTTCTTAGGATTTTATTTCTATTGCTTTTTGCATTGGGATATTGAGAAGAGTTATTACCTCATCAAGACTTCATCATTCTAGTTCGTTTTCTTTACTTGGCTCTACTCTTCCATGTCCTTTAATTTGCTCAATTTTACTATTGGATTATTTTAGAATTTATTAATACAAGAATTACTTTTACTTTTAATTGATTTCTTTGCTTTTTATTTATCATGTCTTTCTTCAATCTCCTTTCCTATGTTATGATTTCTACATTCACAATGAGCGAGTAGTTCTCTAACTTGATGGGGAGTTGATTGAAAGGAACCCTTGAGTTGGAATGCTCAAAAAGAAAAATTGTAATTGGGTTTATTGTTGGATTGCCCTCTAGTCACTGACACCAATCCCTTTTAATTGAGTGGGTTGGAACTTGTGAATAGAAGTAGCATTCCAATTTGTTTGACTTTCTCTTACCTAGTAATGGATAACTAAACAGAATAACCTTCAATTATCAATTAATCTTGAGAGTACTTCAACAAGAGTAGGGCTTCCAACTAATCTACTCCTAGTCAAGGCTTTTATTTAAGTTATTTAATTTCTCTAATTTAATTCCCTGTTTATTCAACTCAAACCAATTTGAAAACATCTGATTAATAAAATAGCACACCTTTCTGCAACTCGTTGGGAGACGACCTGGGATTTATACTCCCAGTATTTTAATTTTAATTTTTGTGACACCCTTCTAAATTGATAAGCGGATTTTTGGTTGGTTAAGAACTATACTTGCAACGCATATCTTATAACAATTCTTGACTTGCCAATTTCCGCCTCGTCAGTTACCTATGGTTGGGTTGCCTCCCAACAAGTGCTCTTTTAGTGTCATTAGCTTGACATGTTGTTCTTCACTTTCTTCCTCTTCTTCCAGTTTGTTAAGAGGAATGACCTCAATGGGGGGAGAAGATTCAGCTATTGTCCCCTGTCTTGGTCTCTCCTCAGAAAGCTTCCTTTTGTTAATGGCTTGATTGAGCTTGCTTGCTGGATCAGGGGTAGGATCGGTACTCTTGTTAGTTACCTTCACTTCTTGGATATCAATACTTGGTGGTTGTGTGATGGTTGGAGCATTATCTTCATCAAAAGCCTTTTGAATTGGTGGTTCAATGAGCCCTTCTTCTATGCAACTTTCTGCTTAACTTGAGTTTGGATTTCCTTGATTGTCTTCCTCACTTTCTTGTTCTTCCACTTCCTCCTCTGCACTCAACATTTGACTTAATAGCACTTTCATGGAGGAGGCTTGTTGTTCTTCCCAAGATCTCTTCATCTCCTCTTCATATCTTTCAATCACGGATTCAAGTGCTGAGAATCTTTGGTTCATGAAAGTTTGTGAGGGTTGTGAGTTTTCATACTCCTTTGTCATCTCAAGTGGCTTCTATAGATATACAATCTCAGGTTCAAATATCTCCACGACCTCTTCCTCCATTGAAATTTCACTTGATGCAGTGGCCTCTTCTTCCACTTCCTTCTTCACATCCACCAATTATTCTTCATCTTCCTTGCTTAGCACTTCTTTGTTTTTCCTTGCCTGCTCCAAATATCCATCCATCTTATTGCAGAGGGTTTCTTGTTTATTCCAAGAGTCTATGGATGTTTGTAAGTATTGTTTAAATTCTAGCTCAAGGGATGAAGGTTGAGAATAATTTTGTGGGCATGGATGTGTTGTGGTGATGTTTTGAGGGGCATGGAATGAATTTTGTTAATTGTGGACTGAATTTTGTGGTTGGTATGGATCATGGAGAAAACTTTGTATTGAGGCATCATCTAGTGATGAAGAATTTTCACATGAGAAACTGGGAGGTGAGGTTGGACAATTTTATATGAATGAATTGAAGGTTTGCTCAAGTGATGATGGCTCTTGATAAGTGGAGTATGAATTGTCAAATGCTCTCTGATTTTGGTCCTCCCAACCACAACTTGAATCTTTGTTGAATTCATCACAGTATGGATCATTTGGGGGACAATCTTGCATGAATTTATTGAAAGCACACTCCAGTGATGATGTCTCTTGATGAAGAAAGTATGGATCACTAAGATCTCTTTGATTTTCACCTTCCCAGCCACAATATGAATAGTTGTTAAACTCATCAAAATCTGGATCATATTGTGTCTCTGAGAAGTGTCCCATTTCAACTGATTATTCACACTCTTGTTGACATGTCCAGACACCATGAGGGTAATGACATAAATCATCTTGTGGTTCTGGATCATATCTCATGTGAATTGCTTCATCATTTTCTGAAGCATATCCCCATTGATTGGGTTGCTCAGAATCTATTAATTCTTGGTGATACTTGATGATTGGATTTTTGACGGTTTGGAATTTTACAAATGAAATCTTGTTGCAAGTATAGTTTCTAAACCAACAATAGTCCTTTCATACAAAAGCTTATTTGTCACAAGTAACAAACCCCTAAATTTATAAACCGAAGTATTGAACCTCGGGTTGTTCTCCCTAGGAATTACAATAAAGTGTTCTTGTTATTAGTTATGGAGTATGTTTGGGGTTTTTGAGATTTTAGACAAGAAATGTAAATGGCAAGGGAAGTAAACTAATAGCTATGAAAGCTCTTGGCAAGGTTATGAGAATTAGAAGTCCCATCCTAGTTATCCTCCTCAATTGCGACCACAAATTGTCCATTGCTACCACTTAGTTAACCTCTAACCATGGAGGAAAGTCAAGTGGATGAATCAACTTGATTCCACAAGTCCTAGCCAACTCCCAAGGGAAATACTAGTTTTAGTGGTATCCAAATCAATTAGCAACTTCTAATTATCAATCAACAAAGGAATTAGATAACTCAAGAGTCACTAATTACTCCACCTAAGACAAGAGGAGAAAATCTATACTAAAATACAACCAAGCATTTCATCAAACACTTGGAAGTCACTAAATAAAAGCAAAATAAATTGGCATCAATAAAGAAATCTAACAACAATTATGGCAAGGAATTAATAACAACAATCAAAGAAAACAAGATCTACATGAATTAGCCCAAATTGCATTAAAGGAGAATAGAAGAAGAAAGAGTGCATCAACAACAAAGTAAGCAATTACAAGAATGAAATACAAAATTAGAGAGAGGAAGAGTAGAGGAACAAGAAATTGTAAAGGAAAATTAAATTAAAGTATGAATTAAACCTAGATCTAAGAAATTCTAATCTAGATCTAAAACCTCATCCTAATCCTAGAGAGAAGTGAGAGCTTCTCTCTCTAGAAACTAACTCTAACTACTAAACTATGACTAATGATCAAAAGTATGTTAATTCTCCTTCAATCCTTGGCTTAAATAGCATCAGAGATGAGTTGGATTGGGTCCACAAGGCTTCTAAAATCGCTGGCCACGAGTTGCATCAAGTGAACCATGTGCACCCATCGGCGCGTACGCGTACCGTGCGCGTGCGCACCCCTATCCGTGATGCAACTATGGAAAATCTTATTTCATATCGAAGCCCCGGATGTTAAATTTCCAACGCAACTGAAACCGCATCCTTTGGACTTTTGTAGCTCAAGTTATGGTCGATTAAGTGCGAAGAGGTCGGCTTGATAGCTTTTGCGATTCCTTCATTTTTTCATGAGTTCTCCATTTTTACATGCTTTTCCTTCATTCTCTTGATCCAATCTTTGCCTCCTAAATCTGAAGTCACTTAATAAAATATCAAGGCATCTAATGGAATCAAGGTGAATTAGATTTAGCTATTTTAAGACCTAAAAAACATGTTTTCACTCTTAAGCACAGTTAAAGGAGAATTTACAAAACCATGTTATTTCATTGAATAAATGTGGGAAAAGATGATGAAACCCTCTAAATTCAACACAAGATAAACCCTACAAATGGGGTTTATCAACCTTCCCACACTTAAACCAAATATGTCCTCATACTTAAACCAAGAGAAAGCAAAGGGTATCAATATTTATTCAATGAAATCTAACTAAATACACCCTACCTGTATGCAACTATATACATGAATGCAATTGCTTGGTCAAAATAAATCAATCCCCAAGAAGCCTATATGCACAAGGGCTAAGGACTGGCAAGTCTAATCCACAATTGAATTGAGCTATTAAATATTTTTACAAACTTGCATGAAGAATGATGATCATAGGTGAAAACATGTAATTGAGCAATCGAACGCTCACCGATAGTGTTTGCACTCTATTCGCTCAAGTGTTTAGGGTTGATTCACTCAATTCTCCCCTAATCATGCTTTCCAAGATTTGTTTTTCATCTAACAATCAACATATATTTCATGCATGCATACAAGTATCATGAGGTCTTTTCTTTAGGTTGTAATGGGGCTGGGGTCAAGGTAGGATGCATATATGGTTAAGTGAGCTTGAAACTTGAATCTTTGATAAGCTTAGACTTCCCATATAGCCTATGACATCCTATACAATTCAAAAGCTAACCTAACTACCCATTCTTCACTTTTTTCACATACTCATGCATTTTTTTTCCTTAATCAACACATATGCATTGATTTTATTGAGCTTCACTTTGGGGTATTTTATCCCCTTTTTATTTCTTTTCTTTTTCTTTCTTTCCTTTTTTTTCTATTTTTTTCTTTTCTTTTTTATATTGTTTTTCTTTTTCTTTTGTTTTTCTCATTTTTTTCTTTCTTTCAAACTATATACAAGAACATCAATGCATAAGGTTTTACATTTGATTAATACATGAGCATGCACCCAATTTCCAATATTTACAATAAAAATACAAAACTACCTTTTTTTCTCAACCAATGTCCCAAGTTTTACCACACTTGAATGTTACACACACTAGCCTAAGCCAATCAAAGATCCAAATAAGGAATATTTATTATTTTCCACTTTAGGGCTTGTAATGTACTAAAATTATCAACAAGCGGGTTAAACGTAGGCTCAAGGTTGCTAACAATGGAAGATAAAGGGTAAGGCTACTTGGGTAAGTGAGCTAAATGAAATAATGGCCTCAATCATATAAATGCATGAGTACACAAAATAATGGACATAAAGAATCAAACAAATCAAAGATTATAATCATAGAAAGAGAATAATACACACAAGAAGGGAAAATAAGTGGTTATAAGATGTAACCACAGCATTAGGCTCAAATCTCACAAGCTTGTGTTCTTAGCTCAAAAACCATGTTCCAAAATAAATTCTTTCAAGCAAGTTCAACGAAAAATTTTCAAATTGGTAGGGTGCCCTAAAATAATTTTTTGGAAGAGAAATCATCACCATAACCAAGTAGTCCTAATCAAAAAAAGAAGTGATAAAATATATACAAATGCTAGATATCATGCAACCTATTATGCAATGCAATAACTAGCTAACGTTGGCGTTGAAAGGAAATTGTTACCCATGGAGATCGATCGGACGATCTCTCCATACTTGAAGATTGCACCGTCCTCGGTGCTTGCAAAGAAGAACAATGTGGACGGGTTGAAACAATTGATGAGCTTTCTTTAAAGGGTTGTGCGAATGACTTGGTTGTTGCCCCATTTAAAAGCTTTTCCTTTTCTTCCTTCTTGGTGGCCAACCTAAAAGGAACGAAAAGGAAAGAAAATTAAGCCTATAACAAAGATATCAAAGCAAATAGAACATAGGCGGGGGCTAATGCCAAATAAGAGTAGGGTTCTCACTACATGGTAGCTACACATGTGAGGGAGAAAATAAGATGAGCTAATGCATATCAAGAAGCTTGATGCAAGAGTAAAGTCAAAGCATGAAGAGCATATTGAGCATCAAGTTCAAATAAAAAAAAGTGGGTCATGAAGGACAATATGAGGTCATATCAATGCACAAAGACACAAGAGTCATACAAGATGAAGCATTGATATAAAAGTTTCATCACCCAACAATGTCAAACAAGTCAAGAGGCACCAAAATAATGCAAGAAAGTCTCAACAATTGAGTAGGAGAATGCAACACCATTATTAAAATAAGAAACTCGGAAAAAATAAAGTAAAAATAAGCTATAAAAACAAAATAAAACTGTAAAGAATAACAGTATGCGAATGCAATAGACAAAAGAAAATGGAAGATGAGAAAGAAAACTCTTTTTTTTACCGACGCGGACGCGCACGGTGCGCTCACGCGTCGATGTGCATACCGTCCGAGGGACGCGTATGCGCCGTGTGCGCGCACGCGCGGGTTAGGCTGGGCGCATAGGGTCAGCCCAAAATTAGCACAACTCTTGGGAAAATGGCCCAAGATTGTAGATGGCACCACCGACACGGACGCGGCTAGTGCGCGTACGCGCGCTTTGCGCAATTAAGATCATGGACGCGTACGCGGCTAGTGCGCGTACACGCGCTTTGCGCGAATGGGGCCATGGATGCACACGCGCCAGGTGCACGCACGCGTGAGTGGCGTTGTGCCTGGGGCTCAGAATTGGCGCAGAATTGGCACAACTCTTTGGAAAATGACCCAGGAGTTGCGAGTGCCCAATGGATGCATACGCACATAGTGTGCGCACGCGTGCCCCCCTCCCCCTTTGTTTTCAGAAATGCTAAAAAAATTAGCTAAAAATCTCCCCTATACTACTTACAACTTAAAAACCAATCAAAAGTAGAAACTTGGGAAAGAAAAATTATTTTGGTGTTGAAACTTTCCTAACTACTAACAAGGATTACTTGCATGTCAAGAAACTAACAACCAAATTATTAAACAAGCTTATACAACAAGAAAATCTACCTACAATGGTAACTCAAATCATTTATTAATCAAAGCTACAAGAGAGTGGAAAGAGTATACCATGGTGGGGTGTCTCCCACCTAGCACTTTTGTTTATTGTCCTTAAGTTGGACTTATGGGGAGCTCTTCTCAAGGTGGCTTGTGCTTAAATTCTTCTTGGAACTCCCACCAATGCTTGGTTCTCCATTGTGCCCCAAGATTCCTTATTTGTTGCACCAAGTGTTGATAGAGTTCTTCACAAGCTTGGAGCTCCCAAAATTGATTCTCCTTGTGTAATCTGGGATCCCATACTTTGTTTTCACATCCGTCTTGAAGTTGACTCTCATTATTAGTCCAATCAGGTGGTGTGCAAGATGAATTCTCAGTAAAGTGGCCAACAATCCTCCTAGACCCATCTAGGTGAGCACTATTCCAACCTTTGTATTCAACTCTTGAAGTATCAACCAAAATGAGCCTTGATTTGCAACGCTAACCACGAAACATTTTTCTTTTACGCTTCATCCCACCAAGCATCCTAAGTTGACCATCCGTTTCAAGCAAGTCATACTCAAGTGGGACAATAAAGCTAATAGAAATGAATTTTACCCAATCAAGTGAAGGAGTAGATGGCAACCTAGGCAAAGATGCTTCCAAAGATCTTGACAAAGCATAACCAATTGTACGTTCTTCTATTTCTAGGGATCTCCACCTTTTCACAAGTTTTCTCAATTTCAATCTTTTGTTCATCAATTCTATCTAAGCCTTTTCCCTTACTCAAATCATAAATGGGAATGTGAGAGAATTTTACCTCCACATTGCCTTCAAATCCACCGGGAGAAGGGTCTTCAAGCTCAAAGGATTCTTTACCACTAAGACTTGATGCTTGATCTTCATCACCAAGGGAACTCAGTTCTTGCTCTATCCCGTCCAAGTCTTCATATGGAATATGCCTTGGAAGTAGTGCACATTCTTCCATAGCATCAAATTCAATCATCTTGGAGGGGTTCTCTTCAATTCTAGATTCCCAAGGTGGTTCCGCATCTCCTAAGTCTTCAACCACTTCATCCTCTTCTTCAACAATTGTAGCTTCCTCCAATTGTTCTAATACAAAGTAACTTTCCTCATTCTCCACCAATCTGTCCTTCATATTATGCTCTTCATTTGATCCTCCCCATGTGGTCATGGGAGTTCCTTGAGTATTCAAGTATTGGGATGCTAACCAACTTACCACCTCGTCTAAGGCGGCCGTGAATTGTTGCACATCCCTTTTCATCTCCTCTTGTCCTTGAACAAGAACATCAAGGATGTTATCCATTGGAGGTTGGGGTGGATGGAAGGATTCATTAATTTGGGGGAAGAATTCATAGTAGGAAGGTGGTTTCTCTTGGTGGAGTTATGATGGTTCAATATTTTCCATTCTTTCCACTTGTTGCACAACACACTCCATGGTTGCTTGAAGTTGATCCATGTTTCCTTGAGATGATTCCTTGACTCTTGTTCTTCTTGGATAATATGATTAGGATCATATGGCTCTTGGATCGATGGACATGAATATTCTTCCATGGGAGGTTGTGGTGGAAAGTAGTATTCATCTTGTGGTTGAAAATTTTCATACATTGGAGGTGGTTCATCTTGGTAATAATATGGAGGGGGTGATTCTTAAAAATATTAATGTTGAAATGGTGGTGGCTCTATGTGTGGTTCATATGTCTCATATGATTGTTGGTAGGATGGATAAGGATTAGGGTCATATGAAGGTGGTTGGTGGAAAGTGGCTTGTGAGTATGGTTGAGGGTTATATTGAGGGTATGACTCATAGGCATATAGTGGTGGTTCTTGAAAGTCACAAGGTGATTCACCATAGCCATTGGATTGATATGCATCATATAATGGCTCTTTTTCATAGTGCATTGGTGGAGGTTGTTGCCATGAAGATTGATCATATGCATATGGCTCCTCCCACCTTTGATTGTCCCATCCTTGATCTACATCCTCATTGAAGCTCTCATTTCCTACAACATAGTTAGAACCAAACTCATAGCCAAAGTGAGAATTCATAATGAAAAGAGAAAATAAAATTCAAAAGCTAATAAAAATATAATGAAACAAAGTCCTAAACTAGCAAAGACTAGCAAACAATCCAAAAATCAAGCTATTCACAATATTCACATATGTACAATAACCAATAACATAACACCATTGCAATTCCCCGGCAACGGCGCCATTTTGATGATTGGATTTTTGACGGTTTAGAATTTTACAAATGAAATCTCGTTGCAAGTATAGTTTCTAAACCAACAATAGTCTTTTCATACAAAAGATTGTTTGTCACAAGTAACAAACCCCTAAATTTATAAACCGAAGTATTGAACCTCGGGTCGTTCTCCCTAGGAATTACAATAAAGTATTCTTGTTATTGGTTATGGAGTATGTTTGGGGTTTTTGAGGTTTTAGACAAGAAATGTAAATGGCAAGGGAAGTAAACTAATAGCTATGAAAGCTCTTGGTAAGGTTATGAGAATTAGAAGTCCCATCCTAGTTATCCTCCTCAATTGCGACCACAAATTGTCCATTGCTACCACTTAGTTAACCTCTAACCATGGAGGAAAGTCAAGTGGATGAATCAACTTGATTCCACAAGTCCTAGCCAACTCCCAAGGGAAAGACTAGCTTTAGTGGTATCCAAATCAATTAGCAACTTCTAATTATCAATCAACAAAGGAATTAGATAACTCAAGCGTCACTAATTACTCTACCTAAGGCAAGAGGAGAAAATCTATACTAAAATCCAACCAAGCATTTCATCAAACACTTGGAAGGCACTAAAGAAAAGCAAAATAAATTGGCATCAATAAAGAAATCTAACAACAATTATTGCAAGGAATTAACAACAACAATCAAAGAAAACAAGATCTCCATGAATTACCTCAAATTGCATTAAAGGAGAATAGAAGAAGAAAGAGTGCATCAACAACAAAGTAAGCAATTACAAGAATGAAATACAAAATTAGAGAGAGGAAGAGTAGAGGAACAAAAAATTGTAAAGGAAAAGTAAATTAAAGCATGAATTAAACCTAGATCTAAGAAATTCTAATCTAGATCTAAAACCTAATCCTAATCCTAAAGAGAAGTGAGAGCTTCTCTCTCTAGAAACTAACTCTAACTACTAAACTATGACTAATGATCAAAAGTATGTTAATTCTCCATCAATCCTTGGCTTAAATAGCATCAGAAATGAGTTGGATTGGGCCCACAAGGCAACTAAAATCGCTGGCCACGAGTTGCATCAAGTGAACCATGTGCACCCATTGGTACTTACATGTA
Organism: Arachis ipaensis; assembly: GCF_000816755.2. Classification (NCBI taxonomy): domain Eukaryota; kingdom Viridiplantae; phylum Streptophyta; class Magnoliopsida; order Fabales; family Fabaceae; genus Arachis; species Arachis ipaensis. The sequence continues at coordinate 38,335,135 of NC_029785.2, read as the reverse complement.
CCATGCACGTGCGTGCCTCTATCCGCGATGCAACTATGGCAAATCTTATATCATTTTGAAGTCGCGGATGTTAGCTTTCTAACACAACTAGAACCGCATCATTTGGACTTCTGTAACTCAAGTTATGGTCGATTAAGTACGAAGAGGTCGGCTTGACAGCTTTTGCGATTCCTTCATTTCTTCATGAGTTCTCCATTTTTACATGCTTTTCGTTCATTCCCTTGATCCAATCTTTGCCTCCTAAATCTGAAGTCACTTAACAAACATATCAAGGCATCTAATGGAATCAAGGTGAATTAGATTTAGCTATTTTATGACCTGAAAAGCATGTTTTCACTCTTAAGCACAATTAAAGGAGAATTTACAAAACCATGCTATTTCATTGAATAAATGTGGGAAAAGATGATAAAACCCTCTAAATTCAACACAAGATAAACCCTACAAATGGAGTATATCAACCTCCCCACACTTAAACCAAGCATGTCCTCATGCTTAAACCAAGAGAAAGCAAAGGGTATCAGCATTTATTCAATGAAATCTAACTAAATGCACCCTACCTATATGCAACTATCTACATGAATACAATTGCTTGGTCAAAATAAATCAATCCCCAAGAAGCCTATATGCACAAGGGATAAGGACTAGTAAGTCTAATCCACAATTAAATTGAGCTATTAAATATGTTTACAAACTTGCATGAAGAATGATGATCATAGGTGAAAACATGTAATTGAGCAATCGAACCCTCACAGGTAGTGTTTGCACTCTATTCGCTCAAGTGTTTAGGGTTGATTCACTCAATTCTCCCCTAATCATGCTTTCCAAGATTTAGTTTTCATCTAACAATCAACATATATTTCATGCATGCATACAAGTATCATGAGGTCTTTTCTTTAGGTTGTAATGGGGCTAGGGTCAACGTAGGATGCATATATGGATAAGTGAGATTGAAACTTGAATCTTTTATAAGCTTAGACTTCCCATTTAGACTATGACATCCTATACAATTCAAAAGCTAACCTAACTACCCATTCTTCACTTTTTTCACATACTCATGCATTTTTTTCCTTAATCATAACACATATGCATTGATTTTATTGAGCTTCACTTTGGAGTATTTTATCCCCTTTTTATTTCATTTCTTTTTCTTTCTTTTCCTTTTTTTTTCTATTTTTTCTTTTCTTTTTCTTTCTTTTTCTTTTGTTTTTCTTATTTTTTTCTTTCTCTCAAACTATATACAAGAACATCAATGCATAAGGTTTTACATTTGATTAATACACGAGCATGCACCCAATTTCCAATATTTGCAACAAAAATACAAAACTACCTTTTTTTCTCAACCAATGTTTCAAGTTTTCCCATACTTGAATGTTACACACACTACCCTAAGCCAATCAAAGATCCAAATAAATTATATTTATTATTTTCGGCTTCAGAGCTTGTAATGTACTAAAATTATGAACAAGCGGGTTAAGTGTAGGCTCAAAGTTGCTAACAAAAGAAGATAAAGGGTAAGGCTACTTGGGTAAGTGAGCTAAATGAAATAATGGCCTCAATCATATAAATGCATGAGTACAGAAAATAATGGACATAAAGAATCAAACAAATCAAAGATTACAATCATAGAAAGAGAATAATACACACAAGAAGCGAAAATAAGTGGTTATAAGATGTAACCACAGCATTAGGCTCAAATCTCACAAGCTTGTGTTCTTAGCTCAAAAACCATGTTCCAAAATATATTCTTTCAAGCAAGTTCAACAAAAAATTTTCAAATTAGTAGGGTGCCCTAAAACAATTTTCTTGGAAGAGAAATCATCACCATAACCAAGTAGTCCTAATCAAAAAAAGAAGTGATAAAATATATACAAATGCTAGCTATCATGCAACCTATTATGCAATGCAATAACTAGCTAACGTTGGTGTTGAAAGGAAATTGTTACCCATGGAGATCGGTCGGACGATCTCCCCACACTTGAAGATTGTACCGTCCTCGGTGTATGCAAAGAAGAACAATGTGGACGGGTTGAAACAACTGATGAGCTTTCTTTAAAGGGTTGTGCGAATGACTTGGTTGTTACCCCATTTAAAAGCTTTTCCTTTTCTTCCTTCTTGGTGGCCAACCTAAAAGGAACGAAAAGGAAAGAAAATTAAGCCTATAACAAAGATATCAAAGCAAATAGAACATAGGCAGGGGCTAATGCCAAATAAGAGTAGGGTTCTTACTACATCGTAGCTACATATGTGAGGGAAAAAATAAGATGAGCTAATGCATATCAAGAAGCTTGATACAAGAGTAAAGTCAAAGCATGAAGAGTATATTAAGCATCAAGTTCAAATAAGAAAAAGTGGGTCATGAAGGACAATATGAGGTCATATCAATGCACAAAGACACAAGAGTCATACAAGATGAAGCATTAATTTAAAAGTTTCATCACCCAACAATGTCAAACAAGTCAAGAGGCACCAAAATAATGCAAGAAAGTCTCAACAATTGAGTAGGAGAATGCAACACCATTATTAAAATAAAAAACTCAGAAAAAAATAAAGTAAAAACAAGCTATAAAAATGATGAGCGGATATTTTATACGCTTTCTGGGGTTAATTTCATATAGTTTTGAGTATATTTTAGTTACTTTTTAGTCTATTTTCATTAGTTTTTAGGAAAAATTCATATTTCTGGACTTTACTATGAGTTGTGTGTTTTTCTGTAATTTTAGGTATTTTTCTGGCTGAAATTGAGCGAGCTGAGCAAAAATCTGATTCAGGCTGAAAAAGGACTGCTGATGCTGTTGGATTCTGACCTCCCTGCACTCAAAGTGGATTTTCTGGAGCTACAGAACTCGAAATGGCATGCTTCCAATTGCGTTGGAAAGTCGACATCCAGGGCTTTCCAGCAATATATAATAGTCCATACTTTGCACAAGGATAGACGATGTAAAATGGCGTTCAACGCCAGTTCTCTACCCAATTCTGGCGTCCAGCGCCAGAAAAGGATCAAAAGCTGGAGTTGAACGCCCAAACTGGCACAAAAACTGGCGTTCAACTCCACAAATGGCCTCTGCACGTGACTTACTTAAATCTTAGCCCCATCACACACCAAGTGGGCCCCAGAAGTGGATCTCTGCATCATCCATCATAGTCCACTTATTTTTTGTAAACCTAGGCTACTAGTTTAGTATTTAAACAACTTCTAGAGACTTATTTTGTATCGGATGACATTTCAGATCTAAACTTTATATTCTCTGACGGCATGAGTCTCTAAACCCTATTATTGGGGGTGAGGAGCTCTGCTGTGTCTCGATGAATTAATGCAAGTAATTCTGTTTTCCATTCAAACACGCTTGTTCCTATCTAGAACAACTGACGGTTTATTTTGTTGCTTAGATTAGGAAAAATTTCTTTTTTTTTGTTTAGAGTCTCTTATTATTGTCGTGTTAAAATTTTAGAATCCTTATTTTCTTTTTTTTTTTTTTCTAGCCGAATTTAAAGACAGGTTACAAGAGACAAGGATGGCTAATATACATATGGACGAACAGTTTAAGCAAACAAAGCAGCAGCTGTCAAAGCAAATAGCAGAGGAATGCCAAGCAGTTCAACTAAGAAGTGGGAAAACATTAAATACCCCACCTCAAGGCAGCAAAAAGCTAAGAAATGAGCAAACCACCCAAAATTCACCTGAGGACAGTAAGAGCCCAGGAAAAAATAATTCTGGCACTAAAACGCCAGAAAATTGGTGGAAGGCTGGCGCTGAACGCCCAGACCATGGCCAAAACTGGCGTTCAACGCCAGAGATACAGCAGGACTGGCGTTCAACGCCAGAAATGGGCAAGGATCTGGCGTTGAATGCCCAAAATGGGCAGGATCTGGCACTGAACGCCCAAAAAGGGCACAGTTCTGGCGTTCAGACGCCAGGAGCAGACAAGGAGCTGGCGTCCAGTTTCACTCCAGTTTTTAACTCTGGCACTCAAGTGCCAGTGAGGGATCAGACACACACAAATACTGATAACAACCCCTCTAAAAAGGCTTCTTCAACCACTTCTGTAGGCAATAAACCTGCAGCAACTAAGGTTGAAGAATATAAAGCCAAGATACCTTATCCTCAAAAACTCCGAAAAGAGGAGCAGGATAAGCAATTTGCTCGCTTTGCAGATTACCTCAGGACTCTTGAAATAAAGATTCCATTTGCAGAAGCACTTGAGCAAATACCTTCTTATGCCAAGTTCATGAAAGAGATCTTGAGTCATAAGAAGGATTGGAGAGAAACAGAAAGAGTTCTCCTCACTGAAGAATGCAGTGCAGTCATTTTGAAGAGCTTTCCTGAAAAGCTTAAAGACCCTGGGAGCTTTCTGATACCATGCATATTAGAAGATAATTGCACCAAGACAGCTTTATGCGATCTTGGGGCAAACATCAACCTAATACCGGCATCCACTATCAGGAAGCTTGGCTTAACTGAAGAAGTTAAACCAACCCGGATATGTCTCCAACTTGCTGATGGTTCCACTAAATACCCATCAGGCGTGATTGAGGACATGATTGTCAGAGTTGGGCCATTCGCCTTTCCCACTGACTTTGTTGTGCTGGAAATGGAGGAGCACAAGAGTGCTACTCTCATTCTAGGAAGACCCTTCCTAGCAACTGGACGATCCCTCATTGACGTCCAACAGGGGGAAATAACCCTGAGAGTCAACAATGATGAGTTCAAGTTGAACGCTGTCAAAGCCATGCAGCATCCAGACACACCAACAGACTGCATGAAATTTGATCTTATTGACTCTTTGGTAGAAAAGATCAACATGGCTGAGAGTCTCGAATCAGAGTTGGAAGACATCTTTAAAGATGTTCAGCCTGATTTGGAGGATTCAGGGGACATGAAAGAACCTCTGAACTTTCTTCTGAAAGAGAAAAAACCTCCTAAACCCGAGCTCAAGCCACTACCACCATCCTTGAAATATGCATTTCTGGGAGAAGGTGACACTTTTCCAGTGATCATAAGCTCTGCTTTAAATTCACAGGAAGATGAAGCACTTATTCAAGTGCTAAGGACACACAAGACAGCTCTTGGGTGGTCCATAGGTGACCTTAAGGGCATAAGCCCAGCTAGATGCATGCACAAAATCCTATTAGAGGATAATGCCAAACCAGTGGTTCAACCACAGAGGCGGCTAAATCCAGCCATGAAGGAAGTGGTGCAAAAAGAGGTCACCAAGTTACTAGAGGCTGGGATTATTTATCCTATTTCTGATAGCCCCAGGGTGAGCCCTGTTCAAGTCGTCCCAAAAAAGGGAGGCATGACAGTAATTCATAATGAAAAAAATGAACTGGTTCCTACAAGAACAGTTACAGGGTGGCACATGTGTATTGACTACAGAAGGCTCAATACA
>NC_029785.2:38327456-38329445 GCF_000816755.2 Arachis ipaensis | reverse complement strand
CTATAGGAACCTCTCCATACCAGCTTGTGTATGGCAAGGCCTGTCATCTGCCCGTGGAACTGGAACATAAGGCCTACTGGGCAACCAGATTCCTAAACTTTGATGCCAAATTAGCAGGAGAAAAACGATTGCTCCAGCTAAATGAGCTAGAGGAATTCGGATTCACAGCTTTCGAAAATGCCAAGCTTTATAAAGAAAAATAAAAAAAATGGCATGACAGAAAGCTGTCATCTAGAATCTTTGAACCAGGATAGAAGGTCCTGTTGTTTAACTCTAGACTCATGCTATTCCCCGGGAAACTAAAATCCCGCATTCAAAAGAGGCCAGGTTGGCTTATCCAAGCGTGATTTCTCTGCTCTGCAAGGACGCTGGAGTAAGGATGGGAATAACTGAGTATATCCTAATTGAAAAGCCAATCACCAAAGCATCAATGGAAAAACAAAAAGCACAGGATGATCCCATCAAGAAGAGAGCACAGGACTTCCTCCCAGAGATCCCTCAATCTGAATACTGGGAGTATCTTGAAACGTCCATTACCAAGATACGGGAAGCTATGGAGCAAATAATAAAAGAACAGAAAGAACACAGTCAAATGCTGACCTATATGTTTAAAGAACAAGAGGAGTAGGGGCGTGACTTAAGGGAATTGAAGCGCCAAAAGTCTTCTCTTGTAGGACCAAGCACCCCAAGGATCAGAGGAACCCCCGTTCCCCCAGAATAAAGGTTATTAATTTCCAATTTCTGCCTTAACTCTGTGACAGTGTCCTTATAGAAGTTTACCTTAGGAGTTATATAGTAGTAATTAGTATCTATTTTGATTTTATCTCCAATTAAGCTATAGTTATTTTTCTCATCATCAGCAAACATGAATAAAGTAGTAGATCTTTTGAATAAGAGGCAATAAAATTTCAAGTTTTAATAAAAGAAATTCTAATTAGTTAAATGTGGTGGCAATGCTTTCTGTCTTCTGAATGAATGCTTGAACAGTGCATATGTCTTTTAAATTTGTTGTTTAAGACTGTTAAATATGTTGGCTCTTGAAAGAATGATGAACATGAGACATGTTATTGATAATCTGAAAAATCATAAAAATGATTCTTGAAGCAAGAAAAAGCAGCAAAGAACAAAGCTTGCAGAAAAAAAAAAGAGAGGGAAAAAGCAAGCAGAAAAAGCCAATAACCCTTAAAACCAAAAGGCAAGGGCAAATGAAAAGGATCCCAAGGCTTTGAGCATCAGTGGATAGGAGGGCCTAAAGGACATAGGAGGACGTGCGTGCGTGAACAAGAAGACAGAGGAAAGCAGAGATTCAGAAGACAAAGCATCTCCAAAACTCCAACATATTCTCCATTACTGCATAACAAGTAACCTTTGATCCATGCTCTATTGTTTATTTTCAATTTAACTGATAAACATAATTGCCTTCCTGACTAAGATTTACAAGATAACCATAGATTGCTTCAAACCAACAATCTCCGTGGGATTCGACCCTTACTCACGTGAGGTATTACTTGGACGACCCAGTGCACTTGCTGGTCAGTGGTACGAGTTGTGAAAAGTGTGATTCACAATTCGTGCACCAAAAAACAAAATGAAAATGTACAGAATAAAAGTATGCGAATGCAATGGAAGAAAATGGAAGATGAGAAAAAAAAGTCTTTTTTTTACCGATGCGAACGCGCACGGTGCGCTCACGCGTCGATGTGCATACCGTCCGAGGGACGCGTACGCGCCGTGTGCGCGCACGCGCGGGTTAGGCTAGGTGCATAGGGTCAGCCCAAAATTAGCACAACTCTTGGAAAAATGGCCCAAGATTGCAAATGGCACCACTGGCGCGGACGCAACTAGTGCGCGTACGCGCGCTTTGCGCAATTAAGATCATGGACGCGTACGCGCCAGGTGCACGCACGCGTGAGTGGCATTGTGCCTGGGGCTCAGAATTGGCACAGAATTGGTACAACTCTCAGGAAAATGACCCAGGAGTTGCGAGTG
>NC_029785.2:38312967-38326245 GCF_000816755.2 Arachis ipaensis | reverse complement strand
GGAAAGTAGGAATCGAGAGCTTTCCAAGCATATATGGCACTGCATGGTGGACACTAAAATTGAGGGAGAAAACTGCCCCGCAATGAGCATAAACGAACATGGTGGCAACCTGCAGTGCGGCCAACTGACCTCTGCACCTTCGACGGAGTATAACTCGAGCTGTAGAGCTCCAAATGATGTGCTCCCAACGGCATTGGAAAGTAGACATTCAGGGCTTTCCAACAATGTATGATAGTATGGGATGGACAATACGTTTGAGCCTCCAAAACTGGCGTTTTCGACCACGTTTGAGGCAAACTTTACCTCAAACGTTGGGCACCAAAACCAGCGACCCTGTCCTCTTCAAAGGAGCATAACTTGAGTTGTAGATGTCCAATTGAGGTGATTCCAATTGGGTTAGAAAGCTGACATTCAGAGCTTTCCAACCATATATAATAGTCTATATTGGGCATAAAATTTGCAATGTTGACAAGAGGACAAAGTAACGCCACATATATGCACTAGGGGAGGCCAACGTTGGAGCAAAAGTTTGACCCCTAACTTTTGCCCCAACGTTGGTATCAACAAAAGAGGGTGGCTGATGTGAAAAGTTGGAGAATTGAGATCTAGACTTGTTTTCTAGTCTCATTCAACCCCTGAGATCTTCAACCTCTCATTTAGATTTTGCAATTGAGCCAAGTTGCTCTCTGTTTTGATTTTAAAGTGATTTTTCAAATCTGTTGAACCTGCTGCATCTTTTACTTCTCTGTTTGATTGTTATTTACACTTCTGTGTTTGACTTCATGAATCCCAGTACCTAATTTCCTTTATTCTTCTTGCAATTTAACTTTCCAATTACTTGATCTACTGCTTTCTTTTAATTTCCAGCACCCACTCCCTTTTAATTTCATGCAATTTACATTTCTTGCAATTTAAGATTCTTGTAATTTACATTTCTTGCTCTTTAAGTTACTTGCAATTTTACTTTCTGCACTTTATAATTCCTGCAAGTTTACATTCTGTTGGCTTCAATTGTCACTCAAATCATTCAATGTTAGCTTGACTAAACTAATCACCCACTAAAGTTGCTTGATCCATCAATCCCTGTGGGATCGACCTCACTCCCGTGAGTTTTATTACTTGATGCGACCCAGTGCACTTGCCGGTTAGTTTTGGGTGTTTTGGAGAAATTCGTTTTTCAACAAAAAATATCCCATCAAGTTTTTGGCGCCGTTGCCGGGGATTGATTTAGATCAACAATGATTATGTGGGTGAGAAGTCTAGATCAAGCATTTTCTTTATTTTTGTTTTCTGTTTCAAAGTGAAACCAAGGTGTTTGAGTTTTTGCCTCACTAAGAAATTCTCATCTCTGATATGAGTAATTTCAATTTTCCTTGGTTGTGTGTTTTACAAAACTCAAATGGAGTTCAACTCATCTTATGATCAAACAAATTCTATGGGATATCACCCACCATCACCAATCTCTAATGATGGATGGGAATATCACCAAGAAACTTCAAATTCTGGGCTCTCTAATTCATGGAGCCATGCTTCAGAACCACAAGATGAGAAAGAAAATCATATTGGATATTTCCCTCCACCACAAAATGATTCAAGTCATTATTCCAATGGTGGCTGGGTGTATTACCAAGAAACTGCAAATTCTGAGCAGTCAACTCACATGAGAGATTGTCCAACCTCACCTCCCACTTCTACATTTGAAAATTCTTCATCACCTAAATATGCCTCAACACAAACTTCCGCGAACCTAGGCCTCTCAAAGCTAGAGATCATGTTTGAAAAATATGAGAGGGAGGCGCAAAGATCTTGGAACGAGCAAGAGAATTCATTCAAAAACATAGAAGTGATGGTAAACCAATTGTTAAGTGCAAGGGAGAAGGTGGAAGAGCAAAATGAAGATCCCCTTCAAAAATCTAGAGAATTGTTGAAAAGACAAGAACAACTCATGGAGGAACAACAATAATCCTGGAGAGAACAAGAAATCCGTCTTCAGAAGATGGATGAGCAATTGGAACTCCTCTCTTGAAGTCATTCCTCTTAACAAATTGGAAGAAGAGGAAGAAAGTAAAGAACAGGTAGACAGTAGGTACATTTCTTTTCCTTGCTTTGTTTAAATTTCAATAAATTGGCATATGATCACATTCTAAGTTTGGTGTTGCCCTACAACAAACTGTTTTCCATCTTCATGGATGATTGCATCAATTTTACATGAAAGTGACACACTAAGATTCTAAGTTTGGTGTGCCATCTATTTTTTTATGCAAATCAATCCAGCAACATCACTTGTCTGCATAATCATATTGCCTTTTACAGTGTTATTTTTCTTCTTAGTTGGATAATTTTTGTTTTCTCTTTGTTTCGTTTATTTACTTGTTTTTAATGCTTTCCTTCATTAACTGTTTTTGTTAATACATCACCAAGACATCCTTATTCATAACAGACTCTTCATTTGGTGATTGTATTTAACATATAACAGTTTCTTTTGTTTAGTTTTAGTTCAAATAAATTGACATATGGTTGCATTCTAAGTTTGGTGTTGCTATGCAACAAAATTTGGTTCTAATCCTTACAAGATACTTGCATTAATTCCAAGTGAAAGTGTCACACTAAGTTTGGTGTGCCACTTATCTTTTATGCAATGTATTGTGCACACCTTCTTATCTATGCAATCACAATGTCTCTATCTCTTATGCCTTGATTGTTATCTTTTGCTTGCTTGAAACACATGTACTACTAACTTTTCATTGTGTAAGACACTCATGATCCATCTTAGCCCCATAGCCATGATTCTAATTGTTGCTTGAGGATGAGCAAGCATTCTGAGTTTGGCAAGGGAAGGAGGAAGAATAGAGGAAAAAGGACAACAATAATGAAGATAAACTACAAGGTTGTAGAGTTCCTTTTCTCCTCATTTGTTTCCAGCACTTAAATTGCACGAATTGTCTTTACCTTCTAGAAGCTAATAAGAAAAGCAAAAAGCTTGTTTCAAGGAAGAAATATAAGGAAAAGATTTCATAAAATGAGCTAGATAGAAGAATCAATCATTTACATTTCTTTTGTGATTGTAGCATGCTTAGAAAACTAGCTTACCATGAACATTGAGTTGCTATTCTTCTTGCCTTGGATTGTCAATCTTTATTGCATGATTCTTTTCTTGCTTGGGGACAAACAAGGTTTAAGTTTGGTGTTGTGATGACATGTCACCATGTCATGTTTTTCTATGCTTTTTCCTTTGTTTTCAATAGGTTTTATGCACTTTCTTAAGCCATAAGCAAGCCAATTGGGTAGATTTCCATGTTTCTTTTGATTTAATCAACCATTTATGAATTAATGCTATTTCATGAGGTTTTATGCTATAATTGTCACATATTATGAAAGAATGACAAACTCATGATTTTGAGCATAGCTTTGATGTGTTTGGTTGATTGATGATAGGTGAAGAAAGCTTGGAGAAAGGTTGAAGCAAGGAGGAATGGTTAGGAGGAAGAGAGGACAAAAAGTTTGAGCAAAAGTTTGCCTCAAACTTTAGCTCAAACTTTTGGATTAATTGAAAATGAACCAGGGAGCAAAAAGCTGGACCAAAAGTTAGCCTCAAACTTTTGTGCAAACTTTTGGGCAAAAAGCTGGAGCAAAAGTTAGCCTCAAACTTTTTGGCTAACTTTTGGCATCACAAATCAACACCCTGGAGAGCAAAAGTTTGCGCCAACGTTAGCCCCTAACTTTTTGGCTAACGTTGGCGCATGACCAGCACACCCAGGGGAGAAAAAGCTTGCGCCAACGTTTGCCTCAAGCTTTTTGGCAAACGTTGGCGCCACAAGGCATACAAGGGGTATACTTCCAACAAGAATAACTTGAGCTACAGAGCTCCAAATGAGGTGATTCAAAAAGCAATAAGTAGGAATCGAGAGCTTTCCAAGCATATATGGCACTGCATGGTGGACACTAAAATTGAGGGAGAAAACTACCCCGCAATGAGCATAAACAAACATGGTGGCAACCTGCAGTGAGGCCAACTGACCACTGCACCTTCGACGGAGTATAACTCGAGCTGTAGAGCTCCAAATGATGTGCTCCCAACGGCATTGGAAAGTAGACATTCAGGGCTTTCCAACAACGTTAATAGTATGGGGTGGAAAATACGTTTGAGCCTCCAAAACTGGCGTTTTCGACCACGTTTGAGGCAAACTTTACCTCAAACGTTGGGCACCAAAACCAGCGACCCTGTCCTTTTCAAAGGAGCATAACTTGAGTTGTAGATGTCCAATTGAGGTGATTCTAATTGGGTTAGAAAGCTGACATTCAGAGCTTTCCAACCATATATAATAGTCTATAGTGGGTATAACATTTGCAATGTTGACAAGAGGACAAAGTAGCGCCACATATATGCACTAGGGGAGGCCAACGTTGGAGCAAAAGTTTGACCCCTAACTTTTGCCCCAACGTTGGTATCAGCAAAAGAGGGTGGCTGATGTGAAAGGTTGGAGTAAAAGTTAGCCTCAAACTTTTACTCAAACTTTTACTCAAGCTTTCATGATTCCAAACCCGGTTCAATTCGGTTCTTCTCCAAACTCCAAGAGCACTCAACCAAGGCCTCTATCAACCCAATTCCATCAAGAGCAAGGGCCCAATTGACACCACTCAAAGGCACAAGAGATAGTTAGAATAGAAATTTCATTTTAATTGTAATTTGTTTTGAATTTTATTTTCATTTTGTAAAAATGCCTATATAAGGCATCATTCTCATTTTAGAAAGGAAGCCCGAATAGAGAGAATAGGAGGCGAGCTCCACTAGGGAGCATTAGGAATACAGAACTCTCTCTCTTAGTTTTCATTTTTGTTTTGAATCTTGGGTTGAGAATTGAAGAAATTCTATTTCAATCTCACCTTAATAATTCTCTCTGTTTACTTGTCTGCATAATTTCAGTGAATTGTGATTTGAATCAAAACTCTCTTTACTGCTTTCTTCTCTATTTTCTTCTGTAATTATTCTCTGTTGGATCAAGGAAGGAATTGAGATCTAGAGTTGGTCTCTAGTCTCATCCAACCCCTGAGATCTTCAACCTCTCATTTAGATTTTGCAATTGAGCCAAGTTGCTCTCTGTTTTGATTTTAAATTGATTTTTCAAATCTGTTGAACCTGCTGCATCTTTTACTTCTCTGTTTGATTGTTATTTACACTTCCGTGTTTGACTTCATGAATCCCAGTACCTAATTTCCTTTATTCTTCTTGCAATTTAACTTTCCAATTACTTGATCTACTGCTTTCTTTTAATTTCCAGCACCCACTCCCTTTTAATTTCATGCAATTTACATTTCTTGCAATTTAAGATTCTTGCAATTTATATTTCTTGCTCTTTAAGTTACTTGCAATTTTACTTTCTGCACTTTATAATTCCTGCAAGTTTACATTCTGTTGGCTTCAATTGTCACTCAAATCATTCAATGTTAGCTTGACTAAACTAATCACCCACTAAAGTTGCTTGATCCATCAATCCATGTGGGATCGACCTCACTCCCGTGAGTTTTATTACTTGATGCGACCCGGTGCACTTGCCGGTTAGTTTTGGGTGTTTTGGAGAAATTCGTTTTTCCACAAAAAATATCCCATCAAACGCCAACCACGAAACATTTTTCTTTTACACTTCATCCCACCAAGCATCCTAAGTTGACCATCCGTTTCAAGCAAGCCATACTCTTGTGGGACAATAAAGCTAATAGAAACGAATTTTACCCACTTAAGTGAAGGAGTAGATGGCAACCTAGGCAAAGATGCTTCCAAAGATCTTGTCAAAGCGTAACCAACCCCCGTTCTTCTATTTCTAGGGATCTCCACCTCTTCACAAGTTTTCTCAATTTCAATCCTTTGTTCATCAATTCTATCTAAGCCTTTTCTCTTACTCAAATCATAAATGGGAAGGTGAGAGAATTTTACCTCCACATTGCCTTCAAATCCACCGGGAGAAGGGTCTTCAAGCTCAAAGGATTCTTTACCACTAAGACTTGATGCTTGATATTCATCACCAAGGGAACTCAATTCTTGCTTTATCCCGTCCAAGTCTTCATATGGAATATGCCTTAGAGGTAGTGCACATTCCTCCATAGCATCAAATTCAATCATCTTGGAGGGGTTCTCTTCAATTCTAGATTCCCAAGGTGGTTCCGCATCTCCTAAGTCTTCAACCACTTCTTCCTCTTCTTCAACAATTGTAGCTTCCTCCAATTGTTCTAATACAAAGCAACTTCCTTTATTCTCCACCAATTTGTCCTTCGTATTATGCTCTTCATTTGATCCTCCACATGTGGTCATGGGAGTTCCTTGAGTATTCAAGTATTGGGATGCTAACCAACTTACCACCTCGTCTAAGACGGCCGTGAATTGTTGCACATCCCTTTTCATCTCCTCTTGTCCTTGAACAAGAACATCAAGGATGTCATCCATTGGAGGTTGGGGTGGATGGAAGGGTTCATCAATTTGGGGGAAGGATTCATAGTAGGAAGGTGGTTCCTCTTGGTGGAGTTGTGGTGGTTCAATATTTTCCATTCTTTCCACTTGTTGCACAACACACTCCATGGTTACTTGAAGTTGATCTAATATTTTCTTGAGACGATCTCTTGACTCTTGTTCCTCTTGGATAATATGATTAGGATCATATGGCTCTTGGATCGATGGACATGAATATTCTTCCATGGGAGGTTGTGGTGGAAAGTAGTATTTATCTTGTGGTTGAAAATTTTTATACATTGGAGGTGGTTCATCTTGGTAATAATATGGAGGGGGTGGTTCTTAAAAATATTGATGTTGGAATGGTGGTGGCTCTATGTGTGGTTCATATGTCTCATATGGTTGTTGGTAAGAGGGATAAGGATTAGGGTCATATGAAGGTGGTTGGTGGAAAGTAGCTTGTGAGTATGGTTGAGAGTTATGTTGACGGTATGGCTCATAGGCATATGGTGGTGGTTCTTGAAAGTCACAAGGGGATTCACCATAGCCATTGGATTGATATGCATCATAGAATGGCTCTTGTACATAGTGCATTGGTGGAGGTTGTTGCCATGAAGATTGATCATATGCATATGGCTCCTCCCACCTTTTATTGTTCCATCCTTGATCTACATCCTCATTGAAGCTCTCATTTCCTACAATATAGTTAGAACCAAACTCATAGCCAAAGTGAGAATTCATAATGAAAAGAGAAAATAAAATTCAAAAGCTAATAGAAAAATAATGAAACAAAGTCCTAAACAAGCAAAGACTAGCAAACAATCAAAAACTCAAGCTATTCACAATATTCACATATGTATAATAACCAATAACATAACACCATTGTAATTCCCCGGCAACGGCGCCATTTTGATGATTTGATTTTTGACGGTTTAGAATTTTACAAATGAAATCTCGTTGCAAGTATAGTTTCTAAACTAACAATAGTTCTTTCATACAAAAGATTATTTGTCACAAGTAACAAACCCCTAAATTTATAAACCGAATTATTGAACCTCAGGTCGTTCTCCCTAGGAATTACAATAAAGTGTTCTTGTTATTGGTTATGGAGTATGTTTGGGGTTTTTGAGGTTTTAGACAAGAAATGTAAATGGCAAGGGAAGTAAACTAATAGGTATGAAAGCTCTTGGCAAGGTTATGAGAATTAGAAGTCCCATCCTAGTTATCCTTCTCAATTGTGACCACAAATTGTCTATTGCTACCACTTAGTTAACCTCTAACCATGGAGAAAATTCAAGTGGATGAATCAACCTGATTCCACAAGTCCTAGCCAACTCCCAAGGGAAAGACTAGCTTTAGTGGTATCCAAATCAATTAGCAACTTCTAATTATCAATCAACAAAGGAATTAGATAACTCAAGCGTCACTAATTACTCTACCTAAGCCAAGAGGAGAAAATCTATACTAAAATCCAACCAAGCATTTCATCAAACACTTGGAAGGTACTAAAGAAAAGCAAAATAAATTGGCATCAATAAAGAAATCTAACAACAATTATTGCAAGGAATTAATAACAACAATCAAAGAAAATAAGATCTACTTGAATTACCTCAAGTTGCATTAAAGCAGAATATAAGAAGAAAGAGTGCATCAACGACAAAGTAAGCAATTACAAGAATGAAATACAAAAATAGAGAGAGGAAGAGTAGAGGAACAAGAAATTTTAAAGGAAAAGTAAATCTAAGCATGAATTAAACCTAGATCTAAGAAATTCTAATCTAGATCTAAAACCTAATCCTAATCCTAGAGAGAAGTGAGAGCTTCTCTCTCTAGAAACTAACTCTAACTACTAAACTATGACTAATGATCAAAAGTATGTTAATTCACCTTCAATCCTTGGCTTAAATAGCATCATAAATGAGTTGGATTGGGCCCACAAGGCAACTAAAATCGCTGGCCACGAGTTGCATCAAGTGAACCATGTGCACCCATCGGAACTTACACGTACCATGCACGTGCGTGCCTCTATCCGCGATGCAACTATGGCAAATCTTATATCATTTCGAAGCCCCGGATGTTAGCTTTCTAACACAACTAGAACCGCATCATTTGGACTTCTGTAACTCAAGTTATGGTCGATTAAGTACGAAGAGGTCGGCTTGACAGCTTTTGCGATTCCTTCATTTCTTCCTGAGTTCTCCATTTTTACATGCTTTTCGTTCATTCCCTTGATCCAATCTTTGCCTCCTAAATCTGAAGTCACTTAACAAACATATCAAGGCATCTAATGGAATCAAGGTGAATTAGATTTAGCTATTTTATGACCTGAAAAGCATGTTTTTACTCTTAAGCACAATTAAAGGAGAATTTACAAAACCATGCTATTTCATTGAATAAATGTGGGAAAAGATGATAAAATCCTCTAAATTCAACACAAGATAAACCCTACAAATGGGGTTTTCAATACTCTCAGCCACCATTAGAATAATGACTTGAATCATTTTGTGGTGGTGGGAAATATCCCATATGATTCTCTTGCTCATCTTGTGGTTCTGAAGCATATCTCCATTGATTGGAGTGCTCAGAATCTGTGATTTCTTGGTGATATTCGTAGCCACCATTAGGATAGTCAATCGGTGATGGTGGGTAATATCCCATAAAATTTGTTTGATCACAAGATGAGTTGAACTCCATTTGAATTTTATAAATCACAATCACCAACGAAAACTGAGATTACTCATATCAGAGATGAGAATTTCTTAGTAAGGCAAAAACTCAAACACCTTGGTATCAGCTTAAAACAGAAAATTAAAAGAAAAAAAACAAAGAAAATTGCTTAATTTAGACTTCTCACCTACTTAATCATTGTCGATTTATATCAATCTCCGGCAACGGCGCCAAAAACTTGATGGGTGAAAATTAGATTCCCACACAAACTCACCGGCAAGTGTACCGGGTCGCATCAAGTAGTAATAACTCACAAGAGTGAGGTCGATCCCACAGGATTGATGGATCAAGAAACTTTAGTGAGTGATTAGTTTAGTCAAGTAGACAGTGGTGAATTGAATGAAAATTGGATAACAGAATGTAAATTGCAGAGAAGCTAAAGTGCAGAAGGTAAATTGGCAGAATCTTAAAGAGCAAAAAATATAAATTACAGCAAATGTAAAGGGAATTGGGTGCCGAAAAATTAAATGAAAGCAGTAAAGCAGAACTTAGAACAATTGCATAAGATGTAAATTACATGAAAAGTAAATTCAGATCACAGCAAACTCAAATGTAAAGTTACAAAAAGTAAATGTGCAGAAGAGAATTTGAAATAAAACTGAATTTAATACTAGAATGTAACAATTTACAGAAAGATAAAAGTGTATCAAACTATGCTAAGCTCTCTGGAGTCTCTAATCCTCCAAGAGAGATTTGGAGTCTCTAATCCTCCAGACTGAGCCTCTATTCTACTCCTACTCCTACTGTGCGCTCTCCTTTTCTAACAGAACTAAAGCCTTTTTTATAGGCATTCCTAAATTATAAATAAAATTCAAATTGAAAATAAATTACAATTAAATGCAAAAATCCTATTCTAGATGATCCTTGTGCCTTTGAGTGATGTCAATTGGACTCTGCTTGCCTTGGGGCTTCAATGGCTTGAATTGGAATTAATTGAACCAAAATTATGCTCCTAGGAGAACGTAGCGTTTTAAAATTGAGCGCAGCGTTCATTCACCCACGCGTACGTGTCCTCTGCACGTGCGCGTACTTTTTGCATTTTCGCCATCGACGCGTACGCGTCACCCACGCGTACGCGTCCCTTTCAGCGTTCTCTTAATGAGCGCTACGTTGGCTTAGTGAGCGCTACCCCACGCATGCGCGTCATGTACGCATGCGCGTGGGTAGCAAAATCCCAATTTCATGCTTCAGCGCCACCCACGCGTGCGCGTGCTTTGTCCTACTTTGCCTCCAAATTTTAACTTGCCCGAAAACGCTGGCTTAGTGAACGTAGCGTTCTTTTTTGTAAATGACCGCTGATTGTGAAATTAGACCATGCTTCCTTGATTTAGTCATGGGCCATGCTTTTAAAAGCATGGCCTAAGGCTCCAAAGAGTGTCCAAGCTCCAAAATATGCCCAAAGTTTCTCTTTTTCTCCTTTTAACTTATTTTGTGCTTTTTTTCTTCTTTTTCCATTTATTTCCTACAAAGTTTATAAAATCAAGAGATCAAAGAATATACTATTTAAGCACAAAATTACTCAATAATTAAGCATTAATTATTAATTTCTTGTATGAAAAAGTATAGAAAAACATGACATGATGACATGTCATCACAAGTATTCAACAAAAGGGTACTTTGTGAACTATGATAAAGTTTTGAATATTTCTAAATGAAGTTGCGAATAAAACAACTAAAAGTAAAGTGTTCAAAATACCATAAGCTATTACATAAAAGCAAAAGTGTTATAAGCCCATAAGTCGAGCCATATAAGTCAAATAAAACAAAATATATAAGCCTAAAGGGGAGCAAGGTTTTCTCCAGTAGTGTCATCTTTCCCAGGAGAAGAAGGAAGCATGAAGACTGGTTCGGCCGACATGACCACCGAGGCTAGAGGAGAAGTCTCCGCAGTAATAGCTTCAGCTTTCACCCTCGAGGTGGAGGTCGGTTCAACCTGAGGTCCCGACGTCTTCGGGTCCACTAGAGGCTCCTCATCGTCCAACTCAGGTGCAGGGACTATTTTTCCATCCACCATTATGTTGTCTGTACTGAAAAGAGGGAGAGATCAAGGTCGGGAGCTAAGACCTTAATTTGGGCTTCCAGGTTTTCAAACATTTCATCCATCCCTAAAGCAACTGACTCCTGAAAGTCGGTGAGTTAATCCTTCAGCTTTTGGTTCTCCTCCTCTAGCACCAGTCTCTCCCCAAAGACCGGGTATAGCTCTCTTAAAATTTTTTGGCCTTCTCCTCAGCCAAGGCAACAGCAGCCTCCAACTTGCTCGCCATCTCCCGAGCTCTTTCTAAGTTGTCCCTTTAGGTATCCCATATCTACTCCAGCTCCTTCTTTATCTCACTCAATCTTTCCACATCAGCTCGAGCAGACAACAAGGCGCTGGTCATAGCTTGGATGGGAGAATTCCTCAACTCCCTAACAAGTTGGAAGCAGACTCCCACCATATGAAGACCCCCACGAGCCAAGGTTTGGAGGTGGTTTTGGATTGCCACGTCATCCATACACACACGATGATGACGGAGTAGGTTCTCTTCCCTCCAAGCCAAGGCATCAAAACTTTTGTTATAGATGCTTTCCACCTCATCCACTTTTTGTTTCTTGGGAGGAGGTTCAGTAGAAGAAGGAGACGGAGGGGTAGACTCGGAGAAAATAAGTTGGGAGTGAGGAGTCGGGATGATTACCTACAGACTAGAAGTGCCCGACCCTGATAGTTTCTTTGGGGAAGATCGGACTGAGGATCCTACTCCGACTTCTTTTTGCGACCCTTCCCTGGCTTCCTTTTGTTGCTGAAGCTACAACAATATTTTTTGTGTTTTGAAGAAACTTCATGGATGACTTTGGAGCCATAATTTCTACAAAACAAAACAAGACTCAATCAGAATCAACATCTAAAAATAAGAAGAATTTAACAAGGGAAGAAGAACTACCGAGGTCTGACTTCAGAAGGCTAGGATCTTCCAAATATCTCTGTGTCTAGATGGGGATCTTGGCCCCATGTACCCAAAATGAATTCAAGAATACCCCTTTCTAAGTCATCTAAATTTGATAGGTCACGCCTAACAATATTAAAGGTGTCCTGCCAGTATAAGGGAAACAAGGGCTCTTGGTTCTCGGGTAGAAAGAAAGGTCAGGTACCTACTACACCTTTGACCTTGAAAAAGTGGTTTTTGAAGTCATGAAAAGAGTCGTCGAATATAGAAAAAGCCTTTCGACCTTGAACAGCTCAAAAGGATATCCATCCTGACTTCTTGGTAGAGCTGTACAGTTTGGTAGCAACAAAGAGATAAAAGAAAACGTTCAAAGTAGGCTGAACGTGCAACTCTCGACATAAGAGCTGGAACATTTTCAAGAAAGCCCAAGAGTTCGGGTGTAGTTGAGAAGGGGCAAGGTTAGAAGATCGCAATACCTCTATCTCAAAATCTGTGAAAGGAAGTCAGACACCTAGCCTAATGAAAAAGCAATCATAGGCATAAAAGAAAGGTTGTTCAAACTCCACTATAGGGGAAACACACTCTCTCCTCAGGATTGGGCAGTTCTAGAACATGGCTCCTTTCATCCTCCCTATTCTCACAAATACTATGATGCCTACAGAACTCATCATAGTACTCTTTATCGGTCATTGGGACACAACCAAAAATAGTACTATCTAACCCAAACCCAAAGAGCAAGGAAAACTTTAGTGGACATGTTTAAAATAACGTGGCAAGACATAAACGCTATACCTAAAAACATAAAAATAAAGCAAACCTTTACCAAAAGAAATCAGAACTCGTCCAATACAAGTCGGGTAAGACATCAAAATCAGAAAGAAAGCTATTCTTTTCAAAAATACCTCAACAGCACAACCAAATGGTATCTCTCTTATACAATGTCATCATATCAAAGCGGCACCATTAGGGGCAGTACAGTGCATAAACACGAAGGGTAACAACTACAGTAAACGAAGATTCTTTCAAGAAAGAAGAGAGTCTTTCAAAAATATTTTGGTGACAAACGTTTTTTACTTCCCAAATGCTTCACATTAAACTCGTAAGAAAATCAAAATAGAATTTTTCCAAAAGAAAAAGTGTAAAGAAAATAAAAGCAAACTCAATAAAACAGCAAGCAAGTCTCAGACA
>NC_029785.2:38296411-38310494 GCF_000816755.2 Arachis ipaensis | reverse complement strand
AGTACCAACCTTGAAGAAGATTGTGAAAAAATGGGAGAGCACGTCTAAAAACAGCAGAGCATGAACGATCCCCACCACGCCAGCAAAAGTAAAAAACTCTTCAAGATAGAGAATAGAGAAATCTTGAAGTAACAGAAATGGTCGAAATGACACAGAGGAGTTCTTTTGTGAAGAAGAAAGTAAAGCAGTCTTACAATAAAAAGCCAACCTTGAAGAAGATTGTGAAAAAATGGGAGAGCACGTCTAAAAACAGCAGAGCATGAACGATCCCCACCACGCCAGCAAAAGTAAAAAACTCTTCAAAGACCAAGATAGAGAAATCTTGAAGTAACAGAAATGGTCGAAATGACACAGAGGAGTTCTTTTGTGAAGAAGAAAGTAAAGCAGTCTTTTCAAAAACAATAAAAAGGAGAGGAAGAGCCGAAAAGTCCCTTTTATAAGAGACAATGAGCCAAAACGGCTCCTTTACTCCTTTTTTAACGTGCACGGATTCTAAGGAGCAACTGCCATACAACGTTTGCCCACCATTAAAGCTCCATCAACATTCAAATTTTTGAACACATCGGGTAAACCGAGGTACTATCACCCGACGAATATAATAGAGGTCACGAAATGCTTGAGCCCGACCTATAAAAGGAACGTACTCAAGCAAGGCCCTGGTTATACCCCGACCCAATAATTGAGAGCCAGGCCTAATAACACATAAAGATCCACAATAAAGGTGGACTTCGCAATAAATCCGACCTCTTTAAGGAGGTCGGACTATGACGTGGAGGTCCAGCTCTACTTGACATAACAAGTAATTGCCTCCTTAAGTCTTTCCTACTAACTCTACCTCATCTAGAAGTTAGATCCCAACAAACTCCCAAGATAAAGAGAACGCTTATCTATCAGAAAAAATAGAACTACTCCAACAAAGGTGGTTATCTACTCTACTATACATACACTGGCACCCACCAGGTATAACTCACGTTCTAATCTACTAAAAACCTTCTCAAATCCCTTGATAACTTAAGCATCAGAGTCTCTTGCAGGTACCTCCCCTACTTCCTCACGAGGAACTCAGACAAGCGGCATCTCGGCACCAAAGAGGTCAGACACTACCATACTAAGGGATCTGCACCTCACGTTCAGACCTAGATCAACATTTCAGGTAACGCTCGGAACAAATGTAAATTTTTTATGCTAATATCTAATTATATTTTTAAATAATATATAAAAAATTATTTTTAAATAGCAAGTATAAAAATTAATTATTTCTATTTGTGCAACAAACTTAACACCTAATCAAATATAAAAGTATACATGTTAAATCCTTTCAAATTTTAGATAACAAATGTTAAAATTAATTATTAGTAAAAAATTAAACTTTTTCATATGAAAATAATAACTAAAAAACTTATTATTTAATTTTATTTTTATTTACAGAGACTCTGATCTTCTTAGTCGACGGAGACTTTTCTCCCTTACGAACCATTTTGTAAATATAATTTAATGCTATAAATTTTTTATGTCATAATCTATAATATCAAGACCGGCATAATTTTAAAAGATTTATATTTTCGTAATAGTATTACTGACAAAAAATACTAATTTATATTTATTCAATGGCCAAGACCAAGAATGACCCAAGTAGCACCAGCTCAACCCTAGTCACAAAGAGGTAACATTGCTCCATTACACTTAATTAACTGAGATGCTCATTCAATCTCTAAAACATTTTCAACACTGCACCTCAACTTTACTATCTCTTTTCTTTTTTAAAGTAAAGTTACGATTTTACCTTTATTATGCAGGTAACCTAAGACAAATTGATTGGGTTTGAGGGATTGGCCTAAATGTTAAGAGAAGGTGGCCTCCGAGCTGTTCTTGCTTAAGAACCGCCATCTGAGTTGTATACGTGAGAGATAAATAGTAGTTATTACTAATTTTATAACAGATATTTATAAATTCATATTTAAAATATAAATATTTAAAGATAAGTTAGAGGATTTAAACTTATAATTATGTTAATATTTGTGGTCATGAATCATAGATAAAAAAATAAAAGAGTTGTTTTATGATCAACATTTTGGGTAATTAATTTAATTATATAAACTTTATAGTTCATCAATTCTCACAGTATTTATAGAATGTAGGTAATACATCATGGATAAAAAAATAAAATAATTGCTCTGTAATTAATGTTTACAGTGGTTAATTTAATCATATGAATTTTGGATTTTACTAATTGAAGCAAAAGATTTATATTAAATTACAAAAACAAAAAAAATTATCATTCAAGAATAAAAAATAAAAGATAATAAAATAACAGTAAAAGGTGACATAATTACTTATAATATATATTAAATTTAGTTGGTCGAGACTTTAAGACAAAGAAGTAAAGGAGTCGCCCTATAGTTAATGATTCTGTATGGTAACTAGTAATTGGTGCTCGCCGGATCGTCAGTTAAGAAATCTCTTTCTCATAAGGGAGGAAAGATGGGATTTAACGTTGCATGTATAGTCCCAACCGACAAAGCGACTCACAACCAAAGTTTAGATTAGAGATGTCACAATTTAAAAACCAATTTAATCTGGGAGAAGAATCCCGGGTCGTCTTCCCAAGGAACTACTGACCACAAGTGCACAATTTTGGTTGTGAAAAGTAAGGGGATTTTCAATAACAAGGCAAACAATTGAAGGAATAAAAGAACAATCAAAATTGTAACTAATGGACCAATAAACCAATTAAAGAACTATCTATGTAATATGAACAAGGGTTGAAAGTGATTGATGTGTATGTATAATTCAAAACATGAGTGGAATCTTGGCTTTGGATAAGCTAGGGAATCCTTTCCTTGTTGTAACTACAACTATGACAATTATGATGAATTAATCTCACTTAGTTAGTCCTTAAGATCGAAGAACAAGTCAAATGAGCATAGTTGTTCTTAATCCACAAATCCTAGCTCACTTACTAATTACCTTAGTAAAAAGCTAGCGTTAGTAGAAACAAGAATAATTAACAATCCAAGAATCATCACTAAATGTTGGACATTACAACTCTAGTACCCCATATGCTCATTTTCCCCAAGCCAAGAGATGCAAGTTTACCTCATAATCCAAATTGACATTTCCACAAACACTTGGTGGGCATAATCATAAAACATGGCAAAATTGGAAAATTGCTTGAAACTATGAGCAGCTGATGAGGGAAAAACGATTCCACACAAAATCACCGGCAAGTGTACCAGGTCGCATCAAGTAGTAATAACTCACCAGAGTGAGGTCGATCCCACAGGGATTGATGGATTGAGCAACTTTAGTATGGTGATGAATTTAGTTAAGCGAATATTTGATGATTTGAGTGAAACTTGATTAACAAAAGTAAAATTACAAGAAAATAAAAGGGAGAAGGTAAATTGACAAAATCTTAAAGTGTAGAAGAAGTAAATTGCAGAAACTTAAAGTGCAAGAAAGTAAACAAGCTGAAACTTAAAGTGCAAGATAGGTAAATAACTAAAACTTAAAGTGCAAGAAATTTAAATTGTTGAATCTAAATTGACAGAAAACTTAAATTGCATAAAAAATAAAGGGATTTGGGTACTGGGATTCAAAATTTAGCTGGAAAATGTAAATTGAAGTAAATCAAAGAACTACGAGATGAAGAGATTCAGATCAGGATCTCAATAGCAAAACAGAAACAGCAAATTGCAGATGAATTCAAAATAGCAAGGAAACTTAGATCAATTCTGAAATCTGTAAGACCCAAAACCTTTGAAAAGTCTTTTTATGAGTAAGTCTCAAATCATATAGTTATTTATAGCCTTAATTTCAGAAATTATTTTATTAGAGATAATTAAGGTAATTTTTAATTTATTGGATTTGAGACGAGTTATGATTATTATCCAATTTTATAATTATTGGGTTATTTTCTATATTTAAATTATAAAGTTGATAGTTATGAAATAATAAGGATTTTATATGATATGGACTAAATAATCAATATTTTAATATATTGATATTGCTATTTTGGAAAAATGAAGAAATTAAGTATATTATTTCTAATTATTTGATTTGGGCATTTTGTTGAAAATAATTTGTAAAAGTGATGAGTAAATAGTATTTTTCTATATACAAATAGTGTTGGATTTAAATTGGATTTCAATTACTATATTATCCCTATTTTAAGTGAAATTACTAAAATGCCCTTAACCCTAATTTTTGAAAAATGAAACCCTTCCCTAACCTAACTCCATCAGCCGCTGGGTTCCTCTTCCCTTTCACCAAATCAATGCACGGCTTCTCTTGAATCCAACAGTAACACCCTTCTCCCTTTTCTCAAACTGAATCACCGCCACGCTCCCCATTTCCTAGCTCATCGCTGTTCCTCCCCCTCATGCACCCCCAGCCGCACCTCTCATCACATGGAACACATTGCCTTCCCCAACGCCCACGAAGAAGGAAGAAACAGACCAGTGAGAGAGAGGGCCGCGCCGCCAGTGGCACTTGGTTCGTGGATCCGTCACCTCTGCTCGTCAGTGCCGTTCAGGGGAGAAGGGAGGACGCGCATGCGCAAGGGAGGAAGGAGCCGCCTAGCTCGCTGCCGCCACGCTGCTCGGGTCCGTCGAACCCTCCCTGCTGCCGCCGTTCATGTCGTGACCAGAGGGGAGTGAGAGACCAAGAGGGATGCGTTGTGCAAAGAGGGAGCTCGTGGTGAAGAGAGAGGGGCGCTACCTTGTGCACCACCGTCACACCTGCATACCGCCGCTGCTACCGCGAGCTCGCTGTCGCCGGAGCTGGATAGTCGTCCTTGCCAGTTGCAAAGAGAAGCGAGGTGAAACCCCCTCCGTGTCTGCTGCTTCGGTCTGCTGCGAGAGGTCTTGTCGCCGGCGGAGCTTCCATTGCCGTCAGAAGCTGCCGCCGTCCAGCCAGCTGTTGCAGTGGTCGTCGCCTGTCGTGAATGGTTGCCGGAAAAGTGGTTGTGGCTGCCGGAACCACACCGGAGCTTCTGGCCGTTTCCGCCGCTTGAGACCCTGCTGCTGTCGCCGGAAAATTTTGCCGGTAAGCGTTTTAAGTTTGATTTCAGTTCTTTTGGAATTTCGAGAAGGTTTTGATGCTGCGTGGTTTTTATAGTTGATCCACCAGAGCTTTTGGCCGCCGCCAGAGCTGTGCCGGGGCCGGTTCGAAACCACAGCTGCTTCGTGTTGTTATTCCGGTAAGAAATTATGTTTCGAAAGCCTTACATTAGTGTCCCGTACGTGTATTGAAGCCTTTATGGTATTAATGTTCCTAGAGTTAGTAACTGAGGTTGCATGTTGTAATTTAGAGCTGTTTATGCTGCTGCGAAAATGTGTGAGGCTGTGCTTTGAAGCTGCCTTTGATTTTGAGTTGAGGTGAAAAGAACTTATGAGGCGCTTGGATTATGAAATTGCGTTTTGAGGTAGGGGCACTTTCCAAAAACTATGCTTTATGTATTGGAATTATTACATATAGATACTGTTGTGAGAAAATGTGTATTTGGTGATTGTATCGGCCTTATGTATAATTTGATTGTATCGAATGATTATGAATGTTTGTTTGGCTGAATTGTTGTGCGGCTTTGTGAAATGTAATCTTTGGAAGTTGATTCTTTAAAGATTTGAAATGAGTTTAATCCATTGAGGATTGGTTTGAATTGAGTCAATTATTTGGGTGATGTGAAAGATAGAACACTTTTGAATTCAGCCTGGTTTACTTTAATTGACTTGGTTTCGGACAAATGATTTATTGCTTAATCGATCCTTTAAAGCTTTGGAAATGAGTTAAATCGATTGATATTGAGTTGATTTTAAAATAGTATCCTTGAGATATGCCACTGAGGCGATTGTTGGATTTAGCTTGATTTGAATTGATTTCTGATTTTGTGTTGTTGAAAAGGAATGAGGAACGGTTTAGTTGGTACTCGAACCGGGTGGCAAAAGTCCAAGTTTTAGGGGAGGTGCTGCCGAAATTTCTATAAAATCTTAGTCTTGTTTGAAAGGTTATTTAAAAGGGTTGGATTTGAGAAATTGTATTATTTGATTTATTAAAAGGATATTTATGCTTTCCAGCTTAATTTATTTGATGAACCTTATACGTTGAGTTCGGCTTATTTAGAACTGAACTATTTTTACCGTTTGAATCACTGAAGGAAATAATGATGCTCTAACGAAAGTAATTTTCGGGAGCGGTTTTGCGGTTTAAAGTTTTAAACAGGCTCATATTTTAGTATTAAATAGTATAAGTGTCGTTGTAATGTCCGAGCTATCAGAGTTGCGCAGCCGGAAGCGTGAGCTTTGGTAGTTAGGGTGTTACATTATGGTATCAGAGCCAGAGCTCGGATCGATGTGCCAGCGAGGGCGCTGGACTCCCTTAGGGGGGTGGATTGTAAGGCCCACATCGGTTGGAGAGGGGAAGGAAGCATGCCTTATAAGGGTGTGGATACCTCTCCCTAGCATGACGCGTTTTGACGAGTGAGTGTGGGGGGTTTCGGCTATCATCCCTGTCGTCAAAGGCAAAACCGTGAGGCCTTGTGTGCCAAAGCGGACAATATCGTGCTAGCGGGTGGTCTGGGCTGTTACATTATGGTATCAGAGCAGTCCTTCCTGTAGAGCCTGAGGAATGGACCGACTATGCTTCAATTGCATACTCTGAGCGTTTGTCATGTATTAGGTCTTGTCGAATGACGAGAATTAAAGCTTTATGCACATGACGATCTATTGATTAACGCTGTTAGTCTTGCATTGCATAATTCTTGGTATTAAGTTTGGCCGGCTTAATACTAGTGAATTATGTATATGAGAGCACTAATGGGTTATTATAGACGATATACGAGTTTTGAGTAAAACGAATCGCAGGTTTTGGGAACGTTGGAAACTATTTCTCGAGGCTATTCAGTTGTGTATCTTGGATTTTGTTCGAGTCGACCTGTTCTTTCATATGCTAACTAAGTTCTTGTTTGCTACTCCTCTTGAAAAGTAATTTGATATTTTCACTTTATTTCCCTATTCATATGCATTCTTATTCGATCTTAAGTGCATATGCTTGTTTAAAATCCTTGTTGCATCTATCTTCCTCTGTTTGAATTCTTCTTGATTCATGTATTTTTTTTATATGGCTTTGAACTTGTCCTAATGCGCTGTGCATTTTAACTCCGGGATTTTGAGTCCATTATTAGAGAGATTGTTGATTCAGTTTTTCTCTTATTTGACAGTGAGCACAGCCAATTTTGAGATTTTTATGAAAATTGCTGTTAAAAAGATATATACTTTTCTATAGGTGCAACTTTGAAGATTTCTTATACAGTTTAACAACTATCTATTTCTAATACCTCGTCTGTACTTTTACTTGTTTACGAAACTGCATTTACTTTAAATTTACAATTTGACTTTCTAGTAATTTTACTATAGTTCCAATGCACATTTTCATTTGATTATGTATTTGGATATTTTTCAAAATTTTGGGAAGAAAGAATTTTTTTATTTTTATCCCGATTGAGTTTTGTTTGATAAGCTTTACTTAACTTATTTTGAATTGAGTTGATTTAGCATGCTATATGGTTTATGCCGTTGTTGCTCTTTTGAAAGTGTTGGACTCATAGCTTTCTTCCTATGAATGGACTAAATTCTCTATTAAACCTCCCATCTCTATGAATGTCATACTTGACCTTATTTTTAAACTAATCTTTACAATTTGTGAACATTACCATTGATCTTGGTTTTTCCAATCTTGTGAATCTCATTCTTATGTGAGTTAGTTTGATTCGTTTCAAAATAGTGCATCGTTTATCCTCTCATTGTCTTTACAAGAGTTTTTAGTCAAAGATTTATCCTTGAGAAGTTACTAATGATTGCGTTGTCTTTTTCTATGATTTTTGTATTCTTTCGAATCAATTGAAAGTTGGTTTGATGTCTCAAGCCTAGTGGATCTTGTTTTAACTATTTTGATTTAAGATTCTTTCTTTTATGGCTTGACTCCTTTTTAAGTACATTTTAATCTTCTTGGATGTTCTTCTGTGATGGTGATTTCAAGAACACTTTTGGAGTCTTGTTTCGAACTTATTTTTTTTGTTGTTTGATTGAGATTGGAACCATTGTACAATTTTGACAAGTTGTTTTAGAATTGGCATGCACTGTTTTAAATGAAGTTTTGGAAGCCTTCTTGTTTATTGGAAACCGGTTTGTTTGTAATGTAACACTTGATTCCTTTACCAATTTATAAGCAAACTTTTATCTCGGATTTTCTTTTCTAAATAGAGCTTAACTTTCTCTTTCAACCTTGCTAAGATTTTTATACACGCTATATGGACTTTGGAGATTTTTGAACCAGCATTTGATTACTTCCGGATTTTTTTATGAATTGCTTTTGGTTAAGTTGTACATCTAATTATCTTTCTAAAATATTTGGGAAAATATTTTAGCTCTTAGCCAAACTTGTGTGCATTTTGTTTTTAAAATTCTACATGATCCACTTCAAACATGAAATTGTATTAAAGCAAAGCCGCGTTTGTGCCTTGTTACTCTCTTGGAGGATGTTGTTGCTTAACTTTTCTTTTAAAAGTGTGAAGTGATTTTTCTGCATGTTTTTTATCCTTTTAAGAACAATGAATTCGGAAGTATCTTAATTATGCTCTTGAGTTCTGTGATCTTGACTTGGGTCTGAGATATTTTTTTCTGTAAACATCATGCTTCCTCGACTTAGCTTGAGTTTGTTTCAAACTGATGCGCTAGTTTTCTTCTTATTGATCCTATTGAACTTCTTTGATCCAAGGGTTATTTTTGAAGTTGTTAATTGACTTGTTTCTAGAAAACTTCATTGCTTGATCAACCTTATTTGTCTGGAATTGGATACATTCTCTCAAATCTGTGAGTATTATCTTTGACAATTGTCTCTCCTTTCTAAATCTTGTATCCTTCTGAGTAGACTCGAGAATTGTTTTGATATCACGTGCGACTTGTAGACGTAGTAACGCGATGCGTTAGTTCTTTAAGACGTGATATGTGTATATAGAAGGTGAAGCGGTAAGTGTGTAACGTTATGATGAGTTGTGGGTGTTTTGTCCCTTGCAAACGAGTTTGCGGGTGTTAGGCTCATGATCGGCTATGAAGTTGTAAAGTGCTTGATGGAGTTGGAGAGTTGAAACTTTGAGGTTGAGATGAGATTAGTGTGCGGATGTTGAGCACGTCGTTGTAACCTCATCCTGTTTTATAACCTTCAATGCCTTGCTTTACTACCACATGCTTGAACCATGACATCTTTTGCATTTGAACCTATCTTGTAATGTGTGCTTTGAAACCATATTCCTACCTTCATATCTTTATGCATACGACCATCCAAGTATTTGAAAATCGTATATAAGCCTATATGTTGAGATATTTTTGCTTATTCCTGAAATGTATTCAAGGGTGAACTATTATGAAACTTCTTTCGTTTTTTATCAATTTTCGAGGGCGAAAATTTTTATAAGGTGGGTAGAATGTAAGACCCAAAACCTTTGAAAAGTCTTTTTATGAGTAAGTCTCAAATCATATAGTTATTTATAGCCTTAATTTCAGAAATTATTTTCTTAGAGATAATTAAGGCAATTTTTAATTTATTGGATTTGAGACGAGTTATGATTATTATCCAATTTTATAATTATTGGGTTATTTTCTATATTTAAATTATAAAGTTGATAGTTATGAAATAATAAGAATTTTATATGATATGGACTAAATAATCAATATTTTAATATATTGATATTGCTATTTTGGAAAAATGAAGAAATTAAGTATATTATTTCTAATTATTTGATTTGGGCATTTTGTTGAAAATAATTTGTAAAAGTGATGAGTAAATAGTATTTTTCTATATACAAATAGTGTTGGATTTAAATTGGATTTCAATTACTATATTATCCCTATTTTAAGTGAAATTACTAAAATGCCCTTAACCCTAATTTTTGAAAAATGAAACCCTTCCCTAACCTAACTCCATCAGCCGCTGGGTTCCTCTTCCCTTTCACCAAATCAATGCACGACTTCTCTTGAATCCAACAGTAACACCCTTTTCCCTTTTCTCAAATTGAATCACCGCCACGCTCCCCATTTCCTAGCTCATCGCCGTTCCTCCCCCTCATGCACCCCCAGCCGCACCTCTCATCACATGGCACACATTGCCTTCCCCAACACCCATGAAGAAGGAAGAAACAGACCAGTGAGAGAGAAGGCCGCGCCGCCAGTGGCACTTGGTTCGTGGATCTGTCACTTCTGCTCGTCGGTGCCGTTCAGAGGAGAAGGGAGGACGCGCGCGCACAAGGGAGGAAGGAGCCGCCTAGCTCGCTGCCGCCACGCTGCTCGGGTCCGTCGAACCCTCCCTGCTGCCGCTGTTCATGTCGTGACCAGAGGGGAGTGAGAGACCAAGAGGGAGGCGTCGTGCAAAGAGGGAGCTCGTGGTGAAAAGAGAGAGGCGCTACCTTGTGCGCCACCGTCACACCTGCATACCGCCGCTGCTACCGCGAGCTCGCTGTCGCCGGAGCTGGATAGTCGTCCTTGCCAGCTGCGAAGAGAAGCGAGGTGAAACCCCCTCCGTGTCTGCTGCTTCGGTCTGCTGCGAGAGGTCTTGGCGCTGCCGAAGCTTCCATTGCCGTCAGAAGCTGCCACCGTCCTGCCAGCTGTTGCAGTGGTCGTCGCTTGTCGTGAATGGTTGCCGGAGAAGTGGTTGTGGCTGCCGGAACCACATCGGAGCTTCTGGCCGTTTCCGCCGCTTGAGACCCTGCAGCTGTCGCCAGAAAATTTTGCCGGTAAGCGTTTTAAGTTTGATTTCAGTTCTTTTGGAATTTCGAGAAGGTTTTGATGCTGCGTGGTTTTTATAGTTGATCCACCAGAGCTTCTGGCCGCCGCCAGAGCTGTGCCGGGGCCGGTTCGAAACCACAGCTGCTTCGTGTTGTTATTCCGGTAAGAAATTATGTTTCGAAAGTCTTACGTTAGAGTCCCGTACGTGTATTAAAGCCTTTATGGTATTAATGTTCCTAGAGTTAGTAACTGAGGTTGCTTGTTGTAATTTAGAGCTATTTATGCTGCTGCGAGAATGTGTGGGGCTGTGCTTTGAAGCTGCCTTTGATTTTGAGTTGAGGTGAAAAGAACTTATGAGGCGCTTGGATTATGAAATTGCGTTTTGAGGTAGGGGCACTTTCCTGAAAAGAGTTGAAATTTGATTTCAAAGTGAAATGGCTTGAGAAAAGTGATTTGTGGCTAAAATGCCGGTTTTATGAAATTGATGATGTTGAATGGTGGAGGTGCCATTTTGTTATGAGCCGGAATGGCTGTGTATAATATTGATTTATGGCGGATTGCCGAATGAGTTATGGGCCGTATGGCTGACTATGAATTATGAATTTAAGCCGGATGGCTGAGATGGATGTTGATCCATGACTGGGAATGAATGAATATATGCTTGAGTTACCTGGGTAGTAGCAAGGGTTGTGGTTCATCCCACTTGCTCCAGGTCAGAGACTGTGACGCCTGGGTAGTAGCGGTAGTAGTGGTGATTCCACTCGCTCCAGGTTGAGCTGTTAAACACCCGCCTGGGTAGTAGCCGCAGTAGTGGTTATTTCACTGGCTCTGGGTTGAGCGGGTAGTAGCAATGGGGTTGTAGCTCAAACCTACTTGCTCCGCAATGGGTGTTTCTGTCCATGGTTAGCTACCAGGACGTGTTGGGTTGGCTATATAACCGACAGATGATATCATCAGCCACTAGGACAGGCATGCATCATATGCATCTATGTGACATTGTTTGGGTGTGCATATTGTACGTGGTTTGCCTTTGTGATTAACTGCTAATTGTTCTACTTGCTGTGACTGTTTGTTTGTGCTTGAACTTCCTATTTGTGTTTGCATCTGGGACTTTATTGGATTGTGGTGATTGGTTGATGGTTGGATTGTTTGGGCCTAGGGCCGTGGTTGGAATGAGATGAACCGATGGTTGATTTTGGTTTCGTGTTTCTAGTTGGGAATAAAATATGAAAGGCTACTTAGATTCAGTATAGATAAACCATTTTGAAAGGCTTTGATGTTTTGAGAATTGAACAGTTCATCTTTTAGAAAATATTTCCGACTTTACTTTTATTGTAAACAGTTATTTTTGAAAAGAGGCATAAGTCAGTTATTAATCACTGGTACGGTTTATCTTCATGTATCCTATTACAGTAATTCCCAAAAACCCTCTACTGAGAACCCTTTCGAGGATGATGTTCTCACCCCCTACATTTTTCCCCCTTTCAGGATATGGGCGCAGAAGTCACGAAGAGTTTATTTTGTTATTGAGATGCTCTGTGTTGCTTTAGATTATTATTTTTGTACCCTCGCCTTTATCTTGATTTATTCTATAAGAGGGATAGGAATTGTATTGGTTAATGTTTGTAATATTATTTATGTATATGTATGTCTATATATATATGGATGTACTCTTTATGAGTTTTTGTAAGTTGTATGGTATCTATGGATGTACGTTATCGAACGAAAGTAATTTTCGGGAGCGGTTTTGCGGTTTAAAGTTTTAAATAGGCTCATATTTTAGTATTAAATAGTAGAAGTGTCGTCGTAATGTCCGAGCTA
This sequence comes from Arachis ipaensis, assembly GCF_000816755.2. Classification (NCBI taxonomy): domain Eukaryota; kingdom Viridiplantae; phylum Streptophyta; class Magnoliopsida; order Fabales; family Fabaceae; genus Arachis; species Arachis ipaensis. The sequence goes on along the minus strand of NC_029785.2, from coordinate 38,297,898 downwards.
TCAGAGTTATGCAGCCGGAAGCGTGAGCTTTGGTAGTTAGGGTGTTACAAAATGCTAATAAAAAATTAACAAATTAAGTGAAGTAACAAAAACAGAAAGAAAGCCTAGAGCTCAATTTCTCTCTTGTCAAAATAGAGAAGATTATATTGAAAAAGAACGAAAATGAAACTTCGAAGAAAAGGAAATCCAGATCTGATCTCAAGCTCTCAAATTCTAAAAAGAAAATTATAAGAGAAAAAGAAGAGAAAAGTGTGAAGTAAAAAGTCCCCCCTTCAAGTCAAATTTGATCATATTTATACACTTTCTATTTTCAGCCATTGAGCAATTAGAATGGGCTTTTGGGTTGGCCTTGAATGAAAGTGGGTTGGGGTGCATTGTAGCTCCTTCCAGTGGAGCGCTCCGTGCATGAAATGAGTGCTACGTTCATTCCTTTTGTGCTCCTTTCACGTGCGCAACTCCTTCTACTAGCGCTCCCTTAGTGAACGCTACGTTCACTCACCAAGCGCTGCACCATTTGGTGCGCGAGTTTCCTTGCCCAGCGCTCTCCTAGTGAGTGCTACATTGGTTCCTTGAGCACTACCTATGCGTACGGATAGCACGAGCTTCCTCCCCCAAGTTCAAAAATCACGAAAAAGGTGACAAAGTGAGCGCCACGCTCACTTTAGAAGTGAACGCTAGCCATGTTTGCTAGTGAGTGTGGCGTTCTTCTTCTTAACACAACGCTTCCCTTATTGCTTCCCCTTTCTCTTCATTTCTTCACCTACAAGCAACCAAACAAGCAATCAAAGTCTCACTAAAATTATAAGGTCTTTGTATCATTCAATAAAATCAATTAATTCTAGCATAAACCTTATGATTTTGTGTAAAATAAATGATGTTTGATTGATTCAAAATGATCATGAAATTCCACTCCAATCACTTACTTATTGTGCAAGAAAGTGCATAAAACCTAATGAAACAAGTGAAAAATGCTTGTAAAACTAGCATAAGATGACTTGTCATCACAACACCAAACTTAAATCTTGTTTGTCCCCAAGCAAGTACTAAACATGAGAAGAAATGAGATAAAACAGAGAAGCATTTATGTCCTTATTTAGCAGGTAATTGAATTTGGGCTATTGGGTTTTATGCAGACAAGATGCAGCTCAATTATTCTTAGCTGACAGATATGAAATGTCTCTTTGAGGATTCACTAGAGTTGCTGCTATAATGCCTTGTTCTTTTATTGATCCCTGTTAGCTTTTTCTTTTTTTCTTTTGCTTAGAAACTTATTTCTCAATGATAGCTCAGTGTCAAGTGTTGCAGCAGCCTTTTGGCTCAATTTGTCTCAACACCTCTTCAATAATAACAGCTTCCTCTTCTTGTTCCAGCACGAAGCCATGCTCTGTCTTGTCTACTGGAGTTTCTAGTATTTTCTTCATGCTACGCTCTTCATTAGATTGTCCACATGGGGCTGTGGGATGTCCTTGAATGTTCGAACATCTAGC
>NC_029785.2:38287199-38293241 GCF_000816755.2 Arachis ipaensis | reverse complement strand
CGCGTTTGAGTTATGGAATTGCGTTTTGAGGTAGGGGCGCTTTCCAAAAACTATGCTTTATGTATTGGAATTATTACATATGGATACTGTTGTGAGAAAATGTGTATTTGGTGATTGTATCGGCCTTATGTATAATTTGATTGTATCGAATGATTATGAATGTTTGTTTGGCTGAATTGTTGTGCGGCTTTGTGAAATGTAATCTTTGGAAGTTGATTCTTTAAAGATTTGAAATGAGTTTAATCCATTGAGGATTGGTTTGAATTGAGTCAATTATTTGGGTGATGTGAAAGATAGAACGCTTTTGAATTCAGCCTGGTTTACTTTAATTGACTTGGTTTCGGACAAATGATTTATTGCTTAATCGATCCTTTAAAGCTTTGGAAATGAGTTAAATCGATTGATATTGAGTTGATTTTAAAATAGTATCCTTGAGATATGCCACTGAGGCAATTGTTGGATTTAGCTTGATTTGAATTGATTTCTGATTTTGTGTTGTTGAAAAGGAATGAGGAGCGGTTTAGTTGGGACCCGAACCGGGTGGCAAAAGTCCAAGTTTTAGGGGAGGTGCTGCCGAAATTTCTATAAAATCTTAGTCTTGTTTGAAAGGTTATTTAAAAGGGTTGGATTTGAGAAATTGTATTATTTGATTTATTAAGAGGATATTTATGCTTTCCAGCTTAATTTATTTGATGAACCTTATACATTGAGTTCGGCTTATTTAGAACTGAACTATGTTTACCGTTTGAATCACTGAAGGAAATAATGATGCTCTAATATTGTTTTCAATATAAAAAGGAGTTTTTAGTGATTTTTAAAGGAACCTAGACTTTTGATTGAGTAATCAAGTTTGAGGCATTTTGGAAGAGTTGGAAAAATGGGTTCCAAAAAGAAATCTGAAAGCGGTTTGATTCAAATGAACCGGTTTCGTTTCAAATGAGTTGATTTTTGGACCGGGTTGGAACTTCTGATTTTGTATGGTTCGGTTTCATAATAAATTTAATTTTATTTACTTGAACCGAGAATCTATGATTTTAAGAGTTTCAATGAATTTTAAGGAATTGATGTAAGTTGACCTTCCCCTAAAGACTTGGGACTTTGCTGAAAAACTTTTGTTATGAAATTCCACCGCTGGGTGGGTGATTTTGGATACTTTGAAAAAACCTAATGAAACAAGTGAAAAATGCTTGTAAAACTAGCATAAGATGACTTGTCATCACAACACCAAACTTAAATCTTGTTTGTCCCCAAGCAAGTACTAAACATGAGAAGAAATGAGATAAAACAGAGAAGCATTTATGTCCTTATTTAGCAGGTAATTGAATTTGGGCTATTGGGTTTTATGCAGACAAGATGCAGCTCAATTATTCTTAGCTGACAGATATGAAATGTCTCTTTGAGGATTCACTAGAGTTGCTGCTATAATGCCTTGTTCTTTTATTGATCCCTGTTAGCTTTTTCGTTCTTTCTTTTGCTTAGAAACTTATTTCTCAATGATAGCTCAGTGTCAAGTGTTGCAGCAGCCTTTTGGCTCAATTTTTCTCAACACCTCTTCACTACAGACACTTGGCTCACAATTCTTCTTAGGAACATTGATGCCCAGCACCTCTTTGGGTCACTAAATGCTTTGTAACTAGGTTGCTCTTGATAATGGACTTTCAGTTGGTAATCCTGGATTAGTTAATCCAAGTTACCAAGTTTTAAAAGACTCCTCATAACCTAATTGTCCAAGCATATCCTAGTACAAGAAGCATCACAGGCATATGTCCTAAGGTCTAAGCTATTGGTGTCTAGCCTTATTATTTGTTTCTTTCATTTTTTTTTTGCCAATCCTTGGCTTTTCTTTTCTTTTTCCTTCTTACCTTTCTTCATTTTCCAAGGATGTTCATTAATAAAAGGTTTTATAACATCAAATGAGTTCATACTACAAAGAACATTCTATTCTGCAGCTTTTATTATTGAGCTTATCCTCCAATCAAGCAATTACCACCACTGAATTTCATTCTAATTCCTACCACATTGGACAATTACTTTCTATTTCAAACATTTTCTCTTATTGATGCAAAAGGGAAACAAGACAGAATTTAATACAGATGAAGATGAAGACAATCATTTAAACTAGTGCAATTAATAGACATCAAAATTTGCACTATTTGAACTAAACATCAAGGTAAACAGTAGCTTCTCATTCAGAACATTTCAAAGCAGAATGAATTTTGTGACAATACAACCTCTCAGGAGTGTCTTGCAGCTTTTCTTTTGTCATCATCATCTTTTACTTTTGCATTTTCCTTGGTGACGATTCTTTTAAGAGGCTGAGTGTCTTTTCTGCACAATTATTGGAAGTTACTTATTTTTCCAAGCACTTAGGCAGATGGTTAGCATGCATGAATTATTGTAGGTTCTTGAACTTACTTTGGTGAGGGAACACCAAACTTAGTCCATTGCTACTATCTATGATGCATCAGTTACATGGAACCTTGTGCTTTTGCTAAAAGTAATAAAACTAAAAACTAGAAAACAGACAATGGTTTAATGGTTTCCCTGATTGCTTGGAGCTAGTAACCATTTATGCTGAGGGTTGAAATGTGTTTTTGAATGAGATTTTTGGTGGAACACCAAACTTAGCATCCTTCATTCATCTTTAAATTATTTTGGTATGCAACACCAAACTTAGCTCCTTGCAGAACAAATAAGTCTACTTAACCTTTTTATTGAAATAGTTTAGGAAAAGAAAATTACCTCTGGTTGTGTTGCCTCCCAACAAGCGCTATTTTAATGTCACTAGCTTGACATCCTTCATTCTTGCTCAACTTAATTTCTGAATCTCCTTCTCTTTGTCCCAAGGGCCTCCCAAATAATGCTTTGCCCTGTGACCGTTTGCTGTGAAATTGTTCTTTGTTGCTTCATCTAGGAGTTCAAGGCTTCCATAAGGGAGAACCTTTGTCACCAAGTAGGGGCCAGTCCATTTGGACTTGAGTTTACCAGGGAAAACTTTGAGCCTGGAGTTATACAAGAGTACTTGCTGTCCTGGTTTGAACTCCTTCTTTAAGATCCTTTTGTCAGGCCATCTCTTAGCTTTTTCCTTGTATATCTTAGCATTTTCATAGGCTTCCAGTCTAAATTCATCCAACTCATTTAATTGCAATAGCCTCTTCTCTCCTACTATTTGAGAATCAAGGTTGAGGAGTTTAGTGGCCCAGAAAGCTTTATGCTCAAGCTCTACAGGGAGATGACAAGACTTGCCATATAATAACTGAAAAGGAGACTTTTCAATAGGAGTTTTGAAGGCTGTTCTGTATACCCAGAGAGCGTCTTCTAATTTTCTGGCCCAATCCTTTCTTGTGTTCCCTACTGTTTTCTCCAAAATCCTCTTCAACTCTCTATTTGCAAGCTTTGCTTGGCCATTGGTCTGTGGGTGATATGGTGTGGCTACTTTATACATCACCCCGTATCTGTGAAGTAGTTTCTCCATCTGTTTGCTGCAAAAATAACTACCACCATCACTGACAAGACCCTTAGGCACTCCATATCTAGTAAAAATGTGCTTCTTAAGGAATTGAAGGACAATTTGTGCATCACATGTGGTTGTTGCCATGGCTTCCACCCACTTTGAGACATACTCTACTGCCACAAGTATGTATTTGAAAGAATATGAAGGTGAAAAAGGGCCCATAAAATCTATGCCCCAAAGATCAAAGAGTTCTACCTCCAAGATATAGTTCTGAGGCATCTCATTCCTTCTTGTTAATCCTCCAGCTCTTTGGAACTTATTGCATTGATGAATAAACTCTCTAGCATCCTTGAATATGGTTGGCCAATAAAATCCGCTTTGAAGTACTTTGGCTGCTGTTCTTTTCGGCCCAAAATGTCCACCATAAGCTGAACCATGACAATGCCATAGTATGTCTCTCATATCACTCTCAGGAACACATTTCCTAATCATTCCATTTGGACACCTCCTGAATAAGAATGATTCATCTCATAAGAATTTCTTGGCCTCATTGAGCAGCTTCTTCACTTGTTGCTTGGTGAATTCTTGGGGAATCTTCTTTCCAACCTTGTAGTTTGCAATATCTGCAAACCAGGGAGCTTGTTGGATTCGAAGAAAGTATTCATCCGAGAATTTTTCATTCACTGGTTGTGGTGTATCTTGGTTAGCTTCTTGTGATAGTCTTGACAAATGGTCTGCCACTTGGTTTTCATTCCCTTTCCTATCTCTCACTTCAATGTCAAATTCTTGTAGCAGCAACACCCACCTAATAAGCCTTGGCTTTGAATCCTGTTTAGACATGAGATACTTGAGAGCAGCATGATCAGTATATACTATAACCTTTGAACCAATCAAGTATTGTCTAAATTTATCAAATGCATATACAATTGCCAAGAGCTCTTTCTCGGTGGTGGTATAATTTTTCTGTGCTTTATTCAACACCTTGCTAGCATAATATATAACATGATGCAGCTTGTCTTTCTTTTGCCCCAATACAGCACCAATTGCAAAGTCACTTGCATCACACATAAGTTCAAAAGGCAATTCCCAATATGGGGTTGTGATGATTGGTGCTGTAGTGAGTTTTCTTTTTAAAGTTTCAAAGGCATCCTTGCAATTGTCATCAAAGATGAAAGGATTATCAATCACTAGAAAATTGCTTAGTGGTTTTGCTATTTTTGAAAAATCTTTGATGAATCTCCGGTAAAAACCAGCATGTCCAAGAAAACTTCTTATTGCTTTCACATTAACAGGTATAGGAAGCTTTTCAATGATTTCTATTTTTGCTTTGTCAACTTCTATACCTTTGCTTGAAACCTTATGCCCAAGAACTATCCCTTCAGGAACCATGAAATGGCATTTCTCCCAATTCAATACCAGATTAGTTTCTTGGCATCTTTTCAAAACAAGAGTTAAATGATGCAAGCAGGTGTCAAATGAATTGCCAAAGACAGAAAAATCATCCATGAAGACTTCTAAAAATTTTTCCACCATGTTAGAGAATATAGAAAGCATACACCTTTGAAAAGTTGCAGGGGTATTGCATAGCCCAAAGGGCATCCTTTTGTAAGCAAAGACTCCAAATGGACAGGTGAAGGAAGTCTTTTCTTGATCCTTGGGATCCACCACTATTTGATTGTATCCAGAGTACCCGTCCAGGAAGCAATAGTATGCATGGCCAGCCAATCTTTCCAGCATCTGATCGATGAATGGGAGAGGAAAATGATCTTTCCTTATAGCATCATTCAGTCTTCTATAATCGATGCATATTCTCCAACCCGTCACTATCCTTGTTGGAATGAGTTCATTCTTCTCATTGAAGATGACAGTCATGCCACCTTTCTTTGGCACTACTTGTACTGAGCTCACCCAAGAGTTGTCAGAGATTGGGTATATGATTCTAGCATTCCATAGCTTCATCACTTCTTTTTTAACCACGTCCTTCATGGTTGGGTTAAGCCTTCTTTGGGGTTGAACTACAGGCCTTGAATCTTCCTCCAGTAGAATTTTGTGCATACAGATGGCAGGGCTTATGCCCTGGATATCATCAATCGTCCAACCCAAGGCTGTCTTGTGAGCTTTCAACACTTCAATCAACTTTGTTTCTTCTTCTATGTTAAAAGAAGAATTTATAATCACTTGCAGGGCCTCTGCTTCTCCAAGAAATACATACTTGAGATGAGGGGGAAGGGGCTTTAACTCTTGTTTTGGCCTCTCCTCTGTCTTGCCTTCAGAGGAGATTTCTGCTACTTCTTCTTCTATGAAATCTTGTTCCACTTCTGTTTCCTCTTCTTGTTCCTCCTGGTTGTTGGCCTCAAATAACCCCCTCTCTACTTCTTCCACCATTTCCACTCTCATATGCTTTTCTTTCTCAAGGGGGTATTGCATGGCTTTAAAGACATTGATGATCATTTTTCATCATGCACTTTAAGTGTCATTTCACCTTTCTCTACATCAATTATAGCCCTTCCTGTGGCTAGAAAGGGCCTCCCCAAGATGATTGAGCTGTGTCATTCTTCCTCCATGTCTAAAATGACAAAGTCAGCAGG
>NC_029785.2:38244757-38286363 GCF_000816755.2 Arachis ipaensis | reverse complement strand
ATTTCCACTCTCATATGCTTTTCTTTCTCAAGGGGGTATTGCATGGCTTTAAAGACATTGATGATCATCTTTTCATCATGCACTCTGAGTGTCATTTCACCTTTCTCTACATCAATTATAGCCCTTCCTGTGGCTAGAAAGGGCCTCCCCAAGATGATTGAGCTGTGTCATTCTTCCTCCATGTCTAAAATGACAAAGTCAGTAGGAAATATGAATTCTCCTACATTCACTAACAAATTCTCCACAACTCCATTAGGTATTTTGAGCAATCTGTCAGCCATTTGGAGTGACATTCTAGTGGGTTTAATTTTATCTATTGCAAGCTTCTTCATCAGTGAAAGTGGCATTAGATTGATGTTGGCACCTAGGTCACAGAGAGCTTTTTCCAAGATTATATTGCCTATGGTGCATGATATGATAAAACTCCCAGGATCTTTGAGTTTGGGTGGGAGTCCTTTTTGAATCACTGCACTGCATTCTTGTGTTAAAATCACCGTTTCTTTCTCATTCCAGCTTCTCTTCTTGTTGATGAGCTCTTTGAGAAACTTAGCATATAGAGGCATCTGCTCCAATGCTTCAGCAAGTGGGATGTTGATCTCCAGTTTCTTAAAAACTTCCAGGAATTTGGGAAACTGTTGATCCTTGAGCTCCTTTTGCAATCTTTGAGAGGGTATGGCAGAGGAGGAGTGTAAGGCTTCACTTCTTTCCTCTGTTCTTGTGAATGGTCCTCAATAGCCTGCTTTCCCTTCTTTGAAACTAGTGGCTGTTCCTCTTTCTCCTTGAGCTTCTCTTGGTCTTGCTTGTCTTTTTATCCTACTTGCTTCTTGCTGCCAATATCATTCTCCACAGGCTTCTTGTTAGCTTCTTTGTCATTTTCCAAGGTTCTTCCACTCCTTAATTGGATTACTTTGCATTCTTCTTTGGGATTGGAAATGGTGTCACTTGGTAATGCATTGGGTGCTCTTTCAGCCACTGTTTGCTTAGACAATTGGCCAATTTGTCTCTCTAGATTCCGCAGTAAAGCTTCATGGTTCTTATAGGCCAATTCTTGATGCTTGATCATCTTTTCCATCATTATCTCCAAGTTGGAGATCCTTTGAGATTCTTGGGGTGGTTGTGGTTGATTATGGGATGTTGAGGGTGGATGATAGTTATTTTGGTTAGTGGATGGGTTATTGGGTGGATAGTAGTTGGGTTGGGGTTGATTGTTTTGTAGTTTTGTATATTGGTTTTGGTTAGTGTTTTGATGGTTTTGATGGTTTGTGTTTCTAGAATTGTTCTGGTTTGAGTTTCTCTGCCAAGGCTACTGGTTTTGGTTATTTCCCCATCTCAAATTGGGGTGGTTCCTTCAGAATGAGTTGTAGGTATCTCCATGAAATTCATTTTGACCAGCACCTTGATTGTGCATATAGTTGACTTGCTCTTGCTGCTGCTCTTCATAGTTGTCCTCATTTTGCCTTCACCCAGCTGGTGGTTGATTTGTAGTGTTCACTGCAGCTACTTGAAGACCATCAATCCTCTTGGCCATCATCTCTATTTGTTATTGAATCTGTTGGTGCATCACTTTATTTTGAGCCAAAATGGTATCCACACTTTCCAGCTCCAATACACCCTTCCTTTGAGCTGGTTGGTGTTGCCTTTGATGAGCATAGAAGTATTGATTATTTGTCACAGTGTCTATAAGATTTTTGGCTTCCTCAACTATCTTCATGAGCTGCACTGAACCTCCAGCAAAATAATCCAAGGCCTCTTGAGCTCTCAGTGTCAATCCTTCATAGAAATTCTGAAGTTTATCCTATTCATTAAACATCTCTGGGGGGCACTTCCTGATCAAGGCTTTGTATCTTTCCCAGGACTCATAAAGTGACTCTCCATCCATTTGGGTGAAGGTTTGTACCTCTGTCTTCAATCTTATGATCTTTTGAGGGGGGTAGAATTTAGCTAGAAATTTGCTCACTAGATCCTCCCAATTGTTGATGCTTTCTTTTGGAAATGCCTCCAACCATTGGGCAGCTTTGTCCCTTAATAAAAATGGGAATAGCAGCAATTTATGGATGTCTAGATGTACACCATTTGTCTTCATTGTGTCACATATCCTCAGAAAGGTGGATAGGTGCTGGTTTGGATCTTCAAGTGGACCTCCTTCATAGGAACAATTATTCTGCACCAGAGTAATGAGTTGAGGCTTCAAGTCAAAGTTGTTTGCATTAACATTTGGAATAAGTATGCTACTCCCATAGTGTCTTGCATTGGGGAAGGTGTAGAAGGCTAGAACTCTCTTTTGAGGCTGGCCATTATTGGCCACTTCATCTGGTGGATTAGGGACATTCCCTTCCAACTCTTGGTCTTCTTCTTCCGAGGCTTCTTCTCCAACAACTCCCTTCTCTCTTGCTTCTCTTCTCAAACTCAAGAGTGTTCTCTCTGGCTCAGGATCAAAAGATGTGGATTCACCTCTTCTTCCTCTTGACATAAAACACACACAAAACCAGAAACCAAAAGCAAATCACTCTACTGCTAGAGTGAGGTTAATGTTAACTTAAACAAAAACTCAAACAGTTAGTGTGCTTGACAAAAATAAAGAAAAATGCTTAATATAGATTATCACCCTACTTAATCATTGTCAATCTATATCAATCCCCGACAACGGCGCCAAAAACTTAACGAGGGAAAAACGATTCCACGTAAACTCACCGGCAAGTGTACCGAGTCGCATCAAGTAGTAATAACTCACCAGAGTGAGGTCGATTCCACAGGGATTGATGGATTGAGCAACTTTAGTATGGTGATGAATTTAGGTAAGCGAATATTTGATAATTTGAGTAAAACTTGATTAACAGAAGTAAAAGTGCCAAAAAATAAAAGGGAGAAGGTAAATTGACAAAATTTTAAAGTGCAGAAGAAGTAAATTACAGAAACTTAAGTGCAAGAAAGTAAACAAGCTGAAACTTAAAGTGCAAGATAGGTAAATAACTGAAACTTAAAGTGCAAAAAATTTAAATTGCTGAATCTAAATTGACAGGAAACTTAAATTGCATCAAGAATAAAGGGATTTGGGTACTGGGATTCAAAATTTAGCTGGAAAATATAAATTAAAGTAAATTAGAGAACTATGAGATGAAGAGATTCAGATCAGGATCTCAATAGCAAAACAGAAACAGCAAATTGCAGATGAATTCAAAACAGCAAGAAAACTTAGATCAATTCTGAAATCCTAAAGAAAATTTGACAAATTTAGTGAAGTAACAAAAACAGAAAGAAAGCCTAGAGCTGAATTTCTCTCTTGTCAAAACAGAAAAGATTAGATTGAAGAAGAAAGAAAATGAAACTTCAAAGAAAAGGAAACCCATATCTGATCTCAAGCTCTTAAATTCTAAAAAGAAAATTACAAGAGAAAAAGAAAAGAAAAGTGTGAAGTAGAAAGTCCCCCCTTCAAGTCAAATTTGATCATATTTATACACTTTCTATTTTCAGTCATTGAGCAATTAGAATGGGCTTTTGGGTTGGCCTTGTATGAAAGTGGGTTGGGGTGCATTATAGCTCCTTCCAGTGGAGCGCTCCATGCATGAAATGAGCGCTACGTTCATTCCTTGTGTGTTGCTTTCATGTGCGTAACTCCTTCTACTAGCGCTCCCTTAGTGAACACTACGTTCACTCACTAAGCGCTGTACCATTTGGTTTACGAGTTTCCTTGCCCAGCGCTCTCCTAGTGAGCGCTACGTTGGTTCCTTGAGCGCTACCTATGCGTACGGATAGCACGAGCTTCCTCCCCCAAGTTCGAAAATCACGAAAAAGGTGACAAAGTGAGCGCCACGCTCACTTTAGAAGTGAACGCTAGCCATGTTTGCTAGTGAGCGTGGCATTCTTCTTCTTAACGCAACGCTTCCCTGATTGCTTCCCCTTTTTCTTCATTTCTTCACCTACAAGCAACCAAACAAGCAATTAAAGTCTCACTAAAATTATAAGGTCTTTGCATCATTCATAAAATCAATTAATTCTAGCATAAACCTTATGATTTTGTGTAAAATAAATGATGTTTGATTGATTCAAAATGATCATGAAATTCCACTCCAATCACTTACTTATTGTGCAAGAAAGTGCATAAAACCTAATGAAACAAGTGAAAAATACTTGTAAAACTAGCATAAGATGACTTGTCATCAGCAGCAAATGATCAAAATCAACACTAGTAACTCAAGCAAACATATAATAACAAAAAATCATCAAGTTCATCAACTAGAATTCAAAGATGCAAAAATATGTATATATTAACAAAATGTCTTTAACTATAAGAAAGTGTAGCTCAAGTGTAGTAATTGAAGAGAAAATTAAGAGATACTTACAATAGAGGCAAGCAAAAATCCAAGATAAAAAATGAAAATAGCACTTTGCAAGATAAACCTAATGAAAATCCTAAGGAAGTTGGAAGAAAACTAAGAGAAACTAAAACCTAAAGCCTCCTAAAACTATCTAATACTACTACTAATGATATGCTATGTTTTCTCAAGTGTTGCCCCCTCCATATGAGCTCTAGGCCATCAGATTTGGGCCTCCAAATCCTTCAATTCGCGAGCCACGTGACTTTTTAATGAAGTCATGCGCTGGTACCTGTGCGTACGCATAGATGTGTGTATGCACACTAGCCGAATCTCAGCTTGTGCGTACGCACACTCCGAAATGCTTTTCTCCTTTGTTTCTTCATGTTTCCTCCTACTTGCATGCTGTTCTTCCATTCAAATCAAGCCATTCCTACCTATTTTCCCTGAAATCACTTATAAATAACATCAAGGTATCGAATGGAATGCAAATGGAATAAAATTTATTAAATTAAGCACAAAAGAGCATGTTTTCACAATCAAGCACAATTTAGAAGGAAAACTCAAAAGAATACTATTTAAGGGAATAAATGTAGGTTTTCATAATGAAATCTACTCAATTCCAACCAAAAATTACCATCAAATATGAATTCATCAATTCTCCCACACTTAAACACTAGCATGTCCTCATACTAATCTCAATCAAAGGAGAAGGGTAAAAGGGCAACAACTTATTTAATGTATTAACTACATGCATACAACTAAGCAAAATGTTAACTACCTATATCTATACTATGGTTTTCTATTGAGTTTGGAAAAAAATAAACAAGTGATTTCCAATTAATCCAAGATATATCATTAGGGCCAAGGCAAGGAATTAATGCAATATGGTCAATGTCTAAAGATTTGAATTGAAATTTTCAAAAACTAACAAGTAACTTGCTAGAAGATACAAGATAAAAGATGAAAACATAGAATTGAGCGATCGAACCCCTCACCGGTTGTGTATACACTCTAGTCGCTCAGTGTTTAGGGCTTAATCACTCAATTCTCCTTTAATCATATTTTCTAGGATTTACTAGTCATCTAACAATTAACAAATACTTGATGCATGAATACAAATATCATGAGGTCTTTGGAGGGTTGTAATGGGGTTAGGGTAAGGGTATGATTAATATGGTTAAATGGACTAGCGGATTGAATCTTTGATTAGCTCAAGTATCCCACCTAATCCTATATCAACCTATTTACACCAAGGAAAACAACCTAACTTTCCATTCATCTCCTTTTTCACACTCACTCATGCATTTTCTTTCTAATTCACACACATATGTATCCTTTATTTACATTCTTATTATCATTTCTTTCCTTTTTCTTTTTCTTTTTCTTCTTTTTTTTTCAAAAAGTATATACACCAAAATTTCTCTTTTCTTTTATCATAAAAAAGAGATGCATATGTTTTAAGTAATGAATGCATGAGTGTTTACCCATTTTCCCAAATTTCCTCAATGAATACCCAAAGCACTTATTATCAATGTTTCCCCACAAATTTTTCTCCACACTTGATTAACACACACTTCTCAACCCAAGCTAATCAAAGATACAATTCATGAACATTAGTGGTTTTTTGCTTAGGGGAAAAGATGTGCTTAAAATTAGAACCAAAGGGGAATTAAAAGGCTCAAAAGTGATTTACAAAGGTAGATGCATGTAAGGGTATGGCTATATGGGTTAGGTGAGTTTAATTTCTAAAATGGCCTCAATCATACTAAATGCATCTAAAACATCAAATATAGGACATAAAGATTCAAGCAAATCCAAGATCACACTCATAAAAGAGTATAGCACACAAGAACAAAATTTTGTGGTTGAAAATGTGCAACCACGCAATTAAAGCTCAAATATCACTAGGTGTTTTGTTCTAGCTCTTTTCTATGTTCCATAAGAAAAATACTTCAAGCAAGTTGAAAACCAAGTTTCAATTCTAATTAGTGGAACGCCCTAAGAGAGATTTCTTGAAAATTCCTTGTTGTTTTTACCAAACTTATTTCCTATACCATGCAATATGCAAATGCAAATATTTACTACCATAGAACTATAAGTAAGCTAAGCTATATACAAGCAAACTAAGCAAAGTTCAATAAAATGAAATTCTAACAAATATTCATAAGAAACAAAATTACCAAAACTAGAAAGTATTGCAAAGTGTTTAGAAAGAGAATTTTACTCCCAAGGTTGCAGATCCTCCCCCATACTTGATCAATGCACGGTCCTCCGTCCATGCACGCAATCCGGGGGATGAGGACTAGGGGGCTCCACCTTCAGATGGTGGGCACTGGGATTTAGGTTGATTGTCTCCACCATCATCCTCCACAACCGGCTCAAGTGAGGCTACTGGAATTGGGCCAGGATCTCTTCCTTCTAGTCTTACTGCCACCTAATTAAAATGCTTGTAATCAAGGCACTCAATGTGGCGGATATCACGCAATAAGTCCTGGACCATGCCTTGAAGAGGCCGGATGAAAGGTGTTGGAGTTGATGGAGTCGGTGGTCATCATGATGATGGCTCAGGTGCTTTCCTCTTGGAGGGTGTCTTCTTTGCGGACCCATCCAAATCTCCACTTGGAATGAATTGGTTACCAATTGGGATCTTGGACATGATGTTTGTATTTCACCTCTCTACCCCGTTAGTATAGCAAATCTCATCACAAGTAATGAAAAGCGAATGTTGATTTTTCTTCTTTGGATCACCTTCCACATCGATGCACGAATCAAGGGCAAGACAGCTATCTTTTTGCCCTCCATAATAGCCCAAAGCAATACAGTGGTTTTAATTCAGATATGGGTAGTATAGGTGCTGAAAAGTATATAATCTGCCACTATTTGTTGCCGAATACGTGCATCGGTGGTCAAATCAGAATAAGCAATGCTAGTGGGAATAGCTTTTTCTCCCTTGCTATATTCCCAAGATGCACCGGGATGGCCGATTTTCTTCAGAATTGGAGCCAAGGACATCCTCCCCTTTAAGCACATCCACTTTTATTCTAGAGTTTACATCCTTAGAAGGCAGAATGTGGGGAATCTTTAGAAGAGTTTCAAAAGCTTTGTTGGAAGTATCCAATGTCTTCCCTCGGAGGAATACGGTCTCCTCTTCCCAAGCTTGATAAGTACCATAAAATTCCCGCACTATAGACTCATTTATTTCAATAGGGTCTTGTTTAATAAATTCCCAATGAAGTGAGGCAATTATTTTATGGATGAGCGCCACATATTTGCTTGGAACCTTGAGCTTCTGCTCCCAATGGATTGACCTCTTTTCAAGCTTGTCATATTGGAGGTCGGCTCTTCGATTGGCAAAGGTGTTCGGTTCTTCGCTTCGACGATCGGAGGGGCACGGAAGAGTATTATTTGGATCCACCAGTAGTGGAACTGGTTCTTTGCCTTTTTGGCGCATCCTAAAAAGGAGAGATAAAAAATAGATTTTAGGATCATATAGTAACAACAAAACAAGAACAATGAGGAAGTACAAACAATGTTAAGAAAATTCAAATGCTTAATTGAGGGTCTTTCCAAAAATTGGTATTGGAGTTGTGGAAATGAAAGCTCATTGATATGCAGGTGCACAACAACAATAACCATTTAAGCCAAGTTGGATATCATTTGTTCATCCGGAAAATGCGAGAATCACATAAGTAATGTGCTTGAGTTAAAGCAAAAGATGTGTGATCAAGACATCAAGGAATGAACACTTGTAATTTTATTACTTCAATTCAATTGCTAAGATGAACAATAAAAAATTGAATCCAATTAAGATCAATGTATTTCCAAACAAGTCACCCATTAACTATAAAGGAAAATTATGCAACTCATGGACGTTTGAAACTTCAAGTTCAAGAAACAAGGAAATGCATTGATAATTTCAAGTTTAACATCATCAAGAATCATAATTGATGTTGCACAAATCATAGTATATGCCAAATAAGAAGAAGTTGAAAGCATATGATGGCCATTTCATATAAATCAAACAAAAATTTTACTTAGGCATTTCATCGAACACTTAATATGCATTGTGCAAACTTATCACATTCAAGCTCAAATTCCATCAATAATAACCCAATAATTCAGATATCAAACACTTGTAAAACAATGATAATTAAAGAAAGCAATAAACTCAACCTAATTCATTCAACTGAATTTAAAACAAGCTAACAAATTAACACAAAAAGAAATAAAACCTGAAAATAAAATGATGAAGAATGCAAGAGGAGAGGATAAAACAGTGGCACTTGTGATAGCCACTACAAGGTCATGGCGGTCAGCTTCACTGGAGACACACCGGAGCTCCACAAAAGACAAAGAAGCTTGCCGGAGAAAGGGGAAGAAAAGAGAAGAAGAAGAAATAAAAGGAGAAGAAAGAAAGAGGGTGGTGGCGGCGGCTGAACGGCGGCAGCGCGCCGGCAACAGGGTCGCTAGGAGGGGTTGGGTGCCTGGAGCACACCAGCAAGGAAGGAGAAGAAGGTTTGCAAGCTACTGGCTCGACAAGATTTTCTCCTTGATTAACGCCCAGATCTACGCTTGTGCGCACGCACACAGGTCCATTCGTATGCACAAGAAGCAAAAACAAAGGGGATGCGGACGCACAGAGGCATGCGAGCGCTCCCAGCAGAGGGGGTACGAGCTGGTGTGTGGACGCACAAAGCTGTGTGCTCGCATAGAGGACAAAATCTCCTTTTTTTTCTTAATAACTTGGGAAAGGATCATGCGTGCGCGCGCACGCAGGTGTGCGTACGCACAAGAGCAAAAAAAATATTAGGGTTCATGCACACAGGGGCGTGCAAGCACTCCCAACAGAGGGGATGTAATCGAGTTGGCGTATGCACAAGCGGGTGTGTACACATAGAGTGCACGAAAAAGGATCGGTGTGCATACGCACAAAGGGTATGCACACACAGAGCACAAAACATAATGAGGTGCACACGCACGGAGGGGTGCGAACGCTCCTAACAGAGGCTGTGCAAGTTAGTGTGTGTACGCACAGGTTGGTGCGCACGTACAAGATGCAAAATTTTGTGATTGTGTGTGTACGCACAAGGGTGTGCGCACGCACGATACCCTGTTTTTCCAAAAATTTCTTTCTTCAAAATCTAAGGTATTGAACCTTAGCTCAGTCCAATTTCAACCCCAAACATCCAAAAATTCATACAATCATGATCCATATACAAATTAACCTATCTATGCTCAAAGATTAAACTAATCCTAAGTGAACCAACATGACAAAAAGCAATTAAGTCAAAATATAAACAAAAAGAGAAGGGTTAGAACAGTATTACCATGGTGGGGTGTCTCCAACCTAGAACTTTGGTTTAACATCCTCAAGTTGGACGTGCAGGAATTCAATGATCAACATTTCGAACCTCTCCAAGGAGGAAGATCTCTAACTCCTTGGCATGCTTGGATTGTGTGTGGTAAGGTTTCACCCTATGACCATTGATTTTGAATGTTGCTCCGTTAATAGGGTGAACCACTTCAACTACACCATAGAGCTTGACATCCACCACTTTAAAGAGACCATCCCACCTAGATCTTAGCTTCCTGGACATCAACTGCAACCTTGAGTTGTATACAAGCACCTCATCACCTATCTTAAAGCTCTTCCTCCTAATATTTTGATCATGGAATGTCTTGGCCTTTTGATGAGCGGATAATTCATACCTTTTTGGCATTGTTTTTACATAGTTTTTAGTATGTTTTAGTTACTTTTTATTATATTTTTATTAGTTTTTATGCAAAAATCATATTTCTGGACTTTACTATGAGTTTGTGTATTTTTCTGTAATTTCAGATATTTTCTGGCTGAAATTGAGGGACCTGAGCAAAAGTCTGATTTAGAGGCTGAGAAAGGACTGCAGATGCTGTTGGATTCTAACCCTCCTGCACGCGAAGTAGATTTTCTAGAGCTACAGAAGCCCAATTGGCGCGTTCAAAATTGCGTTGGAAAGTAAACATCTTGGGCTTTCCAGCAATGTATAATAGTCCATACTTTGCCCCAGATTTGATGGCCCAAAATGGCGTCTAAACGCCAGCCAGAGACCCTTTTCTGGTGTAAAACGCCAGAACTGGCACCAGAACTGGAGTTAAACGCCCAAACTGGCATCCAAGCTGGCATTTAACTCAAGAGAAGGCCTATGCACGTGTAAATCTCAATACTCAGCCCAAGCACACACCAAGTGGGCCCCAGAAGTGGATTTCTGCACTATCTGCACTTAGTTACTTATTTTCTGTAATCCCTAGTAACTAGTTTAGTATAAATAGCACTTTTTACTATTGTATTCGACATCTTTGATTGGAGACTTGGACTTTTATGTTACACTTGGGGGGCTGGCCATTCGGCCATGCCTAGACCTTTTTCTCTTATGTATTTTCTACGGTGGAGTTTCTACACCTTATAGATTAAGGTGCGAAGCTCTGCTGTTCTTCACGAATTAATGCAAGTACTATTGTTTCTCTTTTAATTCATGCTTACTTCTTCTCCAAGATATACTCTCATACTTAATTCAGTTAAGTCAGAATGAAGGGGTGACCCGTGACAATCACATACTATCTTCGTTACTCGCTTAGCCAAGATCCGCATGCCTGACAACCACAAGCGGTCTACATGATGTTCAACGTAGTCATTGGACGACAACCAGAGTATATTCTCTTGGGTCTCTAATCCACGGACCGAGTCTGTGAGATTAGAACCTTCTTAGTAGAGACTAGAACCAATTGGCAGTATTCTTGAGATCCGGAAAGTCTAAACTTTGTCTGTGGTATTCCGAGTAGAATCTGGGAAGGGATGACTGTGACGAGCTTCAAACTCACGAATGTTGGGCATAGTGACAGTGTGCAAAAGGCTAGAGAGATCCTATTCTGACACAAGTAAGAACTGACAGATGATTAGCCGTGCGGTAGCTGTACCTGGTATTTTTCATCCGAGACGAGAAATCCGATAGTTGATTAGCCGTGCAGAAACCGTACTTGGACCATTTTCACTGAGAGGATCATACAGCTTGCCATGGAAGGGAGCACGCATGATTGGATGAGGACAATAGGAAATTAGAGGTTCAGAAGCAACAAAGCATCTCTAAACGCTTATCTGAAATTCCCACTAATGAATTACATAAGTATCTTTATTTTATTTTATGTTTTATTTATCTTTTAATTATCAAAACCTCATAACCATTTGAATCCGCCTGACTAAGATTTACAGGATGACCGTAGTTTGCTTCAAGCCGAAAATCTCTGTGGGATCGACCCTTACTCGCTTAAGGTTTTATTACTTGGACGACCCAGTGCACTTGCTGGTTAGTTGTACCAGACTTATGAAAAGTGTGATCACAATTCCGTGCACCACCTTCTCCTTATAAAACTTAGCATTCTCGTATACTTCTAGCCTAAGACTTTCTAGCTCCTCCAATTGGAGCTTACGTCTGCTCTCGCTCCTCTCAAATCCGGATTGTAATGTGATGAATCCATATCTGACAATATATTTTAGATTGATTTGAGTGGATTTCATCATATAAACCCACATTTATTCATCCAAACAGCACACTTTTGTATTCTCTCCCTAAATTGAGCCTAATTGTGAAAACATGCTATTTTGTGCTTAATTTAATCACTTTTATCCCATTCGATGCCTTGATGGTTTTGATGAGTGATTTCAGGTGTAATAGGTTGGAATGACTTGATAATAGTGGAAGAAAAGCATGGAATTAGGAGAAAACATGAAGAAAACAAAGGAAAAAAGCATTTCAGAGTGTGCCCATGCACACCATCTGTGCCTACGCACAAGGGTCAAAATCAGCAAGTGTGCCCATGCACAACTTCTATGCAACGCACAAGAAGAAAATCAGCAAGTGTGCGTACACACACACCTGTGCATACGCATAAGTCCCAACACGTGACTTCATTAATGCAAATCGCTGGGGGCGATTTCTGGGCCTCCGGAGCCCAGTTTTGGGACTTTCTGAAGCTGATTCTTGCTATATCAAAGGGGCCATCATTCCATGTGAAGGGGAGAGAAATTAGGGTTAGTTTAGCATCATGTAGGTCATTTTCTAGAGAGAGAAGCTCCCCCCTTCTCTCTAGAATTAGGGCTTCTTATTTAACTTCTTTGAAATTTCTCTTTTTAATTTTTGTTTTCATCTAGTTTCTTCTATCTTTCTTTGTTCTATTGTCTTAATTTCCTTAGTTTATCTTGTTAATTTCTCAATTTTGTCACGTTTATGTTTTTGGATACTCTTGTTAATTTTAATTTCAATTAATGCAATTTATGTTTTCATATTAATTGTTGCTTCCTTTAATTGTTATTTGTTATTTCCTTGCTTTTGGTAGCTTTAGAATTTAATTTTATTGTAATTTAATTTGATTTTATTTTCATGCACACCAAGTGTTTGACAAAATACTTGGCTTAGTCTTTGCCTAGTTTTTCACACTCTTGGTTGAGAAATTGGGTAATTGGGTAAACTTGAGTGGTGGATGTCTTTCCACATTGTGTTAGGATTGTTAATTAATTTGGTTTTCACTAACTCTAAGCCTTCCACTAATACAGTTGGCTAGGACTTGTAGATTAGGATCAATTATGCCCTTTTGACTGATCCTTGATGTTAGGATTGACTAATTGGGATTAATTCTACACAATTACCATGTTTGTGGTCCATGACTTGGATAGAAATCCTTAATTTCCCAATTCTTGCCAAAAGCCTCTTTTTGCCATTTAATTTCTATTTTCATTACTTTTACTTGTTTTCCATTTAATTACTTGCCATTTTAACTTCTTGCCTCTTATAATAAAAAACCCCAAAATTCCCATAGCCAATAATTGAATATTTCATTTGCAACTCCTAGGAAAGACGACCCGGGAGTTTAAATACTCTCGGTTTTATATTTGTATTGATTGTGACATTCTTTGAATTAAAATTTGATGTTGGCCAATCATTGGGTTTGGAACTATACTTGCAACGTCAATCTTATTTTGAGAAACTCCTAACCTACTTTTGGCCCTTGTAAAATTTTTGGTGCCATTGCCGGGGAACTAGCGCCATGAGTGTTATAGTTTTGGTTGTTGTTAATATGTGAATAGTGTGAATATATACTTTTTGGTTGTTTGTTTGCTTATGTTGGTAATTAGGATTTTGTTTATTTTGTTAATTGATGTCTTTAGTTTTTATTTTTCAATTTTCTCTATGAGTTATCACCCTCTTGGTTTGGAGTTTAATTGTGATCATTTTGTAGGGCTTGATAACTTCAATTATGGATTGCATCATGGGATTGGAGCATTAATTTTGGAAGGAGCAACCTCCTCTATACTACAATGAACAAAACCCTCCCCAATATGCATACCCAAACCAAGGATATGGTGGATTTCACTTTAATTATGCATCTCCATCACCATATATCTATGACCCATACCCCAACATAACCCTCAATCACCATGTTTTCAAACACCACACCAATACCAACAACCACATTCTTACATACCACCTCAAAACACTTACCAACACGAGTCACCTCCCACATATACAACATTCCTCCCAAACAATGAAACCCCTCTTTCACCCCAATGTGAAGTTCCCCAACCCTTGGCGCAAGACCATCAAGACCTTCAAACTTTTCTACAAGAGCAAGAAGGATTCCGAAGAACACAAGGACAATTCATGGCTACCATAGCCGAAGCGGTGAGCTACTTGGTTCTACTATTACCATAGCCAATCAAGGCCCTCCTCTTGAAGAATGTGAAACATCAACTAAAGGTTGTAACGAAGAGCCGATCAAGGCACTCCTATTGAAGAGTGTGAAGGAGCAATTGAAGGGTGTAGTGAAGAGGAGAGCATGGAGCCACAAAGGAAAGAAGAAGAGATAGAGCATGAATTGAAACAAAAGGGAGAAAGTGGAGTATTTGAACCGGAGGAGAGAAAGAAGGAATTGAGGGAGATTGATCAAGATGAGGATTCCATCATTGATGATTTTTTGTCTTCTTTGGTCAATCTCCTTAATGAACCTAATGAGCCTCTTCCCATTGAGTTTGAGAGAGACATGGAGGTAGACTTCTCACAACCTCCTTGTTATGACTGAAGTGATGGGGAAGAGGAAGTTGGTGAGGAAGTAATTCCGGTCCAAGAGCATATTGAGTGGGTGACAATTTCATTTATGAGCTTCATTGGCTCCCATCAATATGCTATCTTGGAGACAAACTACCAACTAAAGGTCCTTCCTAGGTTGGTATATGGTGGAGAAAGGAGTGCTGGTTCCCAAAGGAGTCCAAAGCTCATCAAGAAAGCCAATTCAAGCTTTGGGATTCAAGTATGGTGTGAAGCACAATTGAGTGGATTACGGAGAGTGTTGGGGTGCTACAAAGGTAGATTGAGAGCTTTTCCATCCGGCTTAGAGCATGGAAATCCACAACATGGAGAATGGAAAACTAGAATATGGAATCCCGGAGGAGAGTCAAAGACCAATCTTGGATGGAGATTTAAGGAGGAGTGGAAACATAAGCCACCCTAACAAGAATCTCCTCAACAAGTCCAACTTAAGGACTATAAACTAAAGTGCTAGGTGGGAGACACCCCACCATGGTAACATCGTTCTTACCTTTTCCTTGTTTATAATCTTGGTTTATTGCATGTTTGCATGTCTTAGTTAGCTTAGGATTAGTTTAATTTTGAACTTAGATAAGTTAATTTTAGTATGGATCATGATTTTGTGAAGTTTTGAATATTTAGGGTTGAATTTTGATGAGCTAATGTTCAATACCTTAGATTTTGAAAGAAAAATTTTTGAAAAAAAAAAATAGGGCATGTGCGTGCGCACACCCTTGTGCGCACGCATACAACAACGAAATTTTGTGACCTGTGCGTATACACCACTTTGTGCGTATGCACACCAGCCTCTGTTGGGCTTGTTCACACACCTTGTGCACATGCATTCCCCTGTGTTTTACGCTTTGTGCATACGCACGCCCTTGTGCACATGCACGCGACCTCCTTTTTGCGCGCTTTGTGCGTACACACCAACTTGTTCGTACGCACACTCTGTAACACCCTAATATTCAAATCCTTATGCTCGACTCATAAGTCAATGATAATAAGGTGGTACGACTCTCAAGGGGGATTTTTTAATACATAATTTATAAGTATAATTGAAAGGAGTATTAATCGAGAGGCCTGAAAAGAGTAAAAATAAAATCGCGAAGTCGTATCACTCACGTATCGACAACTAAAAGATAAAGCGTGAAGTCGAAAGCGATATACAAATAAAGGCATTAGGGTGAATAAGAGAAGGAAAGTATATAGATATATATAACATAAGTAAATAGCCAATAGTCGTGACCCGCGAAGTTTAGGCCGGCTAGGGTACAATATAACAATAGTTGACAACAGTATCTCCTAATCTCTCCCAACAGAAACATAAAGGCCTCTATAGGCAAGTTCAAAAGAGTTCAATACATAATATAGGCATTTCAAAATAAAGGTGGAGAGATTCTATGTAACGACCCAATTTTCAGTATGTCTAGATCATACTGGAAACTGAGTGCTACCAACTTGTCTTCCTAATTAATATCTATTATTTATCATATGAGCCTGAGTCGTTGTTAAAAACATAGTTAATTTGCGAGGTTTTTTTTTTTTTTGAAAATGTTTGGGTTAATAGACGGAATCATTCATTATCAACTCACAACTGATAACAGATAAAACAGTTATAAACAACCACACATAAATACATCACAAGCAGCTAACAACATTCAGTGATCTAGCCTTTATCAGAGTATAGACTTTTAGTTAGAACACCCCTAGGTATAGCTAGATAATAACTATATACATATATATACATACAACATCCCAGGCCCTGACCTGTTCAAGAAGTCCCTAAGCTAGCGCACAGGCTAGCCTAGACTCTTTACTCACCTAGTCCCTCTAAACTACTAAAGCGAGGGAAAGTACGTTCTAGGTCTTCAAAACTCAAGTCAGGTGGAATGTCATCAAAAGGTAGAACATCATCTATTACTCCTCTGCATGATCAGACATTGCCATATGATGTCTCTCTAGTACCTCATCAGGTAGCTACACAACAGGAGTCTCGTACACAGGATTTAGGCTAAAGTGCGCATACAAACGGGGTGCAGACGTTGGCTGGTCTCACAGTATATACATATAAACAGATAATGGAGTTTACTCTAGACTCAGAAGACTACCTAGAGCGGAATTCTTTTTGCGAACGGTCGTTAGTGAACTACGGAAGAGTACTCATACTTCCATCTGAAGGGGAAAGGGAGAGAGAAGGGGTAAGAACTGGGTAGTTCTTAGTAGGGCCGGGGTTATTAGTTAAGTTCATTAATTTGTGTCGCTTAGCAGATATATAGCAGAATATAGAGACGCAGTAAACTGAAGATAGATGAATAGAAAAAATAGAGTAAACTGAAAACAGATCACGAACAGAAGAATATAAGAAAGTAAAACACAAACACAGAGAATAGAATACAAACAAGGAAAGCATACATTCATACAACAATCATAACAGAGGAAATGCACAACCAAGTATGATGCATGTCTGTCCTATGCAGGCCATGAGCTCACGTGTCGGTTTACACCCTACATCCCGACATTACCCAGGAACTAGTCCTAGATATGGCTTTATCTCTGTAGGTGAACTTCGGCCTATAGAAACAGCACTCCCGTAAGTGAACTTTGGCTTACAGGAATAGTCTAAACACAACACAACAACTTTCTGTAGGTGAACTTCGGCCTACAGAAATAGCACCTCTGTAAGTGAACTTCGGCTTACAGAAATGGTGCCCCTGTAAGTGAACTTTGGCTTATAGAAATAATATAAACACAACACAATAAATTTCTGTAGGTGAACTTCGGCCTCCAGAAATATCACTCCTGTAAGTGAACTTTGGCTTACAGAAATGGCAACTCTCTGTAGGTGAACTTCGGCCTACAAAAGCAACACCCTGAGATACACAATTGATATTCACTGTAGGTGAACTTCGGCCAACAGGAATAACAACTCACTGTAGGTAAACTTGGACCTACAGGACCTCTAGAGCCAACAGAAAAACAGCAGATGAATATACAAATATCTCTGGAGTTGCCTTAACGCAACAAATGACCTTTCAACAGGCCCTCTGCTTGTTCTCTATTCTCTTTATCATATTACTCTTTTCACTTTGTCTTTTTACTCTACTCTGATTATTCTTTCCTCTGTATCTCTTTACTTTTCTCTGGTTACTCTGTTCTCTGTGTTTTCTTTACTCTGCTCTGATTTCTCTGTTTAACGTATGTATTTAAAGCTTATGTAAATCTCGGTATGAATAGTTAGCCTGTCCCAAGTATAGGTTCATTAAGTTTATACTGAAACAGTTTAACTTTTCATATAATACCTAACCCTAGTCGCAACTCAAGGACTAACTATGTTGCCCTAGTTCATTCGCTAGTCTCTGTCTGTTTTTCTGTCATTAATACTTTACAGACTTTTCCTTGATTTTTATCTCTTCTTTAACTTTTTATCTTTCCTTTATCTTTGCCTCACTAATATGTTTTTACCACTCCCTAAGTGTTTTATGAACGTAATTATGAGATTCTGCGCTTAAAGTTGTCTTTTTAAAACTTTTACAGAAAATTGCCTTTTTCGCAGTATTTTATTATTTTTATTAAAATATTATTTTTAATTAAATATTATTATTTAATATTTCATTATTATTTATTATTTTATCATTAAATTTTTGAAAATTAACTTTACTTTAACCTTTAACCTTTAAAATTTACTTTTTACCACCCGCAAAACTTCTGAAAATTACCAAATAACCCCTCAAATACCAAAATAATTACAACCTTGCCCTTTTTAAGATCTAAAAGGTGTTCTTCAATGTTCTTCACCACACTCAAAGTGTTATTCGTGTTCTTCATAAATTCTTCAGATTCTTTCTCTGTTTTTACCCATTTTTCAATTTTTTAGCAACCGATTTTTACCATAATTCATAATAAATTAGCAGCCACTAAAACCCCATCTTTTCCACATGATTTTAACAAAAATTGAAGCTCAATTTAAGCTCTAGGGTTTCAGTTTCTAGCTGCACTCAAGAACATAAATTCATCGCTTGAATTTCATCAAATTTCATCAAAATTTCACCAGATTTTCACCAAGAATCAATCATATATGCAACCAATTTTTAAAACAGCCAAATCATACAACATTCACACAACTCAAACACAAATAATCAAGATTAATTTCGTTACACTCTACCTGGTTTTGTTGCTCCTAATTCGGTTATACTTTCAGGTGGTCCTTAAGCACTTTTTCCTCCTAAATCACATCAAGAACAACTTTAAATCCAAAAATCCTCAACTGACCAAATCTCACTCAGCACGTTAGGAAGGGATTTATCACCTTATAGTTGCTGGAAATTAACGTTTCTTAGCCCTCAAGTAAAGTTAAGCATGATTCCTAAGGAAGAACATGAAGAAAACACATGTTTAAGCATGTTTCCTTGAAAACCGAATTGAAGAGGGAGGGTGACATCCATCTCACCTTATTTCCAGCCTTGATATGTTATATGGTTATGTAGAGAAATAAGAGAGGATCATTTTGGTGAAATCAGAGTTTTGATTTGAGTTTTAGTTCAGAAGAAATCAAGCTTTGAAGATTAAGTGTTCATGAAGTTTTCTCTCTTTTCTCTCCTTTCAATTTCAGCCAAAGGGAGTAAATGACCAGCCTTGGAGTGTCTTGGGGGTGTAAGGTGAGTTGTGATTGGTTGGCTTGGAGGTGGATTAAAATAATATTAATATCGGACATTTATAAAAACATCTCTAAAAATTATTTTCTGAGCTACTAGCATAAATGACACTAGTAACATATTTATTATGAGAATAGAACATGTATGATGAGGCCTTAACATTGCTAAAGTCATCAAAGAGTACTGGTGTAAAGCTGCACCAGTAAACTATGAACCCGGTTAAACCGATTTCCTGTTTTTAACTAAAACAGACCAGGTAACCTTATAATATCATTCAAGAATCTTCTAATACTAATATAATGATAATATTATACTATCATCTTTCTTCTATCATGAATCGAGTCCGGTTCGTCAAACAGAGACTATTTACGAAAAATCGAATCAAAACTCCTAACCGATACGGTTCAAAAATTAGGTTCTACGTGACTGCGTTATCGAGCTTGCCCCAAAAGAGGTTCTATCTTAAGGATGACATAATGATAATGAGGATTGAGATGCTTGATGATACAGTAGAGGTGTTGCCTTTATTGTTCTTCCGGAGAAATCCGTGCCTTCAGAAAAGATCTCGCATACTCGAAAAGCTGGGTTGTTACATTCTAAGAAAAATATAAAGTATAGAATATAAAGATCTTTGCCGTCTCTCAGATGAACCACAACTCACTTCTGAGCTCCTGGACCTGTATCTGAAAAACAAGAGATATATACGGAATGAGAACCCCTATCCATGGGTTCCCAGTACAGTAAAAGTGCCAAATAAATACAATGCATTGTAATAAAAACTCACTAAGCATCCTAAAATTCCTTTCATCAAATATTCATCCTATGTTCTCGCTAATCCATAATAGGCAACTGTCATAAGGAAATGCTAAATCTAATTCATCTTCCTCATGCTTCCCAACTTTCTAACTCTCCGACAATTCACAATTAGATTTATAAACAAAACCATCCCTAGCTATTCTGTCTCAGCAATTTTATATCGTTACCTCATATTCTCACCTGGAGCAAGTGAGATCACTTCACTACGTCTACCCAGGGAGCTCAAATTATCTCATTCAATCATCATCATCATTGTTCAATTTCATCATCAACTCATCTCATCAAGAACAACCCTCAGTGTCAACTTACACCAGTATGAGGGATCTTTCAGTTATACAAACACAAGCAATACAGGCAAGTAATGCACAATAAGGTACAAGTAGAACAAGTAGCACATAATCAGGCAACATAGCATATATAATATTGCAGTCCAAACCAAATAGGCAAACCCAAACTATTCAAACATATGCAAATGATGTATGCCTGCCCTATGGCTGATGATATCATCTGTCGGTTATCAAGCCAACCCGACGTGTCCGGTAGCTAACCCGGCCACAGTCTCTATGTTGCGCCTTATTACTAGTAGAGGAAATACGTGCCCTGTCACCATTAGAGGGTATATGTGCCCTGTTACCATTAGAGGGTATATGTGCCCTGTCACCATTAGAGGGTATCAGTGTCATGTCACCCTTACAACAGAGAGAAAACACAAGCATACTCATATTCAAACATTTTTCATCATTATTCATTTACCACATTCATTCATAATCACTCTTCATTATTACCAATTCTCAAACAAGGACCCGGAGCAAGCGGGACGAACCACGACCCTTGCTACTACCCAGGTATCATAAATACATTCATTCGAAACTCCATAATTAAACTCATTTATCATAATTCTCCTTCCCCATCTCATACCCAGAGTAAGTGGACAATGCCACTGCCTACTGATGACCGGAATTCACTCCCCATATAAAAATGATGAATCCGTTCTTTTGGCAAGCGCATCAAAATTATTGTCAAGTAATAACCCACAGTGGAATGGGATTGTATCCACAGAGATTGGTAGATTTGAGAAATTTTAATCAATTGGTGAATTAGTTAAGCTGAGCAATATAGAGTGTGATTGTAGCATTGTAAATGAATAGGAAAGTAAATGGCTCTAAAGTAATGAGAAGTAGTAAAGTGCAGAAAAGGAAATGGCAATAATGTAAAGTGCAGAAACATAAATGACTTAATTGTAAATGGGAATGGGGATTGACAGAATGTAAAGAAAGCTATAAAGAATGTGGAAGATAAGAATAGGGAGAATTCATTGAGATCAGGAGATGTTGTTCTCTTTGGATTAAATCCAGTTCATCTCATCTTCAATCATACAACTCAGTGACCTCTTGGCAATCATGATTGGTTGAACCCCAATCCCTTGGTGATTTAATCTCTCAGATCTTGATCAATAGCCAATTCCTTGGTCTAATTGGTCATGAAGAGAGATATGCTTGGTCCCTGATTATACCACGCATCATCATAGGTCCAAGTAGAGGGAGGATTATATGTCACCATATCCAAACACCAAAACCCAGATCCTACTCAAGTGTGAGAAGGGATTTCTAGCATGGTTTCATGTTTCCTTTTCCAAGGTTCCTATGAAACCCATTTTGCATTGAACCTCTTTCCTAAGATGATTGAATACTAACATTAAAACGAAATTCCTTCTAGCAAATCAAAGAAAAGATGAAGAGAAGAAGAATTTCACTATCATTAATCCATCAAGTACAACAGAGCTCCCTCTCTCAATGAGAGGGAATTTAGCTACTCATAGCTCAAGAGAAAAGTACAAAAGATGGAAGAGATAATGTGAAAAGTAAATCTAACTATACTTCAACAGAGCTACTACTCAACAACCCAACCCCTTTCTGAGTACTTTCAGGGGTTATTTATACTACTCCTAGCACTAGAATAAAGAAAATACAAAAGAGAAAAAAAAATTACAATTTGGAGGGAAAAAAAAACTCAATAAACGTGACCTTCCAGGCTGGCGTGTCACAGGCATTTAAGTAGCGTGCCACGCTCAGCCTCCAATTTGGCTTGGCGCACCACGCCCAGCTCTTCAAGTGGCACGCCCCATATGTTGGTGTCTCTGGCGTGCCACGCCTTCGAACCCAAGTGGCACGCCCAGGGTCTTCTTTAAGATCTGGTTGGCCTGGCGTGCCACGCCTTCGAGCCCAAGTGGCATGCCCAGGGTCTTCTTCAAGCTTTGGTTGGCCTGGCGTGCCACGCCATCGAGCCCAAGTGGCACGTCCAGCCCTTTTCCTTCTTCTTCTCTTCTCTGAAAAGTTGAACTAGCGTGGCACGCCCAGGGTCTGGCGTGCCACACCCCTTGTATGTGCTTTACTCTCTTTTCTGGATAATAGAACTGCCGTGCCACGCCCAGTGTATGGCGTGCCACGCTTGGGTCTTCAAGTGGCACGCCCAAGTGAGGATTGAGAGCTGGCGTTCCACGCCTTCGACACCAAGTGGCATGCCCAGCTTTGCTCTGGCCTTCTTTAGTGTTGGCATGCCATGCCTGGGTCTTCAAGTGGCACGCCCAAGTGATGATTTGAAGCTGGCGTGTCACGCCTTCGACACCAAGTGGCACGCCCAGCTTTGCTTTGGCCTTCTTTAGTGTTGGCATGCCATGCCTGGGTCTTCAAGTGGCATGCCCAAGTGATGATTTGAAGCTGGCGTGCCACGCCTTCGACACCAAGTGGCACGCCCAGCTTTTTGACCTTCAACCTCTTCTCTGGAAACTTGTACTGGCGTGCCACGCCTTGATGCTCAAGTGGCATGCCCACTTTAATGTGGCTCCTTTAAGCTTGGCGTGCCATGCTTGAGTCTTCAAGTGGCACGCCCAAGTGATTTTCCCCTCTGGATTGATGAACTGGCGTGCCACACCCAATGGCCTAAGTGGCACGCTCATAGTGTGTAATGGGCTTGGCGTGCTACGCCCATCTTGGCGTGCCACGCCCTTTTTGTGGCCTTCAGCATTGCTCTCTGGAAATCAATACTGGCATGCCACGCCCAGCTCCTGGCGTGCCACGCTCATAAATTTTCATGGCGTTTGTTCCAAGTGGCACCCCAGTTTCACATGCCCAGCTTTGTTTTGTTGTTTTCTTCCCTTTTTGTTGCCCTTTTTACCTGAAATTCAGCACAAACCCATTTCAAAGCAATGTACCATAATATTCATCAATTAGTTTATGAATTACAATGATTAAATGGGATTATGCTCTTTTATGGTCCTTTTTAGTTAAGAAAAAAAGGTAAATGATGCAAGTCATCACAACACCAAACTTAAGCTTTGCTTGTCCCAAGCAAATCAATGTGAATTGTTCTTAGATGGATTGAGACTTGACCTTAGAGAGAGGCATTCACTACCAAAGATAGGGCTATTGTTGAACACATGGATGAATATTTTTGTTTCAATGTCACAAAGAACTCCTAGATCCTTGAGGGTTCTTCCAAGTATATGCCTCAGGGGTCCTTTTTATTGATTGTCACCTTGAAGTAGTAAGAGTTATTCCATTTTCTTTTGGTTGTTCTTTCCTTTTCAATTTTCCTTTTTCATTGACCACGACTCTAAATGTTTTTCTCAAGACGACCCTTTAGTTAGGCTTTCAATTAGCACTCCCAAACCAGTTGGCTTTAGGGTACTAGGTGTTGAAACACCCCTAAGAATTTACTTGCCCAGGTCTCTTTTCTTGACACATCTTCACTACAAGCATCTACAAGGATTTCTAACTCTTTCACCCCTTTAGTATTTCCTTTCACCCTAGTAGTTGATGCTCAGAGCCTTGGGTCTTTATTGCTTACTACTTCTTGGTTCTATGGATATTCAAGGAACACCCCTTAGCCTCTATTTGTCATACCTTCCAAGCCTAGTTGCTTTTGATGACTCATTTTCTTTTCAGTTCATTCAAGGTTCTACACTTAGTTCCTTTATCTCTTGGTTTTGAACAGTCCCACTTGGTCTTAGTCAATTTTACTCTTGTTTTTGTAACAACTCACAATAATTCTTATAGAAACAAACTATTCTTTTATTGATGTTAATAAAACTTGAAATAACATTGCATTTTCTTTCTTGTAATATAAAGGACTCATAAAAGACTTTAGGACCTAAGAAAACTAAGCATTAAACATAAACTATCCTAACATTGCAACTTATTATTAAACAGAAATTTAAACATAAAGAAAACTAAACAGAATTTCAGAAATGTAAGAATGTCAACCATGGGACTTAACAACCTTGAGTAGCTTCAGTTTATTGGCCTTTTTCCTTTGTCTTTCTTTTTGGAGGAGGAGGAGGCGTCATCATCCTTCTTGGAGGATTCCTCTTGTGCCTTTGTGTCCTTGGGCTTCCAAAAGCCCAGCCTTGTTATATAGTTTCTTTCATCCTCCTTATGCTTAGCCAGAATTTCCTCTTGTCTCGCACTTAACTCCTCCATCTCTTGCATGAATGTTGGGTACTCGGGGTTCAAGGCAGCCACAGTATTACACAAGTGATTCAGCTTCGCTTGTGTGTTGATATCATATTGCCTCCTTGAAATGGTTCTAGCATCATAAAAATTTCTAAACTCAGCAAGGTTCCTCTACTACCATTTGTTTTGCTCCACTATCTTGTTGAGTGCACCTTGCATCTCTCCCCAGTCAAACTGATCTTGCTGCTCCTTCCTCATATGCTCCATGCTCCCTTGGAGTTGGTGTATGCTCTTATTCACTTGGTTCCATTGTTTTTGTTGTTCCTTGAGTTGGTTAACATCCTCTCTCAGATGATGTATATCTCTTTTCATTTGGTGTATGTCTCCTTGCAATTGCTCCCAGTTGAATCCTTTAGGAAATTATTGGTATTGTTGGTATGGTGGTAGTTAGAGTACTATATAGTGTGGTTGCTCTTCAGCCTCTTCTTCTTGTTGTGGTTGCCCTTGTGGTACATGAGCATGAGCTCTATGCTCCCTTCTCCTCTCAAGTAGGTTGACAGCCACTACTTTGGTCATCTTCTTGGCGGTTATGGGCTTATCTTGATCCACTAGCACTTTATCAATGATCTTCTCAACCCCTGCTTCATCACATAGCCTTTGGATAATGCTGGGGAAGGCCAACCTTATGCTATCCTTGGTGCTTTTCAGCACCCTATTAATGTTGTTGGCAATCATCTCTCCAACATTCACGTTCTATCCCTTCATGATGCTGTATATGAGCACAGCCCTCTCCAATGTCACTTCAGAAGTGTTAGAGGTAGGATTGAGAGATCTTCTCACAAAGTCCAGCCACCCTCTAGCTTGGGGGCTCATTTATCCATTGCATATTCAGGACACAAATCTCATTGAGGATTTCATCAAATCCTAGGTCTTGTTGCTTCATCCTTTCTTCATAGCTCCGGGTGGAGCTTGTTTGCTTCACCATCAACATCTTATCTATGTTGGAGGGGCTATAGTCAATGGCCTTCTCCCTCACATAGCTAAGATAACCATAGGGTTGCCTAGGCTGAGGCACTGCATTAGCATAGAATTCTCTAACCAAGATTTCTACCACTTTCCTTGGTGGGTTGCACAAGAGTGCCCATCCTCTGTTGTTGATTTCCCTGTTGATCTCAGGGTGCTCATTCTTCCCCAGTTGAAAGCCAACCTTCGGAATGATTTGCCTCTCACTCATCCAACCATAAAATTAGTTTTGGTTGAATGCTGAGAGGAACTTGTAGTCATTGTGGCTTGAGGACTCTGAAGTTGGTTCCTTGGTCTTTCTCTTCTTTGATGCTG
The DNA here is from genome assembly GCF_000816755.2 of Arachis ipaensis. Taxonomy (NCBI): domain Eukaryota; kingdom Viridiplantae; phylum Streptophyta; class Magnoliopsida; order Fabales; family Fabaceae; genus Arachis; species Arachis ipaensis. Next base: position 38,260,672 of record NC_029785.2, on the reverse strand, counting down.
AGGCTCTTGGTGGTACCATTAGGATGAGGAAAGGAATTTGAAAGGGTGAGAAAAAAAAGGTTGAGGAAACTGGAAGAAAAGGTAAGTAGCAGAGCAAGGATTTGCTCCACAACACCAAACTTAGGACTTGATTGTCCCTAATCAAGTAGAAGAAAGAGTGGTAAAGAAGATGAGAAGAAAGGAGGAAGTGTGGGGGTTCTTTTCGTGTGTGAAGTTGGGGGTTTGAAGTGTGAAGAAAGGTGGGATAGCTAGTGGCTTTTATAGGATTGAAAAGTGTAGTATGGAGGGTGGAAAGTGAAAGCAATTCAATGTTTTTCCACTTGGGGAGTGGCGCCTAGCGTGGGAAGAGGCGCCAATCCTTATCCCTTTTGGCTTCCTGCATGTGTTGAGTTCCAAAGTGCGAGTACACTTTGACTTTTTGCTTTATGAGCTATCAATCATGTGGGCCCCATCCTTTCCCCTAAAAATAAAACCCGAAACTCCATTAGTAATGACAAAAGAATCCTTCACATTCCTTATAGTATGAGCCAATTAAATTGCAATTGATGAGTGTCCCTTGGGACACCAAACTTAATCCCATTGCATCTAATAAATTGGTTTCATCGTTGGGTTTTAATGTGTTCATAAGAGTGAAATAATTCCAATCATTTCACATTCCTTCACTTCTAATCCCTTCTGAACACATTAAAACCAACTTTTATGCACCCACCAATTTATTAAATGCTTTCAAACTTGAATCATGTTGGGCTTACAATGTGATCTTCATATGGTGGTGGCCACACTAAACTTAATCTCTGGGCTTACTTCTCAAAATTGATTCATTCAAATGGTTGTAAGCTTAGATTAAGTGAGTTAGTGGCCACACCAAACTTAGCTTTTTAGCTAATTCTCAGCCCAATCACTCATCATCAGCAATTGTGTTCATCAGATTACACTTTCAGAAAAAAAGACAACAATTTAAAGGTTCTCTAACTACCAAAAACTGATATTTAAACTTCCTAATCTACCACCTACAATCTACCTTTAGAAGGTAATGAAACAAAAATATTAAACTGAGACTTAAACTACCTAAACTGACAATTTTAAGCTACTTCTAAGAAAGCAATAAATCAAAAGGATATAAAGTGTTGGGGTGCCTCCCAACTAGCGCTTCTTTATCGTCACTAGCTTGACGTTCTTCCCTCTTTAGTTGAGGTTGTAGCTCACTCTTTGCTCATCCAGTGAGTCTTCCAAGTAATGCTTGAGTCTATGGCCATTCACAGTGAAAGTTCTTTGTGTTTTGTCCTCCATGAGCTCTATATGACCATAGGGTGATACCTTAAAGATGGTGAAGGGTCCAGATTATTGAGACTTAAGCTTTCCTGGGAAGAACTTAAGTCTTAAATTGTACAGCAGCACTTTCTGACCTTCTGTGAACTCTCTCTCCTTGCTATCTTTTGATCATGCCACCTCTTTGTGTTTTCCTTGTAAATCTTTGCATTCTCATAAGCTTGATTTCTGAATTCTTCCAGCTCAATGAGTTGCATTAGCCTCCTTTCTCCAGTAGCTTGATCATCAAAGTTCAACATTTTTAAAGCCTAGAATGCTCGATGTTCAAGCTCAACTAGTAAGTGACTGATGAGTGAAAAATTAGATTTCCACACAAACTCACCGGCAAGTGTACTGGGTCGCATCAAGTAGTAATAACTCACAAGAGTGAGGTCGATCCCACAGGGATTGATGGATCAAGCAACTTTAGTGAGGTGATTAGTTTAGTCAAGCTAACATTGGTGAATTAAATGAAATTTGAGCAGCAGAATGTAAATTATAGAAATTATAAATTGCAGAATGAAAATTGAACAGAAGCTTAAAGAGCAAGAAAAGTAAATTGCATCAAATATAAAGGGGGCTTGGGTGTTGGAAAATTAAATGAAGCAATAGATCAGATTCAGAACAAATGCAGAAGATGTAAATTTGCAGGAAATATAAATCAAGCTCATAGCAGAAAGTAGAATTGCAGAAAAGGAAATTATAGCAGAAAAGAAAATTATAGCAGAGAAATGGAACTTGTAGCAGAGAAATGGAAATTTCTAAAGCTAAATTGGGAGCAATGTAAACAGAAAAGTAAAATTGCAGAGGAGGAAGTCCTAGCAAAAAGGTTGCAGAAACTGAAATTTCATAAATCCAATACTAAAAAATAAAAGTGCAGAAAAATAAAAGTGTTTCAAGAAGAGCTTTCTATTCTATCCTACTCCTACTCCTATTGCTCTCTAGCAGAGCGAGCCTCCTTAATGAAATGAAATTGATGCCTTTATATAGGCTTTACAAAATAAAAAATGAAATTAAAATTGAAAACAAATTAAATGAAATTCATAATCTAGCTTTTTCTTGTGCCTTTGAGTCATGTTAATGGGCTTTGCTTGCTTTTGATTTGAATGAGAGTGGATCCAGATGCATTTGGTGGCTTGGGTCTGTGAGGAATTGAATCCAAGATGGCACTTGATGGCATGGGTCAAGATGCACTTGGTAACACTCCCAGTGGAGCGTTCAGTTTGGAAAGTGAACGTTACGTTCACTTGTCATGTGTGCTCCCTTGGGTGCGTCAATTGCCCTCCTAGCGTTGCCATAGTGAACGCTACGTTCACTCTTCAAATGCTGCCTCTCTTGGTTGCGTCCTTGGTGCACTTGTTTCTTCGAAAACGTTCACTTAGTGAACGTGGTGTTCACTTTTTGAACGCTACCCATTTTGCTGAGCCTTCCTTGGTTAGTTTTTTGTCCTTAAATATTCCTATCACTTGTACTTTAATTTCTTGCCAAATAAAGATTGTTATACATCGTTGGAAAGCTCTAAATGTCAGCTTTCCAACGCAACTAGAAGCGCATCAATGGGACATCTATAGCTCAAGTTATGGTCCTTTGAAGAAGGCATGGTCATGTTGTTTTGGAGGCCGAAAACGTTCAATTAGTGAACGTGGCGTTCACTTAGTGAACGCTACATTGGAGGCCAAAGTTAACACCAGCTTTTGAGGCCCAAACTTAATGTTCACCCCATACTATTATAAACCTTCCTTGGTTGAAAAGCCCTGGATGTCTACTTTCCAATGCATTTGAGAGCGCATCATTTAAAGCTCTACAGCTCAAGTTATCCTTCTTGGAAGGTGAAGAGGTCAGCTAGCCTTACTGCAGGTTGATACTATGTTCATCTTTTCACTTTTGGGGTAAGTTTTCTCCCTTAGATTTAGTGTCCACCATAAAGTGCCATATATGCTTGGAAAGCTCTAGATTCCTACTTTCCAATGCCACTAGAATCATCTCATTTGAAGCTTTGTAGCTGAAGTTATTCTTGTTGGAGTGTGAAGAGGTCAGGGTTGCAAATCCTCTTTGCTCCTTTTGAGCTTAATTGAGCTTAATTTGTGCTTCTTTGCTTCTTTTTCTACTTATTTCCTACAAAGTTTATCAAATCAAAAGATCAAAGAAATATACCATTTAAGCACAAAAGCATTCAATATTTAAGCACTAACCATCAATTTCTTGTATGAAAAAATATAGAAAAACATGACATGATGACATGTCATCAGTGACAAGCCTTACCAAACACCAATTGGTATGGAGACATCCCAATAGGTATTTTGAAGGCTGTCCTATAGGCCCATAATGTATCATCCAACTTCTTAGACCAATCCTTTCTTGAGCTTCCAACAGTTTTTTCAAGAATTCTTTTGAGCTCCCTATTTGAAATCTCAGCTTGCCCGTTGGCCTGTGGATGGTATGGAGTTGTGGTTGTTGTATCGGTTGGATTGGTATGGTTTGTTATGGTCTTGGTTGTGGCTTTGTTGGTTTCCCCACCCAAAGTTTGGGTGGTTCTTCCAACCTGAGTTATATGTTTTGGAGTTTGGGTCATATGGTGGTCTAGAAGAGTTGTTCACATAATTTGCCTGCTCCCATTTGCATTCAGCTTCTGGTGCATCTTCTTCTTATGGTGGTGCTTGAGCTTGGATAGCTGAGATTTGGCCAGTCTCCATCTTCTTTGTTAGGGCTGCTAGTTGTGCTGCAATCATCTTATTTTGTGCTAACAAGGCATCCATAGAATTTAGCTCCAGCACTCCTCTCTTTTGAGTTCTTTCTGAAAAATAGAAGTACTCATTTTCAGCTACAGTCTCTATAACATCTATGGCTTCTTCAATGGTTTTTTCTTGTTGAGTGAACCCCGTGAAGAGTGGTCCACATCTTTCTTTGCTTCATATGATAGCCCTTCATAGAAGATGTGGAGTTGAACCCATTCGTTGAACATATCCGGAGAACACTTCCTTGTCAAGTCTTTGAACCTCTCCCAGGCCTCATAATGTGTTTCACCATCTTGCTGTCTGAAGGTCTGCACCTCAGCTCTTAGTCTATTGACTCTTTGTGGAGGGTAGAATCTTGCTAGAAATTTGTTTACAACCTCATCTCAAGTTGTTAGGCTCTCCTTGGGAAATGCTTCCAACCATTTTGCTGCCTTATCTCTGAGAGAGAAAGGGAATAAAAGTAGTTTGTAGGTATCAGGGTGTACGCCATTGGACTTTACAGTTTCACAAATCCTCAAGAATATAGTGAGATGTTGGTTTGGGTCCTCTTGGGCTCCCCCTCCATATGAACAATTATTCTGGACAAGTGTGATGAGTTGAGGTTTCAACTAGGGGTGTAATAGGTTCGGTTTGGTTCTGTTTTGGACTAAAAACCAACCGAACCGACCTGTTCGGTTCTACACTGATATCAACCGTTTGGTTTGCTACTGTCTGGACAACCGAACCGAACCGAACTGAACCAATAGCAGTTTGGTTCGGTCAGTTTTTTCGGTTTTTTGAAAGCTAATATTCAGAATTTAAATTACCATAAAATCAAGTTTAAAACCATCAATAAACTAGAATAACAAGAGTATATCACATCCAAATTTAATACAAATTCAACTTGTCCCAATAATTAAACATAAAACAAAGACAATTAAAAATGTCTAGCAAACAACAACAACAAACACATTTTAAAACATACTAAAAACCTAAACAGCCACTTTAAACCAAATAAAAGCCAAGCAGCCACGTTCTCTTCCGTTGAAGAATGTACCACGGACTCAACATTTTCACCCCCAACTTCAGGTGTCCGTTCATTGGGCACCTTATTGCTTGTTGGCTGCATATATATATACAGAACAATGAAAAATTAGCATTTTAACTCATCAATAGCACCAAAAGTATTGTTTCCAGCAACAAATTTAGCATTCAAAACCACAGCAGCTCATATATATGCAGCCATATATATTAAGAACATATTAATTATATGCAGCCATATATATTGAAACATATTAATTATATGCAGCTATATATATGCAGAACAAAACCACAGAAGCTCATAAGCAATTAACAGAATTTAAAGCCAATCAACAGAAATCTACTAAGACATAAGTAGCTCATACACAACTAGCTAGTTTATTTGCATCATTTAATACTCACTAACTGCCATACATTAACAGTTTGGTCGTTTACAATTTTCACCCAACTGTTGAAGTAGTTATATTTATTTTTTTAATACTCACCAACTGCCATACATTATTTTGAGATAATTCAACACAAATCTACTAAGACATAAGCAGCTCATACACAGCTCATAAATAAAACCAAAGCAGCTCATAAACAGAACCATAAGTAATTCATTTTTAAAGCCAATCAACAGAATTTAAATGACCACACACATTCAGAGACAGCTACCCATATATATTCAAAAAGACACTAAAAGGAAAAATCATTTTATTCAAAGTTTCTAACAAAGTAAACATTTTCTTTCTCAAGCATTTCTATCCAATCAGACTACACATTTCAAAATACAAGAACATGCCCTTGAAACTTCTATGAAACAAGTTCATTTTCCAAGATTATAAATGTCAAAATAAACAAATGTAATAAGAGGGCAAAAGTATTACTTCCTGATGCTAATCCAATAATTATTGCAAAAACAGGGTCTTTCTTTCATTAATCACAAATCAATCCTTCCAATCAAAACCCTATAAATCACAAAACAGATTCCACAAAAAATGCATTTTCTAAACTTTTTATAATCAGAAGGAAAAAGAAGTTCAACCCTAAATCCCTAATACTCACTAATATTATTGCATAAATAAGCCTTTTTATCGCAACTCAAGCAATCTAATCAAACCCTATAAATCACACAAACCTCAACAACCACAGAAACACTCTTTTCAACCCAGAATTACATATCTGAACCAAAAACAATTAAAAGAAAAATATATGGTGAATTTGTTGACAATATATACATTAATTACTGTAAAAAAATTATAACCAAGGACAAATTCTAACCTCCGAAGAAGACATTGTTCAGTTGCTTTTTGCAGAAGAGGGCTCGGTGAGACGGTGACTGGGGTGTTGCTCGAGTTGGACTGCTTGGCCACTGGCGTCTTGCTTGGCCACTAGATTGCTGCTCGGCAACGGACTGCTGCTCGGCGATGGACTGCTGCTCGGCGAATGGATTGCTGCTCGGTGACGAACTGGATTGGAGTGCTACTCGACTTTGGCTTTGTTGCGATGGTGATGAATGAATGACTTCGAGCGACGATAGGCGACTTCATTGACGGCGGACAGCACTCTCTGGCTCCCTCAGGCTCTCCTTCTCTCAAGCATGGAGGTCGGAGGTGGAACCGTGAAAGAATGGGAGATAGAAGTGTTTTGTGGGTGACTGGGTTTAGGGTTCGCGTGAAAGGAGAAGAAGAAAGCTAGGGTTGTGCCATTGTGGGCTTGTGGCTGATTGGCTTTGGCCCTTTTATACCTAGGTTAAAGGGCAGCTTAGTAAAAACACACGCTACTAAACCCTCACTCTGCGGTTCAGTTTGGTTTCAGCAAAGGCAACCGAAAACCAAACCTAACCGATCGGTTTAGTTCGAAAAAACAAAAAAAACCGGTTTATCGATTTTTCTTTCAGTTGTTGTAAAATTCGGTTCGGTTCTGCGATAATTTTTTGTTCGGTTTGGTAACTTACACCCCTAGTTTCAACTCAAAGTTGTTAGCATGGATTGTTGGCTTTAGAATGCTACAGCCACAGTTTCCTGGATTTGGGTTGATGTAGGAGCCAAAGACTCTCCTCTCATGCCATCAAAGAGTACAAAGTTCAGATCTAAAATGTCATGAGTTACAAAATATATCTCTAAAAGTTGTTTAAATACTAAACTAGTAACCTAAGTTTACAGAAAATGAGTAAACTATGATAGATAGTGCAGAAATCCACTTCTGGGGCTCACTTGGTGTGTGCTGGGGCTGAGACTTAAGCTTTTCACGTGCCTGGGCTATTTTGGGCGTTCAACGCCAGGTTGTAACCTATTTCTGGCGTTGAACTCCAACTTGTAACCTGTTTCTAGCGCTGGACGCCAGACTGCAACATGGAACTAGCGTTGAACGCCAGTTTACGTCGTCTATACTTGAGTAAAGTATAGACTATTATATATTGCTGGAAAGCCCTAGATGTCTACTTTCCAACGCAATTGGAAACGCGCCAATTGGACTCTTGTAGCTCCAGAAAATCCATTTCGAGTGTTGAGAGGTCAGAATCCAACAGCATCAGCAGTCCTTTTTCAGCCTGAATCAGATTTTTGCTCAACTCCCTCAATTTCAGCCAGAAAATACCTGAAATTACAGAAAAACACACAAACTCATAGTAAAGTCCAAAAATATGATTTTTAATTAAAAAGTAATAAAAATATAATAAAAAGTGACTAAAACATATTAAAAACTACCTAAAAACAATGCCAAAAAGCGTATAAATTATCCGCTCATCACAACACCAAACTTAAATTGTTGCTTGTCCCCAAGCAAATAAAAACAAAGTAGGATAAAAAGAAGAGAATATACAATGAATTCCAAAAACATCTATGAAGATCAGTCTTAATTAGATGAGCATGGCTATTAGCTTTTTGCTTCTGAACAGTTTTGGCATCTCACTTTATCCTTTGAAGTTCAGAATGATTGGCATCTATAGGAAATCAGAATTCAGATAGTGTTATTGATTCTCCTAGTTCAGTATGTTGATTCTTGAACACAGCTATTTTCTGAGTCTTGGCCGTGGCCCTAAGCACTCTGTTTTCCAGTATTACCACCGGATACATACATGCCACAGACACATAACTGGGTGAACCTTTTCAGATTGTGACTCAGCTTTGCTAAAGTCCCCAATTATAGGTGTCCAGAGTTCTTAAGCACACTCTGTTTTTGCTTTGGACCTCGACTTTAACCGCTCAGTCTCAAGTTTTCACTTGACACCTTCACGCCACAAGCACATGGTTAGGGACAGCTTGGTTTAGCCGCTTAGGCCAGGATTTTATTCCTTTAGGCCCTCCTATCCACTGATTCTCAAAGCCTTGGATCCTTTTTATTACCCTTGCCTTTTGGTTTTAAGGGCTATTGGCTTTTTGCTCTTGCCTTTTGGTTTAAAGAGCTTTTGGCTTTTTCTGCTTGCTTTTTCTTTTTCTTGCTCTCTTTTGTTTTCATTTTTTTTCTGCAAGTTTTGTTCTTCACTGCTTTTTCTTGCTTCAAGAATCATTTTTATGATTTTTCAGATTATCAAATAACATTTCTCCTTTTTCATCATTCTTTCAAGAGCCAACAATTTTAACATTCATAAACAACAAATTCAATAGACATATGCACTGTTCAAGCATTCATTCAGAAAACAAAGAGTATTGCCACCACATCAAAATAATTAAACTATTTTAAAATTCGAAATTCATGTACTTCTTTTTCTTTTTCAGAAAATAATTTTCATTTAAGAAAGGTGATGGATTCATAGGACATTCATATCTTTAGGACATAGACACTTAGATACTAGTGATCATATAGTAAAGACACAAACATAATTAAACATGAAGCATAGTAAACAAAAAACAGGAAAATAAGAACAAGGAGATTAAGGAATGGGTCCACCTTAATGAGGGTGGCGTCTTCCTCTTCTTGAAGAACCAATGGTGCTCTTAAGCTCCTCTATGTCTCTTCCTTGCCTTTGTTGCTCTTTCCTCATAGCTCTTTGATCTACAGTCAATTACTCTACCACTGAATTATGGAAAAACAAAAGTAATGCTTTTACCACACCAAACTTAAAAGGTTTGCTCATCCTCGAGCAAAAGAAGAAAGAAGTGGAGAAGATGGAGGAGATGAAAGTGTGTGAATGGGTGGGTTTGGGAGGGGAATGGTTTGAATTTGAATGGTGAGGTAGGTGGGGATCCTGTGGGGTCCACAGATCTAGTGGGGTCAAGGATTTAGCATCCCTGCTCCAATTAGGCGTACAAAATGCCCTTACTGTGCAATCCTGGCGTTTAACGCCAGACTGCTGCCTGTTTCTGGCGTTAAACGCCCAAATGTAGCCTGTTTCTGGCGTTTAACGCCAGACTGATGCTTGTTTCTGGCATTAAACGCCAGCTTGGTGCTTGTTTCTGGCGTTTAAATGCCAGAATGATCTTCCTCCAGGGTGTGCTATTTTTCATGCTGTTTTTCATTCTGTTTTTGATTTTTCATTTGTTTTTGTGACTTCACATGATCATCAACCTAAAGAAAACATAAAATAGCAATGGAAAATAAATAGATATAATTAAATAACATTGGGTTGCCTCCCAACAAGCGCTTCTTTAATGTCAATAGCTTGACAGTGAGCTCTCATGGAGCCTCACAGATAATCAGAGCAAGGTTGGGACCTCTCAACACCAAACTTAGAGTTTGAATGTGGGGGTTCAACACCAAACTTAGAGTTTGACTGTGGGGGCTTTTGTTGACTCTGCAGTGAGAGAAGCTTTTCATGCTTCCTCTCCATGGTTACAGAAGGAGAACCTTGTGTCTTATAGTTTGCAATGTCTACAAACCACAGAGCTTCCTGAATAGCAAACAATTGCTCATTCGGAAAGGTTTCAGAGATCTCAGTAGGAGGGAGGGATGCTCCTGCTACTGGTTCTATCCGGGACAGGTGATCAGCTACTTGATTCTCTGTCCTTTTTCTGTCTCTTATTTCTATATCAAACTCTTGCAGAAGCAACACCCATCTTATGAGTGATAAACCACTATTTTATGGTTTATCTTGTACTTAATTGAGTGGTTTTTATCTACTCTTTACCCACTTATTCATACTATTTGCATGGTTTTACATTTGCCTTCCTAATTATGTGCTTTGATTGAAAATATGCTTCTTTGATCTTATATTTGCTTATTATTAATCCTCTCTTATTACCATTAGATGCCTTGATATGTGTGTTAAGTGTTTTCAGAGATTATAAGGCAGGAATGGCTTAGAGGATGGAAAGGAAGCATGCAAAAGTGGAAGGAATACAAGAAGTTGGAGAAATTGCTAAGCTGTCCAGCCTGACCTCTTCGCACTCAAATAGCTATAACTTTAGCTACAGAGGTCCAAACGACGCAGTTTCAGTTGCGTTGGAAAGCTAATGTCCGGGGCTTCGATTTGATATATAATATGCTATAGTTCTTCTGACGCTAGGTGATGCGACCGCGTGATCCATGTGGCCGCGTTGCAGTGACGGAAATCCAGCGTGGCAAAATTCGAAACCAGCGAATTCTGGACTGTTTTTGACCCAGTTTGCGACCCAGAAAACACAGATTAGAGGCTATAAAGTGGGGGAATACATCCATTCATAAGGAGGCTCTCAATTGAGACATTTGAGACATTGGTAACTCTTGAGTTATCAAACTCATTGTTGATTGAAAATTGGAATTAATTTGTCCACTTAACTTACCTTCATAGTTAGAGGTTAATAAGGTGGGGGAAGAATCCAAATCTCATCACAATTGATAAGGATAACTAGGATAGGACCTCCAGTTCTCCATACCTTGCCAAGAGTTTATTTTATAGTTATTTATTTTTATTATCATTCAGCATACTGCTTCCTCACTTTCAAACCCCAGTTTACAAAACTCATAACCAATAATAAGAACATACTTCCCTGCAATTCCTTGAGAAGACGACCCGAGGTTTAAATACTCGGTTATCAATTTTAAGGGGTTTGTTACTTGTGACAACCAAAACGTTTGTACGAAAGGATTTCTGTCGGTTTAGAGACTATATCTACAACGCGACTGTTTTTATGATATTCTTTACTGGCAAAAATCCTAACGTCAATGAGCTTGGGCTTTGAATCCTGCTGTGTACACAATCACTTTTGATCCTACTAAGTAGGATCTAAACTTGTCAATGGCATAAACCACTGCAAGTAATTCTTTTTCTGTGGTTGTGTACTTTTTCTGGGCATCATTTAAAACATTGCTAGCATAATAAATGACATGCAAAAGCTTGTTATGCCTCTGTCCCAATACTGCACTCCTGAATAGCCATCCAAAAAGTAGTAATATTCATGACCTGCTAGTCTCTCTAGCATCTGGTCTATGAATGGTAAAGGAAAATGATCCTTCCTGGTGGCTGTATTGAGCCTTCTGTAGTCAATACACATACGCCACCCTGTAATCGTTCTTGTAGGAACCAGTTCATTCTTTTCATTTTGAACCACTGTCATTCCTCCCTTCTTAGGGACAACATGGACAGGGCTCACCCAGGGGCTATCAGAAATAGGATAGATAATCCCAGCCTCTAGTAACTTAGTGACCTCTTTCTGCACCACCTCCTTCATGGCCGGATTTAGCCGCCTCTGTCGTTGAACCACTGGCTTAGCATCATCCTCCAATAGGATCTTGTGCATGCATCTAGCTGGGCTAATGCCCTTAAGATCACTTATGGACCACCCAAGAGCTGTCTTGTGTGTCCTTAGCACCTGAATTAGTGCTTTCTTTTCCTGTGGCCCTAAAGCAGAGCTTATGATTACAGGAAAAGTGTCACCTTCTCCCAGAAATACATATTTCAGGGATGGTGGTAGTGGTTTGAGCTCGGGTTTAGGAGGTTTCTCCTCTTCCTGAGGAGTTTTCAGAGGTTCTTTTATTTCCTCTGGTTCCTCCAGATCAGGCTGAACATCTTTAAAAATGTTCTCTAGCTCTGATTCGAGACTCTCAGTCATGTTGACCTCTTCCACCAGGGAGTCAATAATATCAATGCCCAAGCAGTCATCTGATGTGTCTGGATGTTGCATAGCTTTGACAACATTAAACTTAAACTCATCCTCATTGACTCTCAGGGTTATCTCCCCTTTTTGGACGTCACTGAGGGTTCGTCCAGTTGCTAGGAATGGTCTTCCTAGAATGAGTTGCACTCTTGTGCTCCTCCATTTCCAGCACTACAAAGTCAGTAGGGAAGGCAAATGGCCCAACCTTGACAATCATGTCCTCAATTATGCCTGATGGGTATTTAATGGAGCCATTAGCAAGTTGAAGACAGATCCGGGTTGGTTTGACCTCTTCAGTCAAGCCAAGCTTTCTGATAGTCGATGCAGGGATTAGATTGATGCTTACCCCAAGATCACATAGAACTGTCTTGGTGCAGTTACCCTCTAATATGCATGGTATCATAAAGCTCCCGGGATCTTTAAGCTTTTCTGGGAAGCTTTTCAGAATGACTGCACTGCATTCTTCAGTGAGGAGAACTCTTTCAGTTTCTCTCCAATCCTTCTTATGACTCAAGATATCTTTCATGAACTTGGCATAAAAGGGTATTTGCTCAAGTGCCTCTGCAAACGGAATCTTTATTTCAAGAGTCCTGAGATAGTCTGCAAAGTGGGCAAATTGCTTATCCTGCTCATCTTTGCGGAGTTTTTGAGGATAAGGCATCTTGGCTTTGTATTCCTCAACCTTAGTTGCTGCAGGTTTATTTTCTATAGAGGTAGGTTGAGAAGCCTTATTGAGGGATTTATTATTAGCACTTGCAAGTGTCTAATCCCTCACTGGCATTTGAAAGCCAGGGTTGGAAGCTGGAGTGGCGTTGGACGCCAACTCCTTACTTGTTCCTGGCGTTTGAACGCCAGAACTGAGCTTCCATTGGGCGTTTGACGCCAACTCCTTGCCTGTTTCTGGCGTTTGAACGCCAGAGTTATTCCTCTCTGGGCTCTTACTGTCCTCAGAGGGATTTTGGATAGCCGGTTGTTCATTTCTTGGCTTCCTGCTGCCTTGAAGTGAGGTATTTAATGTTTTTCCACTTCTTAATTGAACTGCTTGGCACTCTTCTGTTATTTGTTTTGATAACTGCTGTTCTGTTTGCTTCAACTGTACTTCCATATTCAGATTAGCCATTCTTGTGTCTTGTAGTATCTCCTTGAATTCGACCAGCTGTTTTATTAGAAAGTGTAATTGCTGATTGAATTCTGTAATTTGTTCTATAGGATTGAGTTCAGCAGTTACTGTTTTAGCCTCTTCTTTCATGGAAGATTCACTGCTTAGGTACAGATGCTAATTTCTGACAACTGTATCAATGAGCTCTTGAGCTTCTTCAATTGTTTTTCTCATATGTATAGATCCACCAGCTGAGTGGTCTAGAGAAATCTGAGCTTTCTCTGTAAGCCCATAATAGAAGATGTCTAACTGCACCCATTCTGAAAACATTTCAGAGGGGTATTTTCTTAGCATCTCTCTGTATCTCTCCCAGGCATCATAAAGAGATTCATTATCTCCTTGTTTAAAGCCTTGGATGTCTAGCCTTAGCTGTGTCATCCGTTTCGGAGCGAAGTATTGATTCAGGAATTTTTCTGTCAGCTGTTTCCATGTCCTTATGCTAGCTTTAGGTTGGTTATTTAACCACCTCTTAGCGTGATCTTTTACAGCAAATGGAAACAGTAATAATTTGTAGACATCTTGATCTACTTCCTTATCATGTACTGTGTCAGCAATTTGTAAAAACTGTGCCAGAAACTCTGTAGGTTCTTCTTGTGGAAGACTAGAATACTGGCAACTCTGCTGCACCATGATAATGAGCTGAGGATTTAACTCAAAGCTACTGACTCCGATGGAGGGTATACAGATACTACTCCCATATGAAGCAGTAGTGGGGTTAGCATATGATCCCAGAGTCCTTCTGGACTGTTCATTTCCACTTAGGTCCATGATGGAGCAAGGGAGATGATGTGGATTGTAAATTTTTTTTTTTAGAAACCGAAAATAAAATAAAATAAAATAAGTGAAAATTCAAATATAAGTTCAGAAATTAAAAGGAAATTGAAAACTAAAATAATTAATTAATTAAAAAGATTTGAAAAAGAAGGGGGAAGGATTTTCGAAAAATGAAGAGAGAGAAAGTGGTTAGGAAGTTTTGAAATTTAAATTTTAGATTTAAAAATTAAAATTTGAATTTTTAAATTTTTGAAATTTGAAATTCGACTTTTGAAATTTGAAATTTTGAATTTTGAATTTTGAAAAAGTCAACAATATAAGATAAGGATTTGAAAGAGATTTAAATTTTGAAAAGATTTGATTTTTAAGTTTGAAAATTAAATTTTGAAAATTGAAATTTTGAAATTTGAATTTTGAATTTTGAATTTAGAATTTTGGAAGTTGAAAATTGAAATTTGAATTTGAAATAAGATAAGATTTTGAAAAAGATATGAATTTTTTTGAAAAAGATTTGAATTTTGAAATTTTTTTAAAACTAAGATAAGATAAAATTTTGAAATTGAAATCTGAATTTTAAGAAAAAAATTTCGAAATATTTGCTTAAAAATAGTTAGAAATTTTTTTTTTATTTTTGAATTTTATGATGAAAGAGAAAAACACACAAAAGACACACAACTTAAAATTTTTAGATCTAATGCTCCTTATTTTCAAAAATTTTGGAGGGAAAACACCAAGGAACACCAAACTTAAAAATTTTAAGATCAAAACACAAGGAAGACTCAAGAACACTTTGAAGACTCACAAGAACACAAGAACATGAAGAAAGAACACCAAACTTAAAATTTTTAGAAAACCTCAATAAAATTTTCGAAAATTATAGAAGATTAACAAGAAAACACCAAACTTAAAGTTTGGCACAAGATTTAATCAAAGAAAAATTATTTTAAAAAAATTTTAAAAAGAAGATACCCAATTACCAAGAACATAGACCAACGCTCTAGCCAATTGGGCTGTAAATGTAACACTTGTTTTAAAAAGGCACAAGAAAAATAAGAAAAGAAACAGAAAAAGAAAAACTAAAGATCAAACAAGAAAAATAAACAAGAACAACTTGAAGATCTAGGAAAAACAAAGAACACAAATTCGAAAATTTAAAGGAAAATATAAAATATGCAATTGACACCAAACTTAAAATATGAAACTAAACTCAAACAGAAAAATTCAATTATTAGTAAAAGAAAAATAAAATTTCGAAAAAAAAATTTTGAAAAAGAAAATAAGGATTCTAAAATTCTAACAAGAACAATAATAAAAGACTCAAAGACAAATTACAGATTAATAAAGAAAAATAAAAATTTTTGAAAGATTTTTTTGAAAAGAAAGTAAAAGACTCTGACCCAAAAGACAAGTTTTTCCTAATCTAAGCAACAGGATGAACCGTCAGTTGTTCAAACTCAACAATCCCCGGCAACGGCGCCAAAAACTTGGTGCACGAATTGTGAATCACACTTTTCACAACTCATACCACTAACCAGCAAGTGCACTGGGTCGTCCAAGTAATACCTTACGTGAGTAAGGGTCGAATCCCACGGAGATTGTTGGCTTGAAGCAATCTATGGTTATCTTGTAACTCTTAGTCAGGATATCAATTATATTTATCAGTTTGAATTGTGAAAAATAAGAGAGCATGAAATAGATACTTGTTATGTAGTAATGGAGAATATGTTGGAGTTTTGGAGATGCTTTGTCTTCTGAATCTCTACTTTTCCCCTGTCTTCTTCTTCACGCACGCAATGTTCCTCCTATGGCAAGCTGTGTGTTAGTGGATCACCATTGTCAATGGCTACCATCCGTCCTCTCAGTGAAAAAGGTCCAGGTGCGCTGTCACCGCATGGCTAATCATCTGTCGGTTCTCGATCAT
>NC_029785.2:38214379-38244689 GCF_000816755.2 Arachis ipaensis | reverse complement strand
GGGCTGAGACTTAAGCTTCTCACGTGCCTGGGCTGTTTTGGGCATTCAACGCCAGGTTGTAACCTATTTCTGGCGTTGAACTCCAACTTGTAACCTGTTTCTGGCGCTAGACGCCAGACTGCAACATGAAACTGGCGTTGAACGCCAGTTTACATCGTTTATCCTTGAGCAAAGTATGGACTATTATATATTTCTGGAAATCCCTGGATGTCTACTTTCTAACGCAATTGGAAGCGCGCCAATTGGACTCCTGTAGCTCCAGAAAATCCATTCCGAGTGTTGAGAGGTCAGAATCCAACAGCATCAGCAATCCTTTTTCAGCCTGAATCAGATTTTTGCTCAGCTCCCTCAATTTCAGCCAGAAAATACCTGAAATTACAGAAAAACACACAAAATCATAGTAAAGTCCAGAAATATGATTTTTAATTAAAAGCTAATAAAAATATAATAAAAAGTGACTAAAACATATTAAAAACTACCTAAAAACAATGCCAAAAAGCGTATAAATTATCCGCTCATCACCTACTCAAGTGTGAGAAGGGATTTCTAGCATGGTTTCATGTTTCCTTTTCCAAGGTTCCCATGAAACCCATTTTTCATTCAACCTCTTTCCCAAGATGATTGAACACTAACATTAAAACAAAATTCCTTCTAGCAAATCAAAGAGAAGATGAAGAGAAGAAGAATTTTACTATCATTAATCCATCAAGTACAACAAAGCTCTCTCTCTCAATGATAGAGAATTTAGCTACTCATAGCTCAAGAGAAAAGTACAAGAGATGGAAGAGATAATGTGAAAGTAAATCTAACTATAGAAAATACAAAAGAGAAAAGAAAATTACAATTTGGAGGAAAAAAAACTCAATAAACGTGACCTTCCTGGATGGTGTGTGACAGGCGTTTAAGTGGCGTGCGACGCCCAGCCTCAAATTTGGCTTGGCGCGCCACGCCCAGCTCTTCAAGTAGCACGCCCCGTATGTTGGTGTCTCTGGAGTGCCACGCCTTCGAATCCAAGTGGCAAGCCCAGGGTCTTCTTTAAGCTCTGGTTGGCCTGGCGTGCCACGCCTTCGAGCCCAAGTGGCACGTCCAGCCCTTTTCCTTCTTCTTCTCTTCTCTGGAAAGTTGAACTAGCGTGGCACGCCCAGGGTCTGGCGTGCCACGCCCATTATGTGTGCTTGGTTCTTCTTTCTGTTCAATTGAACTAGCGTGGCACGCCCAGGGTCTGGCAAGCCACGCCCCATGTATAGGCTTCACTCTCTTTTCTGGATAATAAAACTGGCGTGCCACACCCAGCATTCTTCTTTGATCCAGTAGTTGGCGTGCCACGCCTGGGTCTTCAAGTGGCACGCCCAAGTGAGGATTGAGAGCTGGCGTGCCACGCTTTCGACACCAGGTGGCACGCCCAGCTTTGCTTTGGCCTTCTTTAGTGTTGGCGTGCCACGCATGGGTCTTCAAGTGGCACGCCCAAGTGATGATTTGAAGCTGGCATGCCACGCCTTCGACACCAAGTGGCACGCCCAGCTTTGCTTTGGCCTTCTTTAGTGTTGGCGTGCCATGCCTGGGTCTTCAAGTGACACACCCAAGTGATGATTTGAAGCTGGCGTGCCATGCCTTTCGACACCAAGTGGCACGCCCAGCTTTTTGGACCTTCAACCTCCTCTCTGGAAACTTGTGCTGGCATGCCACGCCTTGATGCTCAAGTGGCATGCCCACTTTAATGTGGCTCCTTTAAGCTTGGCGTGCCACGCCTGCATCTTCAAGTGGCACGCCCAAGTGATGATTTGAAGTTGGCGTACCACGCCTTCAATACCAAGTGGCACGCCCAAGTGATTGTCCCCTCTGGATTGATGAACTGAAGTTCCACGCCCAATGGTCCAAGTGGCACGCTCATAGTGTGTAATGGGCTTGGCGTGCCGCGCCCAGCTTGGCGTGCCACGCCCCTTTTGTGGCTTTCAGCATTGCTCTCTGGAAACCAATACTGGCGTTCCATGCCCAGCTCCTGGCGTGCCACACTCATACATTTTCATGGCGTTTGTTCCAAGTGAAACGCCAGTTTCACACGCCCAGATTTATTTTTTTGTTTTCTTCTGATGCACCACTATTTCGTGGTACATTTTGTACTTAATTGAGTGGATTTTATCCACTAAACTCACACTTATTCATATAATTCGCATGATTTACATTTTCCTTCCTAATTTTGTGCTATGATTGAAAACATGCTTCTTTGGCCTTAAATTTGCTATGTTTAATCCTTTCTTATTACCATTCGATGCCGTGATATGTGTGTTAAATGATTTCAAGGTTTACAGGGCAGGAATGGCTTAGAGGATGGAAAGGAAGCATGCAAAAGTGGAAGGAATACAAGAAATTGAAGGAATTGCTGAGCTGTCAAGCCTGACCTCTTCATATTAAATCGACCATAACATAAGCTACAGAGGTCCAAATGAGGCGGTTCTAGTTGCGTTGGAAAGCTAACATCCGGAGCTTCGAAATGATATATAATTTACAGTAGTTGCCATGCTATTAGATGATGCGCACGCGTGGATTACGCGTACGCGTGACCGTGCAAAAATTCAGCGACGCGTATGCGTGTGTGACGCGTACGCGTGACAGAGCCATGTGCTGGACGTATCAAAAAATACTGGGGGTGATTTCTTGGCTATTTTTGGCCTAATTTCAAGTCCGAAAAACACATATTAGAGGCTGTAGAGTGGGGAAATCATTCATTTATTCATCAATTCATTCACATAATTTTAGATTTGGATGTAGTTTTCTGGAGAGGGAGGTTCTCTCCTCTCTCTAGGTTTTAGGATTTTAGGAGTAGCCTTGCTTAATTTCAGATTTCTACTTAGTTTAATTTAGTTTCTCTTCCACTCTTAATTGTTCTAGTATTCTAGTTTATTTATTTCCTTTATTGATCACTTTATGTTGCTATTTTAGTTTATGAATTCTCATGTTAGATTTGATTTTCTATTTAATGCAATTTGAGGTATTTCATATTTATGATTGCTTTCTTCAATTTATGTTATTGATGCTTTCAATTGGTTGTTTGGATTTTATTATCTCTTATTGCTTTTCTATGTTTTTATGTTATGCCTTCCAAGTGTTTGATAAAATGCTTGGGATGGTTTTACGTTAGATTTTTATGTTCTTGGCTTTGGTTGAGTAATTGGAGACTCTTGAGTTATCAAACTCCTTTGTTGATTGATAATTGAGAAGTTGCTAGTTGATTTGGATCCTTCTAAAGCTAGTCTTTCTTCAGGAGTTGGCTAGGACTTGAGGAATCAAATTGATTCATCCACTTTACTTTCCTTCATAGTTAGAGGTTAACTAAGTGGGAGCAATAGACAATTGATGTCACAATTGATAAGGATAGCTAGGATAGGACTTCTAATTCTCATACCTTGCCAAGAGCTTTCTTAGCTATTAGTTTACTTTCTTGCAATTTACTTTTCTTGTTCCTTATTCAAAACCCCAAAAAGATACTTTTCCATAACCAATAATAACTACACCTCTCTGCAATTCCTTGAGAGACGACCCGAGGTTTAAATAATTCGGTTTATTTTATTGGGTTTGCTTTAGTGACAACCAACTTTTTGTATGAAAGGATTCTTTGTTGGTTTAGAAACTATACTTGCAACGAGAATTTATTGTGAATTCTTTACTAGCAAAAATCCCCTCATCAAAAATGGCGCCGTTGCTGGAGAATTACAAACGTGTGCCTTATTATTGGTTATTGTGAATATTGTGAATAATTTTGCTTTTTTGTTTCTTTGTTAGTTGTTTCTAGTTTTAGGAATTTATTCTCATTTTTTTCTTAGTAGTTTTTGTTTTTACTTTCTTTTGATACTATGAATTCTCACCCCGTTGGTTATGAGTTTGATTCAAATTATGTTGTAGGGAATGAAAGCTATAATGAGAACATGCATCAAGGTTGGGACAATCAGAGATGGGAGAAGCCACAATGATTTGATCAATCTTCTTGGCAACAATCCCCTCCAACTTACTATGAGCAAGAGCCATTCCAAGGTGCATACCAAGACAATGGATATGGTGGACCCCCTTGTAGTTACCCACAAGCCCTACCATATGCCTATGAACCCCCTCCTCAACATAGCTTTGAACCACCATACTCACAAGTCACCTACTACCAAACACCCTCATATGATCCTAATCCTTATCCACCTTACCAACCACCCCATGAGCCATATGAACCATACATAGAGCCACCCCAATTACAACCCAATTACTTCCAAGAACCACCACCTCCATATACACCATGTCCATATCCATCAACCCAAGAGCCATATGATCCTAATCATGTTATCCAAGAGGAACAAGAGTCAAAGGGTCATCTCAAGAGAACACTGGATCAATTTCATGCAACCCTTCATCAATTATAGCGAGTGGTAAGCCGAGAAGCACACGAAGATCTCATGGCTAAAGAATCTCAACTTGAGAACAAGGAATTAAAGTGTGTTGTGCAACAAGTAGAAAAGATGGAGAGTGTTGAACCGCCACATCCTTATTATGATGAACCACCCTCATATCATGAACCTTTCTTCCCAAGTAATGAACCCTCATATCCACCCCAATCTCCAATGAATGACACTCTAAGTGTTCTTCTTTAAGGGCAAAGAGAGATACAAAGGACGACACAAGAGTTCATCGCCACCTTGACCGAGGTAGTAGGTAATTTAGCCTCTCTGCGTTTCTATACTCAAAGCACTCCCATGGCTACATGTGGAAAATTAATAGAAGAACGTAGCATGAATGAGACACTAGAAAATCCGGTGGACAATGAGGAACGTGATTTTGTATTGGAACAAGTGGAGGAAGCCGTAATAGTTGAAGAGGAAGAAGTGGTTGAAGACTTAGGAGATGCTGAACCTCCATGGGAATCTAGAGTTGTAGAGTATTCCTCCAACAAGATTGAAATTGATGTCAAAAAGACTAGTGCACAACCTCCATAGCATATTCCCTATGAAGACTTGGATGGGATAGATCAAGAAGCAAGTTCCCTTGGTGATGAGGATCATGAATCAAGTCCTCCTAGTGGTGAATCTACATCTGCAAATGAACTCCTTGAATATGAAGACTCTTCTCTGATTGGGTCTGCGAATGATGTCGAAGCGGAAGTCCTTCAAAAAGGGTGGACGGGAGTTGAATACGCTTTGTCAAGAACGTTGGAGGCTTCTCTACCTAGGTGGCCATCTACTCCTTCATTTGAGTGGGTAAGACTTATCTTTATTCGCTTCACTGTCCCACTCGAATATGGTATTCTTGAAACGGATGGCCAACTTAGGAGACTTTGTGGCATTAAGCATAAGAGAAGGATGTTTAGTGGTTGGAGTTGCAAATCAAGGCTCATCAAGGTTGATACTTCAAGAGCTAGATGCAAGGGTTAAACTAGTGAACATTTGGTTGGATCTAAGAGAAGAGTTTGGTATTGCATTGAGAATTTGGACTGCTTGCCACCCGGTTGGGACAATGGTGATCCACTTCAAGACGGGTGTAGGAACAAGATTCGGGATCCCGGCATACAAGAGGATCAACTTTGGGAGCTCAAAGCTTGTGAAAAACTCCATCAAGGCTTGGGAAATTTACTTGGAATTGATAGAGCTTATTGGAAGTCCAAGCATTGGTGGAAGTTTCAAGATGAGTTCAAGCACAAGCCACCATGACAAGGAGCTCACAGAATATCCAACTTCAGGACAATAACTAAAAGTGCTAGGTGGGAGACAACCCACCATGGTACAATCTTTCATTTTTATTCTTAGTTTTATTTTATTTTCTTTTTATCAGTGTTCATTCATAATTTCTACATCACCACCTGCATTCTGCATAAAAAAAAAAAGCAAATGACGTGGACACGTTCCATGCAAGTTCGCAGTATTAATAAATGGGGTAGAAAGTTGCGATGGAGACGTGCAGGAGGGGTGCGTGGAGCACAAGCCACCCCACGCGTACGCGTGCCTTACGCCTACGTATCCCCTGTTAATTTTTCAACCCACGCGTACGTGTGGTCAAGGAATTCGGCATAAAGAGCAAATTGACAGAAAGTTGGGCTGTCACTGTGCTGGAGTCGCGCGAGCAGTCACGCGTACACATGACCGACGCTCACGCGTTAGTGTGCATGTTTTGCCACCCACGCGTACGCGTGGGGGACGCTTACGCGTCGCATGGCTAACTCCGTTTTCACGCGTACGCGTGATGCCCGCGCGCGCGTCGCTCCCTGTTTTTCATTTCTCATTTCTTTCTCCTATCCTTTCTCCTTATTTCCTCCTCTTTTCTTACCTTCTTCTTCTTCATTTCTTCAACCTCTCATCCCTATTCTCTTTCATTCTATTTTACTTAATTTATTTGCATACTTTCATTCATTGCATTTTTAATTATGTGCCTATTTTTCTTTTCTTTTCTACGTTTATTATTTTTCTTTTGGTGTTAAATGTTCTTATTCAACAGTTGTATCTTTTCTTGTATTATTTTGGTGCTTCATGACTTGTTTTACATTGTTGGATGATATTATTTATCTGTCAATGCTAATTTTTTATGATACATGTATTTCTTTTGCATTGACATGAATTTATATTGTCTTTCATTACCCACACTCTCCCTCCATTGTTGCAATTTTTCCTTTATTGATATGCCAGTTGCTTCTACTGTTTTCTCATTTGCATGTTGTAGCTACCATGTACTTGAGACCCTCACTATTTGGTATTAACCCACCCATATTTTATTTGTTTTCTTATCTCTATTTCTGGGTTACGTTTCTTCCCTTTTCTCTTCTTTCAGGATGGCCATCAAGAAGGGAAACAGAAAACTTTTACATGGGGCGACAAACAAGTTCCTACGGACATTCTTTGGAAAAAAGCATCAGTTGTAGCAGCCCGTCCACTTGCACATCTTAGCACGCACCGAGGACGGTGCAATCTTTAAGTGTGGGGAGGTCGATACCGACTTCCGTGGGTTAGTTATTTCCCATTTCAACACCAATGTTTAATTTTCCTTGTTAAATTAGTTGTTGCATTTGCATGTTTGATTGCATGATTGTTTGATTTTGTGCATGTTCTTCTGCCACTACTTGGTTGGAGCGATAAGTTCATTTTCAAGACCCTTTTTATAGTATTTCACTAATTTAAATTGAAAATTTGTGTTAAATTTGTCTGAAGATTATAATTTGGAACATGAATTATAGCTGAGAACACACAACCGTGAGATTTGAGCTTAATTATATGGTTACATTATTTAACCATAATATTTTATTCTTGTGTGTTTTCTTCTCTATGATTGCAATCTATGGTTTGTTCCATTCTATATGTCCATTGTTTAGTGTATTTGTATGCATACATATGATTGCGGCCATCATTTGTTATTAGCTCACTTATCCCAAATAGCCTACCATTTCAATTACCTTTGTTTGCCACTTTGATCCTTTTAATCCCTCTTTGTTCTATATTTTACCACATCACTAGCCTTAAGCAGAAAAACAATTAATTACCCTAATTGAATTTTTGGTTAGCTTAAGATAGAGATTGTGTATTAATTAAGTGTGGGGAATTGTGGGAACTTGGGTGATGAAATTGTGTTGTGTTTCAATGATAAGATATTAGGAATTTGGGTACATACTCATGTGAGATCAGAAAAACCATGTGCATTGATATGTTATGTTTGCTTTCATGTTCAAAAAAAAATTCCATTAAATAAACAAGTAGTACAATATAAATAAATAAATGAATAGGGGACAAAATTACCCCAATATTAAGTTTAATAAAAGATCAATGCATATGAGTTAAAATTAAAGAAAATTTGGATACATGAGTATGTGAAATATACAATAAGTGAAATTTTGGGTAGCTAGGCGTGATTTTAGAACTACATAGAGAGTGTGTGTGTGTTAGGTGAGAGCTTAGGTTAGTCAAAGATTCATATTATAGCTCACTTGGCCATACATATATCCTCACCCTTATCTTAGCCCCATTACAACCTTGAAAAGACCTCATGATGTTTGCATTGGTATACTAAATATTTGTTGATTGGTTAGATGAAGAACAAAGTCTTAGAAAGCATGACTAGAGAAGAGTAGAGTGGATTAACCCTAGACACTTGAGCGATTAGAGTGCATATACACTACCAGTGAGTTCAATGCTTAATTCTATGTTCCATGCTTTCATGAGCTGTCTTCTTACAAGTTTACTTGTCTCTTATTGTGTGATTTGAATTAGTGGAATCTGATTTATTTTTGTCTTGGAGAACTTGTTTATTTTTAACCAAGTAGATAGAAACATATTAGCATATAGTTGCATTCACATACATAAGTTGCATCTCATGAATCTTACTTTCCCCCATTCATTCCTTTTATCTCTTTGAGTTTAGCATGAGGACATGCTAATGTTTAAGTGTAGGGAGATTTGATGCACCACTATTTCATGGTACATTTTGTACTTAATTGAGTGGATTTTATTCACTAAACTCACACTTATTCATATAATTCGCATGATTTACATTATCCTTCCTAATTTTGTGCTATGATTGAAAACATGCTTCTTTGGCCTTAAATTTTCTATGTTTAATCCCCTCTTATTACCATTTGATGCCGTGATATGTGTGTTAAGTGATTTCAGGTTTTACAGGGCAGGAATGGCTTAAAGGATGGAAAGGAATCATGCAAAAGTGGAAGGAATATAAGAAATTGAAGGAATTGCTGAGCTGTCAAGCCTGACCTCTTCATACTAAATCGACCATAACTTGCGCTACAGAGATCCAAATGAGGCGGTTCTAGTTGTGTTGGAAAGCTAACATCCGGAGCTTCGAAATGATATATAATTTGCAATAGTTGCCATGCTATTAGGTGACACGAATGCGTGGATTACGCATACGCATGACCGTGCAAAAATTCAGCGACGCGTACACGTGTGTGACGCGTACGCGTGACAGAGCCACGTGCTGGACGTATCAGAAAATAATGGGGGTAATTTCTTGGCTGTTTTTGGCCTAGTTTCAAGCCCGAAAAACACATATTAGAGGCTGTAGAGTGGGGAAATCATTCATTCATTCATCAATTCATTCACATAATTTTAGGTTTAGATGTAGTTTTCTGGAGAGGGAGGTTCTCTCCTCTCTCTAGGTTTTAGGATTTTAGGAGTAGCCTTGCTTAATTTCAGACTTCTACTTAGTTTAATTTAGTTTCTCTTCCACTCTTAATTGTTCTAGTATTTTAGTTTATTTATTTCCTTAGATCACTTTATGTTGCTATTTTAGTTTATGAATTCTCATGTTAGATTTGATTTTCTATTTAATGCAATTTGAAGTATTTCATATTTGTGATTACTTTCTTCAATTTATGTTATTGATGCTTTCAATTGGTTGTTTGGATTTTATTATCTCTTATTGCTTTTATATGTTTTTATGTTATGCCTTCCAAGTGTTTGATAAAATGCTTGGAATGGTTTTAAGTTAGATTTTTATGTTCTTGGCTTTGGTTGAGTAATTGGAGACTCTTGAGTTATCAAACTCCTTTGTTGATTGATAATTGAGAAGTTGCTAGTTGATTTGGATCCCTCTAAAGCTAGTCTTTCCTCAGGAGTTGGCTAGGACTTGAGGAATCAAATTGATTCATCCACTTTACTTTCCTTTATAGTTAGAGGTTAACTAAGTGGGAGTAATAGACAATTGATGTCACAATTGATAAGGATAGCTAGGATAGGACTTCTAATTCTCATACCTTGCCAAGAGCTTTATTAGCTATTAGTTTACTTTCTTGAAATTTACTTTTCTTTTTCCTTATTCAAAACCTCAAAAAGATACTTTTCCACAACCAATAATAACTACACCTCCCTGCAATTCCTTGAGAGACGATCCGAGGTTTAAATACTTCGGTTTATTTTATTGGATTTGCTTTAGTGACAACCAACTTTTTGTATGAAAGGATTCTTTGTTGGTTTAGAAACTATACTTGCAACGAGAATTTATTGTGAATTCTTTACTAGCAAAAATCCCCTCATCATCTTCCCTTTTTGTTGCCCTTTTCACCTGAAATTCAGCACAAACCCATTTCAAAGCAATGTACCATAATATTCATCAATTATTTCATGAATTGCAATGATTAAATGGGATTATGCTCTTTTATGGTCCTTTTTAGATAAGAAAAAAAGGTAAATGATGCAAGTCATCACCTACTAGCCGGGGTCACACGTCACATTCATTTTCAAACCATCATTTCTGCACTTCCTCAATCACAATTCATTACTCTAAGCCTTTCTTCATCAACAACTTATAATATTTCCAAGCCTCTTCTCATTACTAGGCATACTATACAAATTTCGGACTTAAAGGATGAAAATGGAGGCTTAGAAGTCTGAAATTCGCTCTTAAAAACTCAAAAATTAATTTTTGCTGAAAACAGGGTCACGCGTGCATATCGCCCACGCGCACATGTGGAAAGTGGACAAAAATGCGTCGCCAATGCCCACGCATGGTAAGTAGAAGGTAGGGTGACGCGTGGATGCGTTTTGTACTCCTCCCACAAAACCGACACGCTACCCTCACAACTCTCTGGAATTTGTACCACACACCTGCATCAAAACAGCGACGCGTACGCATCAGCCAAGCGCACGCGTGAGAGAGTAAAAATCGAGAGTGGCGGTTGCGCGTCGGCCATGCGTGCGCCTCGGTATACGTTTTACCAAAAATTTTACTAAGTTTGAAAAGTTGCAGAATTACATTTTCAAACCCCAAACTTTCGATGGGCATAACTTTTTTGTTTCAAATCATTTTCTACCCGTTCTTTGAACAGCATAAATATCTCGAATTCAATATTATTTCTAAATAAGTTTGACATAAATCAGGGATCTAGGGACTAAGTTATGCTCCGTCAAAGTAGACCAAAATCACAACTTTCATAAAAATCAACAAAAACTAATTTTCAACACAAACCAATTTCAAACCTTTTCAAAACCAACTAAAACTTACCAAAATCAATCTCAAGCCTCCTCAACTCATATTTTCAACATTTTAATTAAATTCACAATCTACCAATCTACCATTTTGACCAATCTCAATCAAATAACTCAATTTCAAACAAAATACCATATCATATATTTCATTCCACATTCCTCCCATTTATTCACACACTCAATATTCAATATTCATTCAATCTCATATGATATCACACAATACACACATCACTTACCTTCCTTACCTCTTTCCGGCCTCCAGCCCAAATTCACAATTTAAATGCATATTCCACAAACCAATATTCATTATCCAATTCATCAAATCCTCAACACACCAAACATGAAAATTCACACAATTCTCAACCCAATCATTAATTTATATTACATATCAACTATACATATTAGCACCAACCATTTACATAATCCAAACTTATTCCTAGGGGCATCTAGCCAAGGAATTCTCATCACACCACACGGTATTTCAATGAAACTTAAACCGTACCTCTTGTTGCCAAAATAATTAATCTTCTTCTTGGAAGTCTCCACCAACCCTTAGCTCTAAGCCTCACCAAGGTCCCACAAGCACTATCAATCTTTCAACTGTACACCAAAATCACCCAATACTCTAACATAATCAATTTTTACACTTATAATCAACCTAGGATTCATAAAATTGATAAATCACAAGGGTTAGAGGATTCCTTACCTTAACCCACGAAATTAGTTGATGGAACTCACCAATGGCTCATACTAGAGCACTCCTAAACAACTAAAATCATAAAGTTACTCAACACCCATAACCAAACTCGAATTTAAGGAGAAAAACGAAAACTGGGCAGAGGACAGTGGAATACTCACCACAAAACTCAGATAGAATTGTAGAGGATGAGAAGAGCGACGCATGGCCATAAACGGCTCGTCAATCAGAGTTCCGGATCAAAAGTGATGGTGATTTGAAGTTTGATGGAGTTAGGATTTTCTCTCTTCTTCCTCTCTTCTCCATTTCTGCTCCCCACACCCCTTTCTTTAGGGTTAATGAGCTGAAATGCTCATAACTAAGGTTTATATATGTTAGGTCTTGGGTGCACTTGGTTTAGAACCCCCGACCCATGGTTTCCCAGAACGGTAAAAGTGCCAAATAAATACAATGCATTGTAATAGAAACTCACTATGCATCTTAAACTTCCTTTCACCACATATTCATCCTATGTTCTCGCTAATCCATAAATAGGCAACTGTCATGAGGGAATGCTAAATCTAATTCATCTTCCTCATGCTTCCCAACTTTCTAACTCTCCAAAAATTCACAATTAGATTCATAAATAAAACCATCCCCAGCTATTCTGTCTCAGCAATTTTATATCATTACCTCATATTCTCACCTGGAGCATGTGAGATCACTTCACTGCATCTACCCAGGGAGCTTAAATTATCTCATTCAATCATCATCATCATTGTTCAATTTCATCATTAACTCATCTCATCAAGAACAGCCCTCAGTGTCAACCGATACCAGCATAAGGGATCTTTCAGTTGTACAAACACAAGCAATACGGGCAAGTAATACACAATAAAGTACAAGTAGAACACGTAGCACATAATCAGGCAACATAGCATATATAATATAGCAGTCCAAACCAAATAGGCAAACCCGAACAATTCAAACATATGCAAATGATGTATGCCTGCCCTGTGGCTGATGATATCATTTGTCGGTTATCAAGCCAACCCGATGTGTCTGGTAGCTAACCCGGGCATAGTCTCTCTGCTGTGCTTTATTACCATTAGAGGGAATACGTGCCCTGTCACCATTAGAGGGTATATGTGCCCTGTCACCATTAGAAGGTATATGTGCCCTGTCACCATTAGAGGGTATATGTGCCCTGTCACCATTAGAGGGTAAATGTGCCTGTCACCAATAGAGGGCTAGAGGGTATATGTGTCCTGTCACCATTAGATGGTACCGGTGCCCTGTCATCCTTACAACCAGAGAGAAAACACAAGCATACTCATATTCAAACATTTTTCATCATTATTCATTTACCATATTCATTCATAATCACACTTAATTATTACCAATTCTCAAACAATGACCCGGAGCAAGCGGGACGAATCACGACCTTTTCTACTACCCAGGTATCACAAATACATTCATTCAAAACTCCATAATTAAATTCATTTATCATAATTCTCCTTCCCCATCTCATACCCGGAGCAAGTGGACAATGCCACTGCCTACTACCCGAGGTCACACGTCACATTCATTTTCAAACCATCAATCATTACTAGAAATACTATACAAGTTATCACATTTTCTAACCGCTTCTCATTACTAGGCATACTATACAAATTTAGGACTTAAATGATGAAAATGGAGGCTTAGAAGTTTGAAATTTGTCTTTAAAAACTCAAAAATGAATTTTTATTGAAAACGGAGTCACACGTGCGTGTCGCCCACGCGCACGCGTGGTAAGTAGAGAGCCAAAAACTTGACGGAGGAAAAATGTCGGTAAAAATTTTCACAAAAATTCGCGTTGCAAGTATAGTTCTAAACCGACAACTAAACCTCAGTCAATGTTTAAATTATTTGTCACTTAAGCAAACCCAATAAAATTAACCGAAGTATTTAAACTTCGGTTGTCTCTCAAGGAATTGCAGGGAAGTGTACTTATAATTGGTTATGAAAAAGTATTTTTGGGGTTTTTGTGATAAGAGACAAGTAATGTAAATAACAAGGAAATAAAATAACAACAAAGAAAGTCCTAGCAAGGATTGAGAATTGGAATTCCTATCCTCATTATCATCATCAATTGTGATGGTAATTGCCTTTTGCTTTCACTTAGTTAACCTCTAACAATGAAGGAAAGTCAAGTGAGCAAAATCAACTTAAATTCACAAGTCCTAATCAAAGACTAGATTTAGTGAAGCCTAAACCAACCAGCAAGTCTCAACACCAATCAACAAAAGAATTTTGATATCCCAAGAGTCTCTAATTAATCAATCCAAGTTAAGAACAAAAAAATCTAATTTAAAATCCAACCAAGCATTTTAACAAATACTTGGAAGGCATAAAATAAAAACTTAGAAAACTAACAAGACATAACGAAATCTAAAACTAACCAAAGCAAAGAAATAACAATAACAAAGCAATTGAACAATAAGAAACGTGAAACATAAATTGCATTAATGAAAATTGAGAGTAACACATGAACTCATAAACTAAATTAGCAAAATAAAGGAATCAATGAGAGAAATAAATAACTAAAGTACTAGAACAAATAAAAGTAGAAGAAAACTAAGTTAAAGTAAGATAGAAAGCTGAATTAGAGAAGAAATAAACCTAAAAATCCTAAACCTAGAGAAAGGAGAGAGCCTCTCTCTCTAGAAAACTACATCTAAATCCTAAAATGTGTATGAATGTGTGAAATTGATTCCCCCCTTCCAGCTCCACTCTGCAGCCTCTAATCAGTATTTTTCGGCCTGAAACTGGGTCCAAAGCAGCCCAGAAATCGCCCCCAGCGTTTTCTATTTAATGCAGCACGTGACGCTCTGTCACGCGTACTTGTCAGCCACGCGTACGCGTCGCCGAACAAATTCCTGGTCATGCGTACGCGTCGCTTACGAGCTGCACTAATCACGTGCATGCGTCGCCCATGTGTGCGCGTCGCTACCAGCTTCTGAAATTCCCATTTTTTTGTGTTTCTTCCACTTTTGCATGCTTCCTTTCCATCCTCTAAGCCATTCCTGCCCTATAAACCCTGAAAATACTTAACAAACATATCACGGCATCGAATGGTAATAAGAGAGGATTAACATTAGCAAATTTTAGGCCAATTAAGCATGTTTTCAATCATAACACAAAATTAGGAAGGAAAATGTAAAACATGCAAATTACATGAATAAGTGTGAGAATTAGTTGACAAAAACCACTCAATTCAGTATAAAATAAACCATAAAATAGTGGCTCATCAATGCGTGCGTGTCAGCCATGCGTATGCGTGGATGCGTTTTGTGCTTCTCGCACAAAACCGGCACTCTACCATCACAACTCTCTGGAATTTATACCACGCACCTGCATCAGTACAGCGACGCGTACGCGTCGGCCAAGCGCACACGTGAGAGAGTAAAAATTGTGAGTGACACGTGCGCGTCAGCTATGCATGCATGTCGGAGTACATTTTACCAAAAGATTTACTAAGTTTGAAAAGCTGCAGGATTACATTTTCAAACCCCAAAATTCCGATGGGTATAACTTTTTCGTTTCAAATCATTTTCCACCCGTTCTTCAAACGGCATAAACATCTCGGATCCAATTTTATTTCTAAACAAGTTTGATACAAATCGGGGATCCGGGGACCAAGTTACGCTCCGTTTTTAACACAAACCAATTTCAAACCTTTTCAAAACCAACCAAAACTTACCAAAATCAACCTCAAGCCTCCTCAACTCATATTTTCAACATTCTCATTAAATTCACAATCGACCAATCCACCATTTTGACCATTCTCAATCAAATAACTCAATTTCAAACAAAATACCATATCATATATTTCATTCCACATTCCTCCCATTTATTCACACACTCAATATTCAATATTCGTTCAATCTCATATGACAACACACAATACACACATCACTTACCTTCCTTATCTCTTTCTGTCCTCCAGCTCATATTGACAATTTAAATGCATATTCCACAAACCAATATTCATTATCCAATCCGTCAAATCCTCAACACACCAAACATGCAAATTCATACAATTCTCAACCCAATCATTAATTTACATTACATATCAACTATACATATTAGCACTAACCATTTACACAATCCAAACTTATTCCTAGGGGCATCTAGCCTAAGAATTCTAACCACACCACACGGTACTTAAATGAAACTTAAATCGTACCTCTTGTAGCCAAAATAATTGATCTTCTTCTTGGAAGTCTCCACCAACCCTTAGCCCCAAGCCTCACCAAGGCCCTACAAGCAATATCAATCTTCCAATTGTGCACCAAAATCACCCAATACTCTAACATAATCAATTTTCACACTTATAATCAATCTAGGGTTCATGAAATTGATAAATCACAAGGATTAGAGGGTTCCTTACCTTAACCCATGAAATTGATTGATGGAACTCACCAATGGCTCATATTAGAGCACTCCTAAATAACCAAAATCATAAAATTACTCAACATCCATAACCAAACTCGAGTTTAAGGAGAAAAATGAAAATTGGGCAAATGACAGTGGAATACTCACAACAAAACTTAGATAGAATTGTAGAGAATGAGAAGAGCGACGCGTGATCATAAACAGCTCATCAATCTGAGTTCCGGATCAAAAGTTATGGTGATTTAACGCTTGATGGAGTTAGGATTTTCTCTCTTCTTCCTCTCTTCTCCATTTCAGCGCCCCACACCCCTTTCTTTAGGGTTAATGAGCTAAAATGCTCATAACTAAAGTTTATATATGTTGGGTCTTGGGCCCACTTGGGCCCGATTCACTTGATTTAGCCCGTTGGCCCAATTTTGGGCCAAAACCTTTAAGATTAGAGTTTTAAATCGTATTTTAAATATTTTTATCTTCCCAAATTATAAATTCTTATTTCTTAAAGTTATTCACGTCTAATTAATTTTCTCAGCCACAGTACCAGACAAATCGCAGCCGGTACTGCCGATCAAATTTCCAGTGTGCACTTTATTCAAAAAACTATGTTTTCCGACTCAGAAAAATTCACTGAGTCCAAATATCATATTTAAATGATCAAATTCCGATTGCTGAATTTTCTAACCATATTCACTCCTATTTAATTTATTATTAATTAATTACGATTTGACCAAGTTTTACACAATCCCTTGCACTCCCTCTGGTGGGAGTGCTCGCATGCCCTGTGCGTGTGAACCCTTAACATTTTTTTTCTTTGTGCGTGTGAACCCTTAACATTTTTTTTTCTTTGTGCGTGTGAACCCTTAACATTTGATTGGGTTGCTTCTTGTTTGAAATTTCGGCTTAAATTTTGATGAATATGTGCACTGAGCATTAAGTCTTTGTTTGATTGCCTAAATGAATTTTAAGTTTGTTCATATGTTGTAGCTACTGTATGCATTAGATTATATCCTTTTGTGGCAACTTAATCATGAATTGTGCACTTCTACTTTAGTGAATTGAGTTGAAATCACATGTTCACCATGGTTTTTCATATCAATTCAATCACATACTAAGATACTTGTTTGTTTTTAATGCTTTGTATTTGTTTGAGTGACTTGACTTTATTCTTATCAAGATTATCACTTTTTGCAACAAGTACCTTTATTATGTGACTATTGCATTATGTTGGGGATGAACAAGTAGTTTTTCTTTCATCATTGGATTGGTTATTATTTTGTGCCATTTTCTATTCATCTTACGCTTTCACTTGCACAATTTCAATTTCCAATGTCAAATACTCAATTCACTTTAGTTGTGGTTACCTAGGGTTGCTTGTGCCTTAAGTTTTGCTTATTCTTTACTTGCAACCTAGGCCACTTAATTGAGGAACAGATGCTATTTCTTCTGATTGTGTGGTTACCTTTTTAACTGACCAATGTGTTGCGTTCTAAACCGCGCACACTTAGAATACACATATTGTCGTCTATCATACCACACACATCTTACTTTTCCTCAATTCTTATTTATTTGATTTATATAGTAGCCCGAGCCCCAGTGCCCACCAGATGAAGGTGGAGCCTCACATATTTTCATCCCCAGATTGAGTGCATGCACAGAGGACCGTGCAACGTTTAAGTGTGGGGGAGGATCCGCAATTTTCGGGGCGTAAATTTTCTCTTTCTCAACACTTTGCATTATTTTCTAGTTTTTAATAGTTTTATTTTTGTGAATATTTGTTTAGTATTTCGTTACATTGTACTTTGATTAGTTGCTTGTATATACCTTAGTTTGCTTGTATATATCATAGTTTGCTTATAGTTCTATTGTAGTAAATATTTGCATGTTACCTAGTATAGGAAATAAGTTTGGTAAAACAACCAAGAATTTTCAAGAAATCTCTTTTAGGGCGTTCCATTGATTAGATTTGAAAACTTGTTTTTGAACTTGCTTGAAGTATTTTTTATGGAACATAGAAAAGAGCTTGAACAAAACACCTAGTGAGATTTGAGCTTTAATGGATGGTTGCATATTTTTAACCACAAATTTTATTCTTATGTGTTATACTCCTTTTATGATTGTGATCTTAGATTTGCTTTAGTCAATATGTCCTATATTTTATGTTTTAAATAAATTTAGTATGATTGAGGCCATTTTTGAAATTGAACTCACTAACCCATATGGCCAACCCTTACATCTACCTTTGTAAACCACTTTTGAGCCTTTAATTCCCCTTTGTTCTAATTTTAAGAACATTATTTGCCCTAAGTGAAAAACTATTAATGTCCATTAATTGTATCTTTGATTAGCTTGGGGTTTGAAGAGTGTGTGTTAATTAAGTGTGGGGAGAATTTGTGGAAAACATTGGAAGAAAGTTACTTTGGGTGTTCATTGAGAATATTTGAAAAAAAAAATGGGTAAACACTCATGCATCTATTACTTAAAACATATGTATCTCTTTTATATGATAAAAGAAAAAAAATTTGGTGTACATACTTTGTTTATAAAAAAAAATAAAAAGAGAAGAAAAAGAAAAGAAAAAAAATGATAATAAGAATGTAAATAAAGGATGCATATGTATGTGAATTAGAAAGAAGATGCATGAGTGAGTGTGAAAAAGGAAATGAATGGGAAGTTAGGTTGGTTTCTTTTGTGTAAATAGGTTAGTATAGGATTAGGTGGGACACTTGAGCTAATCAAAGATCCAATCTACAAGTCCACTTAATCATATTAATCCTACACTTATCCTAGCCCCATTACAACCCTCCAAATACCTCATGATAGTTGCATTCATTCATCAATTATTTGTTGATTATTAGATGACTAGCAAATCCTAGAAAACATGATTAAAGGAGGATCGAGTTATTAAGCTCTAAACACTGAGCGATTAGAGTGTAAACACATCCGGTGAGGGTTTCAATTGCTCCATTCTATGATTCCATCGCTGGTCTTATGTTTTCTTGCAAGTGTTGAAATTAATTTGTGAAAATTTCAAATCAAATCTTTGGACATTGATCATATTGCTATATTTTCTTGTCCTGGCCCTAAGTTTCTACTTTGGATTGATTGGAATTCTTTTGTTTGTTTTTGTCAAACTCCAATAGAAATCATAGTATAGATATAGATAGATAGCATTTAATATAGTTACATACATATAAGTATTTGTATTGAATAAGATGCTTGCCTTTTTACCCTTCTCCTTTGATTGTGATTAGCATGAGGACTTGCTATTGTTTTAAGTGTGGGAGAATTGAAGAATCCATATTTGACAATATATTTTGGATTGATTTAAGTGGATTTCATCATATAAACCCACATTTATTCACCCAATAGCATACTATTGTGTTCTCTCCCTAAATTGAGCCTAATTGTGAAAACATGTTATTTTGTGCTTAATTAAATCACTTTTATCCCACTTTTATCCCATTCGATGCCTTGATGGTTTTGAAGAGTGATTTCAGGTGTAATAGGTTAGAATGACTTGATAAGAGTGGAAGAAAAGCATGGAATTGGGAGAAAACATGAAGAAAAACAAAGGAGAAAAGTATTTCAGAGTGTGCCTACGCACAGGGGTCAAAATCAGCACCTGTACCCACGCACAGAATAGAAATCAGCAAGCGTGCCTACACACAACTTTTGTGTGCACGCACAAGAAGAAAATCAACAAGTGTTCGTACGCACACATCTGTGTGTACGCACAAGTCCCAACACGTGACCTCATTAATGCAAATTGTTGGGGGCGATTTCTGGGCCTCCAGAGCCCAAGGACTTTCTGAAGCTGATTCTTGCTATATCAAAGGGGCCATCATTCCATGTGAAAGGGGGGAGAAATTAGAGTTAGTTTAGCATCATGTAGGTCATTTTCTAGAGAGAGAAGCTCCCCATTCTCTCTAGAATTAGGGTTTCTTAGTTTAATTTCTTTGTAATTTCTCTTTTTAATTCTTGTTTTCATCTAGTTTCTTTTATCTTTCTTTGTCCTATTGTCTTATTTTTCTTAGTTTGTCTTGTTAATTTCCCAATTTTGTCACTTTTATGTTTATGGATACTCTTGTTAATTTTAATTTCAATTAATGCAATTTATGTTTTCATGTTAATTGTTGCTTCCTTTAATTGTTATTTTTTATTTCCTTGCTTTTGATAGCTTTAGAATTTAATTTCATTGCAATTTAATTTGATTTTATTTTCATGCACACCAAGTGTTTGATGAAATGCTTGGCTTAGTCTTTGCCTAGTTTTTCACACTCTTGGTTGGGAAATTGGATAATTGGGTGAACTTGAGTGGTGGATGTCCATTCCATATTGTGTTAGGATTGTTAATTGATTTAGTTTCCACTAACTCTAAGCCTTCCATTAATAGAGTTGGCTAGGACTTGTGGATTGGGATCAATTATGCCCTTTTGACTAATCATCGATGTTAGGATTGACTAATTGGGATTAATTCTACACAATTACCATGTTTCTGGTCCATGACTAGGATAGGAATCCTTAATTCCCCAATTCTTGCCAAGAGCCTCTTTTTGCCATTTAATTTCTATTTTCATTGCTTTTACTTGTTTTATATTTAATTACTTTCCATTTTAAGTTCTTGCCTCTTATAATCAAAAACCCCCAAAATCCCATAGCCAATAATTGAACATTTCATTTGCAACTCTTAGGGAAGACGACCCAGGAGTTTAAATACTCTTGGTTTATATTTGTATTGAATGTGACATTCTTTGAATTAAAATTTGATGTTGGTCAATTGTTGGGTTTGGAACTATACTTGCAACGCCAATATTATTTTGAGAAACTCCTAACCTGCTATTGGTCCTTGTCACAATGCTTCACCGCCCAATATGCTTTATGCTAAATCTCAACTGGAAGATGACAAGGCTTCCCATAGACAATGCAGAAGGGGCTCATTCCAATTGGAGTCTTGTAGGTCGTCCTATACGCCTACAAAGTATCACCCAATCTAGAACTCCAATCCTTTCTTTGTGGGTTAACCACTTTCTCCAGCATTCTCTTGATCTCCCTGTTGGATACTTTTACTTACCCATTGGTTTGGGGGTGGTAGGCTGTGGAAACTATATGAAGAACCCCATACTTTTTCATCAATGTATCAATTTTCCTATTGCAAAAATGGGTTCCTTGGTAGCTCACGATTGCTCGTGGTGACCCAAATTTACAAATGATGTTGTTCCTTAAAAAGGAGGCAACTGTATTAGCGTCATCACAATGGGTAGGATTCGCTTCCACCCATTTTGAGACGTAATCCACGGCTAGCAAAGTATAGACAAACCCATTGGAATTTGAAAATGGCCCCATGAAATCTATGCCCCAAACATAAAAAATTTCACAAAAAATCATCGGTTGTTAGGGAATTTCATCTCTCTGTGAGGTATTTCTAGATTTCTAGAATTGATGACAGAATTTACAAAATTAGTTGGCATACCTAAATAAAGTGGGCCACCAGAATCCACAATCTAACACTTTTTTGCTGTTCGTTGTGGGCCAAAGTGACCCCACTCTCAGATGAGTGGCAAAATTGAAGGATAGACTGAAACTCAGATTTCGGCACACACTTCCTAATTACTTGGTCCGCTCCACGTCTCCATAGGTGTGGATCCTCCCAAAGGTAATACTTAGCATCACTTTTTAATTTATCCTTTTGATGCTTAGAAAATTGTGGGGAAAAAACGCGAGCGACCAAATAATTAGCAATCGGCGCAAACCAAAGGGTGCTTTGGGATATTGCTTGCAAGGTGTCTAAGGGGAATGAGTCATTGATAGGAGTAGGGTCAAAGTTAAATGTTCAAGCCAACTCAAATGGTCCGCTACCAAATTTTGGGACCCACACCTATCCTTGATCTCCAAATCAAATTCTCGCAAAAGCAATATCCACCTAATTAGCCTACGCTTTGACTCCTTTTTTTTCAGCAAATATTTCAAAGTGGCATGGTCCGAATACACCACCATTTTGGAGCCTAGCAAATAAGGCCGAAACTTATCTAGCCTGAAAACAATGGCTAAAAGCTCCTTTTCAATAGTGGTGTAATTTGACTGGGCCGAATCTAAAGTTTTTGAAGTATATGCTATAGTGTAAGGAGCATTATCGTCGTGATGTGCTAGCGCGGCACCCAAGGCATAATTCGAGGCATTGCATATGATCTCGAAAGGTTGGCTCCAATTTGGGCCTCGCACAATAGGGGTTATGGTCAATGCATCCTTCAATTTGTCAAAAGCCTTTTTGCAATCCTCATCAAAATGGAATTCCACATCCATTTGAAGTAGGCGGGAGAGGGGTAAGGTGACTTTGCTAAAATCCTTAATGAAACGGTGGTAGAAACCTGCATGACCAAGAATGGAACGGATCTCCCTAACCAAGGAGCGGTAAGGTAGACTTGAAATGACATCAATCTTAGCTGGGTCGACGAAAATTCCATCTCTAGATACAATATGACCCGATACTATGCCTTGCTTTATCATAAAGTGATATTTTTCAAAGTTCAATACAAGGTTAGTGTTGGTGCATCGTTCTAATACCTTAGCTAAGTTTCCTAAGCAATCATCAAAAGAACTACTATAAACACTTAAGTCGTCCATAAATACTTCCATGCAATTTTCCAAGAGATCCGAGAAAACACTAGTCATGCACCTTTGAAACGTTGCCAGTGCATTGCATAAGCCAAACGGCATTCTTTTATATGCAAACGTTCCAAAAGGACATGTAAAGGTAGTTTCTCCTGATTTTTAGGAGCTATATGAATTTGGAAGTATCCAGTATATTCGTCCAAGAAGCAGTAATGGGATTTACCTACTAAGCGATCTAACATCTGATGAATAAACGGCAACGGGTAATGGTCTTTCTGCGTTGCTTGATTCAGACGGCGGTAATCAATGCACACCCACCAAGCCTTTTGAATCTGGGTTGCAACAAGCTCTCCACTCTCTGTTTTCACCATAGTCACTCTGGAATTCTTTAGCACCACTTGGACCGGGCTCACTGATGAGTGGATATTTTATACGCTTTTTGGCATTATTTTCATATATTTTTATTATGTTTTGTTTAAGTTTTATTATAATTTCATAGGTTTTAGTGGAAAATTCAAATTTTTGGATTCTAATTCGAGTTTGTGTGTTTTATGGTGATTTCAGGTATTTTCTGACTGAAATTGAGGAGCTTAAGCAAAAGTCTAATTCAGAGACAGAAAAAGGACTGCAGATGCTGTCAAGATCTGACCTCCGTGCACTCGAAGGAGCTTTTCTGGAGCTATAGAGATCCAAATGGCACTCTCAACAGCTATGGAAAGCTAACATCCAGGGCTTTCCAAAAATATATAATAGTCTATACTTTGCTTTGGAAATGAAGGTCCAAAACTAGCGATCAACGCCAGCCACCAACCCTATTCCTGGTGTCCAGCGCCGACAGCGGAGCAGCTGATGTCCAACGCCCAAAAGGGAGTCCTAAGCCAGTGTTCAATGCCCCTAAGGGGTACTAGCTCATGGATTTCACTCAAGTTCAGCCCAAACACTCACTAAGTGGGCCCCAGAAGTGGATTTTCATACTATCAACTTAGTTTATCTTATTTCTGTAATCCTTAGTTAGCAAATTAGTATATATAGGAGGAGATCACCCTAACTTAGGATCCCCCTCCCCACCCTCCATTTTGTATTTTAGAATATTATGAGTCACTAACCTCCTATGGTTAAGGTTAGGAGCTCTGTTGAGTTTCATGGATCAATAATATTACTGTTCTAGTTCAATATGTCTGATTCTATTCTCTTATGCATTCTCGTTCTTCATCTTATGAATTGAGGGTGACTCATGACAATCACCCTTGTTCTACATGGGTTCCGTGCAAGTCCTGACCCGGATAGCGTTGAACCAAAGCTAGAGATTAAATTGCGGATTCCAATAGAGTACGTTAGCAACTTTGGATATGTGACATGGAATCC
Organism: Arachis ipaensis; assembly: GCF_000816755.2. Taxonomy (NCBI): domain Eukaryota; kingdom Viridiplantae; phylum Streptophyta; class Magnoliopsida; order Fabales; family Fabaceae; genus Arachis; species Arachis ipaensis. The sequence goes on along the minus strand of NC_029785.2, from coordinate 38,220,647 downwards.
CATTGACCGTGGGTAAGTGAGGTTTGTGGTGCTAAGGCTAGAGTCTGAGAAGCAACGTTCCCTGATCCGGAAGATCTGCCTTGTCTGTGGCACCTTGAGTAGGATCGTGAAGGGGAGTGGATTTCTTAGAGCTTCATCTTCTGCTACAGTGAGAAACCTAGAGGTGGCTTGATGAGAAGACACGAGTTACTTACAACATGGTAGATTGCTGCAGTGGAGGAGGTTAACTTGATGAGAAGACATGAGTTAATCACTTACGGTTGCCATTGAAGGAATCAGAAAGTTATTGAAGTAGATAGTAAGAAAAGTTAATCCGAAAAGACAAAGCATCTTCGAAGCCTCAACCGTTCTCATATCATTGATTTTTCATCTATCTAGTAATATTTTATTTATTTATTCTGTTTTATGTGTTTTCCATGACAAACTATAATTTCTATCCGCCTAACTAAGATCTACAAGATAACCACTGCTTGCTCAAACCAACAATCTCTGTGGGATCGACCCTCACTGACTTGAGATATTACTTGGACGACCCGGTATACTCACCTGAGGTATTTCTTTGGCACCACTTGGACCGGGCTCACCACTCACTATCTGAGATGGGATAGATGATGTTCACTTCTAAGAGGCAAGTGACTTCTTTCTTGACTACATCGAGGATTGTGTGGTTCAACCATCTTTGTCGTTGACGGATTGGTTTAGCACCTTCTTCTAAGAAGATTCTATGAAGGCATACTTGAGGGATTATTCCCACAATATCACTTAGGCTCCATCCAATCGCCTTCTTGTACTTCTGGATAACTTCAAAAAGTTTTTGTTCATCTTGATTGGAGAGATCGATTGCAACTATCACTGGAAATTTATGGTCCTTATCAAGGAATGCATATTTGACATGAGGTGGAAGGGGATTCAAATCTTCCCATGCTTCTTGGTGGGGTAGTCTATCCTCTTGGTCATGAAGGATTGATGAGGTACTTCCACCATCGTCATCAAATTCCCCCACCCTTAGCTCTCATCAACACTTAAATCTCATCGGAGCTCATGTTGGATATCTACCGCGAGTTCCTCCCTCTTTTCATCTTTAATGGAGTTCTCATCTCTATCAATCAATTCACCAATAGAGTCCTCCTTGACAACACTAGGTTTAGGGTCTACCTTTTCAAGTATCTCTCCACCTTTTGGATTTATAGCATCAATGCTAAACTTGACGGTTGATGGAGACGACAAAGGCGGACAACTAGGTGTCAAAAGTTGGGGAGGAGTATGGTTGATAGTGGTAGAGGAGGATATTAAATGGGACAAAGCTTCAGCAAGAGTTGCCATGCAATTGTCTTGTTTCTTTTGAAATTCCTGTTGTTCTTGAATGAAAGCTTAAAGATTGCTCTCCTCGTGAGGAAGGTTGAAGTGAGTGAATTGATGGTGAAGGTTAGGTTGCTCTACATATGATAGCTGGTAAGGTGAATGAAGAGAAATTGGTGGTTGGAATAATAAAGGGGTTTGAGAGCTTAGTGGTTGTGGCTCATGTAGAGGATATGGGGCATAAACATGTGGGCTGGAAGGACTATAATGATGGTGAGTCCCACTAAGTATGAGAGGTTGGTAGGCATTATAATTATAGGGTTCATGCAGAGGTTCTTGTTGCCAAGAATCACTTGCTTGTGACCCCCTCTCAGATTGGCTTCCCATACCATGAGGCGACCCGATGTTGGTATTGTTATCCCCTACAACATGATAACAACCAAATTAGCTCATAGTGAAAAGAAAAGATGAAATTCAACGGTATTAACAAGGGTAATAAACAAATTAATATATGTCCTAACTATCGCTACTTACCCAAAACTATACAAATAAAAGCACTAGCTACCAATTAGTGTCAAGTGACAAACAAAAATTAAGTATTCATACTATTCACATATCCACAACAACCGAAATTATAGCACTCATTGCACTAAAGTCCCCGGCAACGGCGCCAAAAACTTGGTGCTCGTCGGATCGTCAGTTAAGAAATCTCTTTCTCATAAGCGAGGAAAGATGGGATTTAACGTTGCATGAATAGTCCCAACTGACAAGGCGACTCACAACCGAAGTTTAGATTAGAGATGTCACAATTTAAAAACCAATTTAATCTGGGAGTAGAATTCCAGGTCGTCTTTCCAAGGGACTAGTGACCACAAGTGCACAATTTTAGTTGTGAAAAGCAAGAGGGGTTTTCAATAACAAGGCAAACCATTGAAGGAATAAAAGAACAATCAAAATTGTAACTAATGAACCAATAAACCAATTAAAGAACTATCTATGTAATATGAACAAGTAAGGGTTGAAAGTGATTGATGTGTATGTATGATTCAATACATGAATGGAATCTTGGCTTGGGAAAAGCTAGGGAATCCTTTCCTTGTTGTAACCACAACTATGACAATTATGATGGATTAATCTCACTTAGTTAGTCTTTAACATCGAAGAACAAGTCAAATGATCATAGTTGTTCTTAATCTGCAAATCCTAGCTTACTTACTAATTACCTTAGTAAAAAGCTAGCGTTAGTGGAAACAAGAACAATTAACAATCCAAGAATTATCACTAAATGTTGGACATTACAACTCTAGTACCCCAAATGCTCATTTTTCCCAAGCCAAGAGGTGGAAGCTTACCTCATAATCAAAATTGACATTTTCACAAACACTTGGTGAGTATAATCATAAAACATGGCAAAATTGAAAAATTGCTTGAAACTATGAGCAACAAATGATCAAAATCAACACTAGTAACTCAAGCAAACATATAATAACAAAAAATCATCAAGTTCATCAACTAGAATTCAAAGATGCAAAAATATGTATATATTAACAAAATGTCTTTAACTATAAGAAAGTGCAGCTCAAGAGTAGTAATTGAAGAGAAAATTAAGAGATACTTACAATGGAGGCAAGCAAAAATCCAAGATAAAAAATAGAAATAGCACTTTGCAAGATAAACCCTAATGAAAATCCTAAGAAAGTTGGAAGAAAACTAAGAGAAACTAAAACCAAAAGCCTCATAAAACTATCTAATACTATTACTAATGATATGCTATGTTTCCTCAAGTGTTGCTCCCTCCATATGAGCTCTAGGCCATCAGATTTGGGCCTCCAAAGCCTTCAATTCGTGAGCCACATGACTTTTTAATGAAGTGACGCGCTGGTACCTGTGCGTACGCACAGATGTGTGTGCACGCACACTAGCCAAATCTCATCTTGTGCGTCGCACAAGAGGCTGTGCGCATGCATACTCTGAAATGCTTTTCTCATTTGTTTCTTCATGTTTCCTCCTACTTGCATGCTCCTCTTCCATTCAAATCAAGCCACTCCTACCTATTTCCCCTGAAATCACTTATAAAAAATATCAAGAAGGTATCGAATGGAATGAAAATGAAATAAAATTAATTAAATTAAGCACAAAAGAGCATGTTTTCACAATCAAGCACAATTTAGGAGGAAAACTCAAAAGCATGCTATTTAAGGGAATAAATGTAGGTTTTCATGATGAAATCCACTCAGTTCCAACCAAAAATTACCATCAAATATGGATTCATCAGTAACATATAATGTAGAACTTTTAAGATGAATTATTTTCTTTGTTCACTACTAGAAAATAGCAGATTACAGACAAATTTTCTGATAGAATTTTACGGTCGAAAATACCGATAGATTTTAACATCCCTCGGTAATTTCGTCGATAAAATTGAATTAAAATTTGAAACTATCACAGATAACAAAATTCCTCTGTAATCATCTAATAAATCCCTTGAAAATTTGAATTAAATTAAGCCTTGATGAAACACACCATGATGAAACTTCATTCAACACAAAATCACCGTTCATCTTCTCCGATCCTTCTGTTAAGCTTGCTCTTCTCCTCTCTGTCTCTCTCTTTGATTCGAGTTGAAAATAGGGCAAGTGTGACTTCTCAATCGCTTCTGCTTTGTCACCGCACAAGTCGCACGAGCTCCCCTCGTCACTGCTCGGTTACACGAGCTCCCTCCGCCGCCGCTCGCTCGCATGAGCTCCCTCCTTTGCTGCTCGTATTGCACGAGCTCTCTCTGCCACCTCTCAGCTTATGTCTCTCTCTGTCTCGCACCATCCATTCTCGCTGTTCACAGCCTTATCGAGTCATGGTGTCACCAGATCTGAAACCTACATGTACGTCTCTATCTATTTTAGATTCTGGAATTGCTATTGATCTATATTTTTTGTTGAATTCAAATGTTCATACGTTATTGTTGCATCTAAAAATCGATCTGTTCCACTTTCGTTTTATGGTTTAGATTTTTGTTCTTAAATCTTCTTCAAGGTTTGAATTTGGTTTTGAAAGTAGCTCCATTAATTGTTATGGCTAAAAGTTTACATTGAAGATAATGTATTGTGCCTTCTGCAGTTCTGCTTTTGAGGTAAGATGGAGAGATTACCATTGTCTTAAATTGGAAAAAGGAATTGGAAGATTTGTTGTTTAAATTTTGCATTTGAAGGAACTATAAATACCAGTTCATGAAATGCAATTTGCTAAGTGTAGCCCTTTTCCAATTGCATTAAGAGATATAAAGCAGCACGACATTACTCAAAACATGCGCGGGATACTGGTTGATTGGCTTGTAGAGATTTGCATAATGTAGTTTTTGCTCGTATAATACAATGTTATGAATTATAGCTGATAAATTTAGTATAGTTCACTGAAGATTATAGTTGATGTATCAATACACTTTGTTTATGTTTTGAATTATATTGACTTGCTTGTTTATAGTACTTTTCTTTTAGTTTGATAATACGATGAATTTGTTTATTTTTTGAAATATTATAAATATTCGAATACAAATTAGATAAAAATTTGTATTTATTAAATTTATATTTATTTTGTATGAAAACAAGTTTATTTTGTAATGGAAGAATCTAAAAAAATTCTATTTTACCTTACTAATGGATTTACAGATGAATTTTCTGTCTGTATTTAGAGTTTGGAATGGTTTTCCAAGTCTCCAATTACCGACGGAAAATCTTTCGGAAAATCTGTTGCTAACTATCGACGAAAAATTCGTGGAAAATCTGTTTCTAATTACCGACGAAAAATCCGTCAGAAAGTTTGACGTTCCAGGGAAATGGAGGGGAGAATTTACCGAGGAAAAATCTGTCAGTAACTGGTAAAAATCTGTCGGTAAATTATCGAAGGAAAAAATCTATCGATAAATAATTTTCGACGAGGCTTTTATAGAGGGACGAAATCTGTCGATAATTTCGTCGGTAACTAAAAATTTATCTGTAATAAAGACCAAATCTAACTGTAAATCTGTCTGTATTAAGCAATTTTCTAGTTGTAGTTAATATAATTTTAACTAAGTCCCTGAATTCATAATATATAACTTAATATAAAGAAGCAAGCCTAAAAAATATTAGTTTGCAGAATTGTATAATTTTAGTTTTGTTTCTTTAGTTAAAAACTATAGATTAGCATTTATAGCGTAATAACTTAAGATATAAGAATAAAGAGTTAATTCTAAATTTTTGTTAAATTATTACTCATTTTATAACAAATACTTATAATTTCATATTTAAAATATAAAAACTTAAAGATAAGTAAGAGAATTTAAACTTATATTTATGTTATTGTTTATTATAGTGATAAATCATGAATAAAGAAATAAAAGAAGTGCCCTATAATTTGTATTTATCGTGGTTAACTTAATTTTATAAATTTTACAGTTCACTAATTTTAATATATAGTATCTATAAAATGTAGGTAATGAATTATGGATAAAAAAATAAAAGAATTATTATGTGATTAATGTTTAAAGTGGTTAGCATAATTATGTGAACCTAGTTCACTAATTGAGATGAAAAATTTATGTTAAATTATAAAAATTAAAAAAAAAACTTATTATTCATAAATAAAGAATAAAAGGTAATAAAATTCTATTTTTTAATAGTAAAATATGACATAATTAATGATAGTCTATATTAGATTTAGTTGGTCAAAGACTTTTTAGACGAAGAAATAAAGGAGTCGCGCTTTGTGATATAATAACATAAAACCTTTTAAATAAATCATCTTGGTCAATACAATTTTTATTAAGTTGTCAAATCTATGATATATAATTTAACTAGTATTTTTATTCGTAATACTATTACAGAAATATAAATCTTTTAAAATTACGTTAATCTTGATATTATAAATTATGATACAAAAAATTTATAACATTAAACTATATTTACAAAATGGTCATAAGAGACAAAACGGTTAA
>NC_029785.2:38209497-38214354 GCF_000816755.2 Arachis ipaensis | reverse complement strand
AATTGAGATGAAAAATTTATGTTAAATTATAAAAATTAAAAATTCTTATTATTCATAATAAAAAATAAAAGGTAATAAAATTCTATTCTTTAATAGTAAAATATGACATAATTAATGATAGTCTATATTAGATTTAGTTGGTCAAAGACTTTTTAGATGAAGAAATAAAGGAGTCGTCCTTTGTGATATAATAACATAAAACCTTTTAAATTGTTGTGATAAGATTATTACGTGGATGGTCATTCATTGTGGGTGGTTCACATTCTCTAAAGTGAATGGCATTAAAGAGGCTTTTGAAAAAGCATACATAAAACCTCTATAAATAGTGAAATGTAGTTTCACTTTCGTACACAGCAACAATTACAAATATTTCCCTCTCTCTCTCTTTACAGTAATAAAACAAATGCAATTCTCTCTCTCTTTACTTTTAATACTTCTTTCTATTTTTACATATATATACATATTACAACATATAATATTAATGTATATATATAAATTATTATTGAGCTAATTATATTAATGCTAGAGTCTTCTATTTACATATTTTATTTTATATCTTCCTTATTTATTTAGTTGTTTTACAACACGTTATCAGCACGAAGCTTGTAACACCCTAATATTCAAATCCTTATGCTCGAGTCATAAGTCAATGATATTACGGTGGTACGACTCTCAGGTGGATTTTTAATAAATAAATATAGGTAATTTCGAAAAGAATATTAATCGAGAAGCCTGAAAAGAGTAGAAATAAAATCGCGAAGACGTATCTCTCACGTTTCGACAACAAAAGATAAACCGTGAAGCCGAAAACGATATACGGACAAGGCGTAGAGGAGATTAAGAGATAGATAACTGATAGATATATATAACATAAGTAAATAGCTACTAGTCGCGACCCGCGAAGTTTAGGTCGGCTAGAGTACATTATGAAATTAGTTGACAACAGTATATCCTAATCTCTCCCGAAGGAAACATGAGAGCCTCTATAGACAAATTCAAAGAGTTCAATACATAATATAAACTTTCCAAAACAAAGGTGGAGAAATTCTAATCAAAACACAAAGTAGAGGAAATAAAGATCTTCGCCGTCTCTCAAACGACCCACAACTCACTTCTGAGCACCTGCACCTGTATCTGAAAAACAAGAGATATATACGGAATGAGAACCCCGGGCCCATGGGTTCCCAGTACGGTAAAAGTGCCAAATAAATTCAATGTACTGCAACAAAAACTCACTAAGCATCCTAAACTTCTTCACCAATTATTCATCCTAGGTTCTCGCTAATCCATGAATAGGCAACTGTCATAAGGGAGTGCTAAATTCAATTCATGTTTCACATGTTTCCCAACTCGCTGACTCTTCCACAAATCAGACTCAGAATCATAAGCAAAACCATCACCAGTTATTCTGCCTCAGCAGTTCTATATCAATACATCATCATGCAATCGCTCCTTTCCCGTCTCATACCCGGAGCAAGTGGACAACGCCACTGCCTACTACCCGGGGTCACACATCACATTTCAACCTTTTTCATTGTTATCCGTGTAACACATTCATTCATTAATCATATATGCATTTATACTCAGCCATAAACAATAATGGCTTTGCCGTAACCCGGCAATAACTCAGCCATCCGGCTCATGGTCCAATCAAGAACGGGCCATTTATCAATAAATATAGCCCTCCGGCTCATGGCATACATGGTACTTCCACCGCCATCCTCCATATCTCATATAATCATCTTTGATCATCATTGATCATAACTTTTCCCCTTGCTTCACTCGCAAGTTACCACATCCCCTAACTCCTTTCTCATTGCTAGGCATATCGTAATGATTTAATACATAAGAGGTGAGATCAGAGGCTTAGAAGTATGATATTTGGCTTTTAAAACTCAAAAATCAACTTTGGCATGAAAACAGGGCCACGCGTACGCGCACTCCACGCGCATGCGTGGATGGCCACAAAACTCATTGACGCGCAAGCGTCATACGCGCGGACGCGCGGGTTGAAAAATAGCCAAACGACGCGCAAGCGTCAGCCACGCGTACGCGTGGGTGCTCTTGTGCTCCAGGCACAAAACTGGCACAACTCTCGGGAAAATAGCTGGACATTTGGTGCAGCGCATCGACGCGCCCGCGCACACCACGCGCACGCGTGGATAGTGCCTTCTTGAAGAACGATGCGTACGCGCCAAGTGCGCCTACGCGTGGAGGGTCATTCTGCTAAAAATTTTCTAAGTTAAAAGCTGTAGAATTTACAGATTCAACCCCCAATCTTCCGACGGACATAACTTTGTCATTTTAAATCATTTTTCACCCGTTCTTCAAACGGCATGGACATCCCGGATCCAATTTCATTTCTAAATAGATTTGGCACAAAACAGAGATCCGTAGTCCAAGTTATGCCCCCAAATCTTCCAACCATATTCGCTCCTATTTAACTTATTATTTACTAAATTTCGGTTAGACCGGGTATTACATTCTACCCCCCTAACAGAAATTTTCGCCCTCGAAAATTCCATCCATCACTATCCTCTCCCTCTGCCAAGCCAATTACCACTAATCATAGCTCAACTCCAAGCATAACCTCCAAACTTACTTTCTTATTCTCAAACCTTCGAATTTCTACATGACTTTCTGTTATAAAGTCTCTGACTCATCAATCAAAAACCCCTTTCATTTCTAGAAAGCAAATGAGTTTGAAATAACAATTTAACAAAAATCATGAGAATTCGCTTTCCTTTAATAATCTATAAAAGCATTCGAGACACATCTTTTTCGTTAAAGTTACTCATATAAAAAATTATCCTCAAAACCATAACCAGCACTCTTTTAAATATTTTGGAGAAAAATTTTCAATAGTACCTCCCCAAAAATTGGAGTTTACCACCCGTCACGGGCTCCTTCAAACCAATCTCAATACTACATCTGTATTTCAATTTAGTGGCTTTCACATTCGTCTTTCAAAACCAATCATTATAAATCTCAATCTAATTCCAAGGTCACTATGACCAAACATCATGGTACTCATCTCTCAAACACGACAACTCGCACTCTCTCATCATCTAAATCCAATTATGCATCAATGATAATTTTCTCATCCGCTTTAGAACCATCAAAGCTCGCAGCCGCAATCAATTCCAACTATTTGGGGATCATTACTTGCAGTAACCCACTTAACCCTTCTAGTATTCAAACTTAAGATATTACAGTAAACTTTTATAGCTCCTATTTGTAGCTATCCTATGTTACTGCTTCCGCAAGTTTCTGCTGCTTTATTCTGATCTCTCGTCTAGTACGAGCTCTATTACTTACTTCCTCAAGTACTCAACCACAACTTAGCATGACTAGCATTTCAAATCAATGTTTCCAAATCCCTCACTTAGGACCATTCCTTATCTATTTAAATCAAAGGAACTAAAAGTCACGGGTTCAATCCGTTTCACCAAAAATCCAGAAATCAACCAACTACACAACAAACACAACACATCATTCTCAACAAAAAAAAATCATTTGCATCACCTCACGTTTCGACAACAAAAGATAAACCGTGAAGCCGAAAACGATATATGGACAAGGCGTAGAGGAGATTAAGAGATAGATAACTGATAGATATATATAACATAAGCAAATAGCTACTAGTCGCGACCCGCGAAGTTTAGGTCGGCTAGAGTACATTATGAAATTAGTTGACAACAGTATATCCTAATCTCTCCCGAAGGAAACATGAGAGCCTTTATAGGCAAATTCAAAGAGTTCAATACATAATATAAACTTTCCAAAACAAAGGTGGAGAGATTCTAATCAAAACACAAAGTAGAGGAAATAAAGATCTTCGCCGTCTCTCAGACGACCCACAACTCATTTCTGAGTACCTGGACCTGTATCTGAAAAACAAGAGATATATACGGAATGAGAACCCCGGGCCCATGGGTTCCCAGTACGGTAAAAGTGCCAAAAAAATTCAATGTACTGCAATAAAAACTCACTAAGCATCCTAAACTTCTTCACCAATTATTCATCCTAGGTTCTCGCTAATCCATGAATAGGCAACTGTCATAAGGGAGTGCTAAATTCAATTCATGTTTCACATGTTTCCCAACTCGCTGACTCTTCCACGAATCAGACTCAGAATCATAAGCAAAACCATCACCAGTTGTTCTGCCTCAGCAGTTCTATATCAATACATCATCATGCAATCGCACCATCAATTCATCCCATCAAGAACAGCCCTCACACCCACCGACACCAGCATGAGGGGCCTCTCAGTTGTACAAACACAAGCAATACAGGCAAGTAATACACAAACATGATACAAGTAGAACAAGTAGCATATAGTCAGATAACATGGCATATATGATGTAGGAATCCAAGACAAATGGCAAACCCAAACAATTCAAACATATGCAAATGATGAATGCCTGCCCTATGGCTGATGATATCATCTGTCGGTTATATAGCCAACCTGACATGTCCTGGTAGCTAACCATTGGACAGAAACACCCCTTGCGGAGCAAGTAGGTTTGAGCTACAACCCCCTTGCTACTGCCCGCTCAACCCAAAGCCAGTGAAATAATCACTACTGCGGCTACTACCCAGGCGGGTGTCTAAAAGCTCAACCTGGAGCGAGTGGATTCACCACTACTGCCGCTACTACCCAGGTATCTCAAGCATTGGCCCGGAGCAAGTGGGACGAACCACAACCCTTGCTACTGCCCAGGCATCTCAAACATATATTCATTCAATCTCAATTCATATTATCAACATTCATTGTTACCAAATCTCAAACATTAACTTGGAGCAAGTGGGACGAACCACAACCCTTACTACTACCCAGGTATCACAAATACACAT